>NC_041389.1:616373341-616379025 GCF_002162155.2 Triticum dicoccoides
ATTTTTTTTAGATTTTTTTGTTAGTTCATAGATTTATTTGTTAGATTAGATGTGATGTAATTTAGATATGTAGTTCATATTGTGTAATTTAGATTGTGTAATTAATTTGTTCATATTATGTTAGATTTTTTTCTGTTAGTAGATTTTTTTGTTAGATTTTTTATGATTTTTGTTAGATTTTGTTAGATTTTTTCTAGATTTTTTTGTAGTTCATAGATTTTTTTGTTGGATGTGTAGTAATTTAGATGTGTAGTTCAAAGATTTTTTATCATATATATGCAAAGATCGAATATGTCAATTTTTATGATTTTTCTGTTCATAGAATCTTTATGAATTTTTTTTGTTGTAATTTTGTTTATAGAATTTTAATGATTTTTTTGTTCATAGTACGTATTTAGAAAAATGAAAATAATAAGAAGAGAAAGTGTTCAATATAATTAGTTAGAAAAATACTAGTTTATTTTTAGTAAGTACTACTTTATTTTATTTATAGTAAGTGCTTCATATATAGTTGAACTAGCTAGTTGATTTAATAAACTATTTTATTTTACTATATATAGAAGTAGTTTGTTTTTAGTAAGTACTACTTTATTTATTTATAGTAAGTGTTTAGTAGTTGAACTAGCTAGTTGATTTAATTAATAAAACTACTTTATTTAACTATATATAGAAGTAGTTCCCGCATCGACGTCGGCGATGCCTATCCCGCATCCTCGTCGTCGTCGACTCGGCGGTGGAGGCTTGCTTGATCAGGGTCATGTTCGGGACTGGGCTCCGCTGGGCTGGTATTGGGAGGTGCTACCTTCCGGGGGACGTAGGTTGGTGAGGAGGTAGCCCATTGTTGACCCGATCCTTGTTTGGTGGCGGTTGCGTGGGCCAGTGACGGTGCCGAGGCTTCCGGACACCGCGAAGGTGGTACGTCACCGTGTCAGCGAGGAGGACGAGCACGTCCGTCGCTACATGGTTGCATTGGAGGGCAAGTTCGACAATACCTGGCAGGTTCTTCAGGGATCTCGCTGGAGCTATGATCCTGTGATGGTTCCTTATCTTTGGGTGTCCACCGCCCGCGTCGATACCCGTCGGGCGCTACGGTTCTAGTTGTATTAGTGATGCTATATTAGTGATAATATTCGACGATGTACGGACACCAAGAGATGATGTACTTTTGCTTATAATTATTGAATGCATGCTAATTTGAATACTACTTTATTTTATGATTTGGTTTTGCTTATTTTATGATTTGGTTTTGCTTATTGAATGCTCATATTGGATAAGTTCTCCTTCATTCCTGTGTGCTAGACAATTTGATGTAATAATGCACTCGGGAATGAAAGGAGGAGCTACGTACATCACCGATAGTCAATCCGTGATTAATAATCTAGTTTAATATTTGAATTATGAACATAGGCCGGAAATGTCGTATTCAGACGACGAAAATCGCCCGGGGGAGTGCGACTGAAGCCACGACGACCGAGGTATCTGCGACAGGTTCATTGAGCTGGACGAAGATCATCGCTTCAGCATTAAGCTCGAGGAGACCTTCGATGTTCATACGGTACGCAACCGATGACAATAGTTTTTTTTCGTAATTACTCATGACTTCAACTATTTTAATCATGACAATATTTTTCATCTTTTCCAATTCGACTAGCTTATCCCATGCTTTGCAAGATGCTATGTCTTGAAGAGGATGGGTTTTGAAGACCATGAAAGTTTCGAAACCAAAAAAATTATCCTAAGTACCCATCATGGTGTGGATTTCCAAGTAAAGTTGTACAATGCTCAGAGTGTAACCCATTTTGGTTGCAAAAATTGGGAAGCACTTTGCAAGATGTATGGTCTTGATGAGGGTATGCTTGTCACCATGGTTCTTGGTGATCCTACAATCGAGCAAGAGAGACCTTCGATTTGGGTCCTTGTGGATACACCTCCAATTCTTCCCTCATGTGAGCTTAACATAGTTATTAAGTAATTTATATTGTTTATTTCAAAATAGTTGACAACTTATCTCCATTGATAGCTTATTTTCATTTTTCAAAGAATGTGCGGAAGATGGTAGACAGAACCTACTACACCGAAGGCTCCGAATTAACTTATCAGGAGAAAACTCATCTGGTCGCATTTTGTACTGATCTTGAGAATTACAATATCTACAATCAAACTCCTCAATATTATGGTCAATACGTGCCACTAGTGCACGTGTTGAACTACGGTAACTACCATAGAGATACCTTGGTAAGATTTTTTTACTATTACGACATCGTGATCTTTTTGCACACTTCTAAAACTAGTACATCATTGCTAACTACGAAGTTATTACTATGTTTTTCAACAGATAATCCCGAATGATTGTGTGCCTCATCTGATGTATACGCATGGTAGCCTTCATGTTTTGAACATACAACCAGGTCGTCCTACGAATCTCAACTGTCCATACCGGGTTTCTAAAAGAAGTGGAGACATAACAATCAAAGAATGGAAAAAATGTATGGACAGTCGTAAGGAGCTTCTTGGAAGCAACAAGCAGCGAAGGGCAAGAATTGGAGACAGGATGATCGCCATTCTTCATAATGGAGAGTCAGGGTCTATATTGTTTTATGCTATTTTACCTTAAGGGTGTTTAGGTCCTACCTGATACTGATGATCATGTGCTAAGAACAATTATGTAGGGTTGGGTTCGATGACTATGAGGATGATGATCGTATGACTTATTATTAATAACGAGTAGAAGTTGTATGATGATGCATAGGACTTGTTTTTATATATGATGATGTATGATGCGCATGCATGAGCATGTTATATCAGCGGGTGAAATGAACATAGCAGCAGCGTTCATAAACCAAGGACGAAGATATAAGAGAGGACACTTCTCTCTATTAGCTAGCTAATAACAACCTAAAAATAACCCCCAAAACCCCTAAAGCAGCCACATTTGTAAAAAAATATGAACTTTTGGTCCCGGTTGGAGCCACCAACCGGGACCAAAGGCCCCCCTGACTGGGCTCGGCGGACCGGCCACGTGGAGGCACATCTGTCCCGGTTCGTGTTTGAACCGGGACTAATGGGTGGAGGTATTAGTAACGACCCATTAGTCCTGGTTCATGAACCGGGACTAAAGGCCCTTACGAACCGGGACTAATGGGTGTTTTTCTACTAGTGTATGATCATGTTCAAGTATGGTCCTTCTCTCCTTTTCATGTCACAAGTCTTTTATGCCACAAGAATAATCTCCAATAATAAAGTGAACCACTAAGCATGTCAGTTGTATTCCATGAATATAGTGTAGAGTTTTGTAGCTGGCATCACGCATGAAAGCAGGACATCGACCATGCATCACACTTCCAAATGGTTAAGCTTTTCAGTATGTATGGGCAATTGGGCATCCAAGACATTCCAACCGGATGCCTGACTCTTCTTCAGATTTGTTTTCTTCTTATCCACAACTGTATGCATAGCTTCATTCCACAACTGTATGCACTACTGATTCCAAATGTGCAAGATTCCAAATGTAAACTGAGTGCACAAGATTGGCGAAACACTAAACCTCTTGTTGTCTTCGGCCTGTTCTCCTGAATCCTGGTACCTTCCATCCCCAAATAAGTTATCTTTTTTGAAATCAAATGACCGATAGTCCTCGCTCATAGAAAGGCTAGGATCACTCAAGAAGGGAAGGCTGGACTTTAGCCTGTGGAGTTTTTAAAGCCTAGGAAGTAAGAAGGGAAGAAAGCAAGGCCAGGCCAGTGTATATATACAGCCAAGAGACAGATGAGTGGCTAGGGGTGTACTAGGGCCAACCCATTTATTTTCTTTATTTCCCAAGGACTAGATGAGCACGTCCACAACAACCAGCGTAATTAAACACAGGATAATGCACTGCCGAATTATGACCATGAATTTACAAATATTTCTTAAATATCCACAAAAAAGACTACCGGTGAACATTCTCCATGACCGTTTTATCTTTGGAAGATCCCGAATTTAGTTGCAAATGAAGACATACATTCCAGTTACATATCACTCATTCTGAACAGGTCAGTATTTCTTTGGGAAAATGGATAACAGCAAAGAAGCTATTACATCAAATTTACCAACATAAGCATGAACCAAGGAGCGGAGGGGCATCATTAGACACAGACTTTTACTTCGTAGCCTGGGTAATGATGTTCCTGATGGAGCCAGCTTCCTCTTTAACAGCCTCTACGGCTCTACCAATGAATCATGTGCAAGTAGGGAAGCAACCCGAAGTTATACGGCCTTAACTAATCATGGAAAGTAGAATTTATGTTAGCCGGTGGTGAAGATACCTGGGCAGCAACAGGTCTTGCGACGTTCTTCTTGCTAGATTCCTGAAGCTCACCAGAAATGAGAATCTCGTCCAATACGTAGTAGGCCTGCAAATTTATTTATTTTTTGAAACGAAGGCAAGCTTTGTCTTTTTCATTAATTAAGAAGAAGATAGTTGTCTGGTTAATCAACGGTAAACCAGGCGAAAACCGATACATCCAGGGTCAGAACCCCACAAGGACTCGAAAAAAACAGCGATGACACCGCAGATGGCACATTCCAAAAAGCCATCCCACGAAACCTCAAACAGACTACTCCCAAAACAACAAGCAGGCGGAAAGAAAACAAGTGCTAGCGACTAGCATCTACTAGGGATGTCTCCCAAGCCAGCATCACCCAGCTTTTTTTTTTTGAAGGAAACAAATGGTATTCCATTACATTAAACTGCTGGTTAAATCACCAGCTACAGAGTTCATTACAACATTAGGGAATTGGCCTAAAGATTTCATAAGTGCCATTCCCTAAACTAGTTCCATGTGAAGCTAAGGCATGCGCTGCATTATTACAAGACCTTGGACACACATAAAGATTTACATTATCAAACCCGACTCTCATTTGAAATTTTATCTTCTGGAACAGAGCTCCAAGTGGCGCTAGGTCGTAGTCCTGACTTGAGATTGCTTGTTTCAGTACCATGGAGTCCGTCTCAAAGATGGCTTGGTGACACCCCATGTTGATTGTTGCATTGATCGCATTTAAAAGTGCTAGCGTTTCAGCATGTAGGGCATCAGAGATATGTTCCAGATTTCATGCACCTGCAGCTATAAGTGTTCCACAATCATCTCTTACAGTGAACCCCCACCCTCCAGAATGTGTAACTTCATGAAATGCACCATCGGTGTTTATTTTCAGAAACTCACTTGGTGGAGGCGTCCATTTTTGAGTATTTACTTGCTTTTGGGTCATCCTCCTCAACTTTAGATTCCTGTATTCTTAAGTATGGTGATTAATAAAAGAGCTGGTTGACCTTGTTGACCTTCTTCTCATTAACCAGGCTGCTCAAACCCCTGGTTGACCTTGTAGGCCTGCAAATTTCACCATGTACTCATGAAAATGAGCCCATGACTCACAAAAATGGCATAAGTCTAGCAAGAAATTGCATATAACTCCAGTCCTGGATCTTCAGTGTCAACATTTCAACATATGTGGAAGAGATTACCTTGTGGGAATTGAATATCAAATCCAGCTCGCATACCTAAAGAAACTATGATAAGGACAGTCAAAACAATAGTAGTACATTCTAAAAATAATGCTAATCCATAAGAGAAATCACAGGGAAGCACTTGCTGTCGAGTATCTCAACAAAATGATGGATAATTTCAAATGCTTTGATCAGACAT
>NC_041389.1:616379412-616407076 GCF_002162155.2 Triticum dicoccoides
ACGGGGCCTGTCCCTCGCTAGCGCATTTGAAGGATGTGAAAAATTAGTGCTTCCACACGGATGAAAAAGTCAAAAAATTTAACTAATTTAATAGAAAGAGTTGGCAGCCATCATTGCTCGCATTGTGGGGAATGTGGACAATCACTATGGACCTACACTGCCGGAAACAGGTGAAGGTTCATAGTGACAGTCCATATACTTAACAAGAGTGTAATGAAGGCCGAAGTTTACTGCTTCTGAACTACCCGACTATTTAGACCGGTTGTGGCGCTCGTGCTTAGGCGAGGTGGGACTAAAGCCAGCTCTCACACAAACGGAGAAGTCCAAAATAATCATGCAATGAAACAACGCTTTGCTGTCACGGGCTCCCGACAAAGCCTAGCCACCGTCACCGAGCCGTTGACCACTACCGGACTTGCCACAGGCACCTCTTTGCCGTGGGTTCACTGTCTGGTTCTCGGCGAACCGAGCAATTGCCGAGTTGCCTCCTAATACCGAGTGTTCTTTACAAATTGTCTCGGTACATGCCTGTGTTTGTCGTGCTGCATCTATTGCCGAGCATGACTCTTGGCTTACGTCGCTTTGCCGAGTGCCTGTGTTTTGGTTCTCGGCGAAGAGCCAAACACTCTGCATAGAGTGAAATTCCGGTAGTGCACATAAGTGGATGCATGACTTCATTTCTAAAACTATGCATTATCCTTGAATGAAACGAGTGCCATGTAAATGGTATGCTCAAGAGGGCCAAAACTCTCAGCATAATGTCTGTGTGCGCTTGTTCTCATGAATCCTGGTACCTTCCATCCCCAAACAAGTTATCTTGTTGGAAATCCAATAGTTGATAGCTCTCACTCATAGAAAGCCTAATATCAACAAGGAAGAGGGAACTGGCTTGGACTTTAGCCCGTGGATATTGTCAAACCTAGTGGGTACTACGTAAGAAGGGAGGAAAGCAAGGCCTGTGTATATATAGGCAGAGACAGCCAAAATGCTAGGGTTGTACTAGGGGGCAACCCATTTATTTTATTTATTTCCAAAGGACAACATGAGCACGGCCACAACAACCAGTCTGATTAAACACAAGATAATGCGCTGCCGAATTAAGACCAAGAATTTACAAATATTTCTTAATTTAAATACCCACTAAACAGACTACTGGTGAACAATCTCCATGACAGTTTTATCTTTGGAAGATTCCAAATTCAGTTGCAAAGGAACACATGCATTGTAGTTACATATCACTCATTCTGAAAAGGCCTGAATCCGGGAAGTCGTATTTCTTTGGGAAAATGGATACAGCAAAGGAGCTATTACATCAAATTTACCAACATATGCATAAACCAAAGAGCAGCGGGGCATCATCAGACGCGGACTTTTACTTCGTAGCCTGGGCAATGATGTTACTGATGGAGCCAGCTTCCTCTTTAGCAGCCTCTACCAACGAATCCTGTGAAAGTAGGGAAGCGAATTGTTAAGACAAAAAAAAATCAGGACTTCTTGAGCACAGTCCAACACAGATTTTGCAATTTTCTATTGTACACGTGTTTCTATATCTGTACAACTGTAAAGAAATATAAGAGTGTTTAGATCACTAAAGTAGTAGTGATCTAAAGTCTAAACGCTCTTATATTAGTTTACGGAGGGCGTATACTGGAAGCACAAACTCATTCAAGAGGTAACAGAATAGATTTTAGAAGAAGATGCTAATCCTAATATTTAAGCAAAGAAATGAACTCTACTGAACCATAGGGAAAAAAGTGAGGTACAGTCAAGACATGAATCAAGAGAAAGATTTAATACTACCCAAAGTCATACACTCTTAACTAGTCATGGGAATGTACAATTTATGTTAGCCGGTGGTGAGGATACCTGTGCAGCAATAAGTCTTGCAACATTCTTCTTGCTAGATTCCTGAAGCTCACCAGAAATGAGAATCTCATCCAGTACGTAGTACGCCTGCAAATTTCACCATTGGTACTCATGAAAATGAGTACATGACTCATAAAAATGGCATAACTCGGGCAAGAAAAGAATTCATATAACTCTAGTCCTGGATCTTCAGCGTCAACATTTCAACACATGTGAAAGAGATTACCTTGTGGAAATTGAATATCAAATCCAGCTCGCATACCTAAAGAAATTATGAAAAAGACAGTCAAAACAATAGTACATTCAAGAAATAATGCTAATCCATAAAAATCATCACAGGGAACACTTACACTGCCGAAATAACGGTCCAGTATCTCAACAAAATGATGGATAATTTCAAGGACTTCGAGCTCATTATCATCAGCATCGATACACATGCAGAAATAGAGGCTGGCATACCTGTACACAATTATAAGAAGATATATATAAATAGCTAACAAGCATATCTTGCAAACAGAATAGACTCAATGGCGTTCCTTATTACTAAAACATACCTTCTGTACACAACCTTGTAACCTCTCCACTCGACAAAGTTGCAGAGTTTTGGCCCTCGAGTAAGAATGAGCCCACTAAGCTCACGGATGACCTTTCCAAATGAGAAGAATGCGGAAAAATTAGCTAACCAGTACAATCCTCTTAGCCAACAGAAATCATGTAGTAGGCAGTAGCGATTTAAGAGGATTAAATGTAAAACCGTTGTCGGTGTATGAGCACCTACAATATAGCCATCTTTCATAGAAAACAAATACATTGAATGGGCACCCAAGAGGGCAGGAAAATACCAAAAGCGTGCATTAAAGCGTTAAAGAGCTAGAATCACAAATCATCAACACTGGGAAGCAACAGAAATGCTAGCATAAAACGGAGGCTGAACAGATCATAAGGACAGTACAATAGCTGAAATTTATCCTTAGAAGAAGCATCTGTCACCATCTACTCATAATCATAAGTATACACTAGCACAAACACACATAGCAGCAAACTCTGCTTTGACATAGTTTGCATCAACTTGCAAGTTGTTTAATTAGCACATAGACAAACGGACATAAAAGCTCAGTATAAGATGTTGACCTTAGTCCTCTCCTTCTGGGTGTAAGGCGAGTACCACTTGGTGAGCCTCACCTTGCCCTGGCGGCTGATTAGGAGCACGAAATTAATCTGTGAACATGCAGAGAAGAAAAGGAAAGTTAAGCGACAGTGAACCCCAAACAAGATCCAGTGCTAGTGGCAACAAGCAACCGCCTGTGTTGCACAGACACAGACAGATATTTGACTTTTCAAACAACGTTGACAGAAAAACACTGCTATATGTATTTAAATATAATGAATATAATTCATTAAATCTTAAAAGTGCACTTCAGCTTGACAAATTATCGACTACACTTATTCTGCATCTCTTCTTTCAGAAAAACGACACTTCTGTTGATTTCCAGCGGAACACGTGGGCATGGCCCACTCGCCAAATATACAATCTTTAACAGGACAGGTACAACTACATAACAGGGCCATTCATGGTTGTATCACTAAAGAGTTTGTCCTATCAGTCAATTCTGCTGAAATCCAAAAATGTGTAGTGTTCTGAAACTATGATACAGGAAGTAGTTAATCAAGAAGTTTATTTTCTACTTTACATGTCTGTTCTACGCTCGAATAATATAAGCTGGAGACATGGAAATGTGCCTTAAACATGATCACCAGCAGCCATCAATGTGGTACTGAAAATGCAGCATTTAAAAGGAGATCCCGTCTAAACTCTACAAACTACTATCTTCTCGAAACTACAACAGAACAATGTGGCGCTCAAAAGGGGGTTTGGTCTTTCACAGAATCGGTGGGCAATGGCTGCCCAATTCATATACCGTACAGAAACAGAAAAGACCGTGATGAATGGCTGTAATTCCTCCTTAAAATGGGATCATAACACTCTCGGATCCATAACACCGTTGAGCAAATCCACTGGCTCGAGAAATTCCGCTAAATTGGCTGTGCCTGGCTTGCAAATTCCAAATCGATAGCAAACTGGTGGGTATTCTCTCCTATTCTCCGAGATCCGGATCCGAACGATAAATGAGATCTCACGACCTCTAGCGTAACCCGGGGGATCTACAGGGAAGGGGAGGACGAGGAACTCACCATGGCTAGGGACGGTCGCGGCCCGCGTAGATCTGCCGAGGCCCGAGAGGAGGAGCGAGGCGGGTGGGCGTGGCCGCGCGGATCTGGCGGCGAGGGCGGCCGGGGTGGCAGCCGGTCGTCGGAGGAGGTAGGATCGCCGAGAGACGGGAGCGCGAGCGGCGTCGGTCGGCGTCTGGGCTGGGCTGGGCGGTCTGGGTCGCGTCGGGTGCGCGATCTGCTACGGTGCTACCAGTGTTGAGCCAAACCGGTCTATTTGCTGGTTTTCCGTTGTTCTGGGGTCCTTCCTGCATATTGCAGGCAACTTTGTGTGTCTTCTTTTTTTTTCGATAAACAGGTGATCACCCCCGGCTCCATTTCATATAGAAAGAAACCACAACATAGCAGTACCTTACAGATCCGAAACACCCATACAGAAAACAGACTACAGGTAGAATAATCTCAGGAGGAGATCTACCTCCCAAAAACAGACTTTGAAATAAAAAGCTACCGAAACATTCTGCAAGCAGGCAGCAACATCTACTTACTCTCGACCACCAACCTTACACTCAAACCACTCCAAACATGAGGGCCAACACACTCTAGGCTGACCTAGACAGCGAGACCCCCCCCCCCACCGATGCTGACCACATGGATGATGTCGGCTTCCTCTGGGTGCTGTAGTTGGTACTCCAGCGTGGCCCTTCCTCCGTGTGCAGCATTTCCAACTGCCTTTTTCTAGAGCCCAGCATCAACGATTTGGTCTTCAAACCACTTGCGGCAGCTCAGCCTAGTTCCAGCATCAATGGATTTCTCAGGGTTTTCCAGATCAGATCTTGAAACTCTTGCATTTTCCCCCCTTGGAGATCTTGGAACAGCTTGGTCCAGTCCCTCAGATAGCAGTAAACTAGCCCCAGAACCTGTTTCATAGAAATCCAAGAGCACCTATTAAACACTACAGAATTCCTAAAATTCCACAATCCCCACAGGACAGCAGAGCTCACAACATTCAGTTGCTTGCATTTTTTGGCGCACAACCAGTATTTAGCTACAGATTCAAAACCAACCACAGAAATGTTAAAGACGATATTAACCTCAGCCCAAACTAGCTTAGCTACCACACATTCAAAAAGCAAATGACGAACAGATTCAATCTCCTTGCAAAAGACACACTCTAATGGCTTCACTACGCCTCTCTTCCTAAGATTATCACAAGTCATGATTTTATTCTGCGAAAAGAGCCACAGGAAGCCTTGCACCCTGGGTGGAACTTTCACACTCCAAATAGCAGGGAGGTAAACAGGTTGCACCCCCCTGAAATTCACAATGGCATACAGGGATCTAGAAGAATAAACCCCTTCTGACTCATATTTTCAGATCAAAGAGTCAGCCTCCTGGGAGAAAACAGTCAGTGACAAAATTTCAACCAATTCAAACCATTGTGACATCAGCTCATCTGAGAAGGTCCTCCTAAAGGTGCATTTGAGCTCCTGGCCATCCCAGATCTCTGCAATGGTTTTGTTTTTTTCATTCACCAAGACATACAAGTCCCAGTATTGGGTAGCTAAGGGAGTGTTACCATACCAGGTATCCTCCCAGAATCTAATCAACCTACCATCACCCACCTGCCACTTGTACCCCACTTTCACAGCCTGCAATGCCCACATCAACCCTTTCCAAAACTGGGAGGGGTGTGGATCTCTACAGCAAAGGATGTTGAGGCCTTTAGTATTATATTTGTTATCTACAATTCTCCTCCACAAAGAACCCTCTCCAGCAATGTATCTCTTAACCCAAGATCCAATCAGGCAGAGGTTCATATCTTGGAGGTTTGGAACCCCCATGCCCCCAAACTCTTTTTCGTGCAAATGGAAGGCCAGTTAGCCAAATGAATTTTATGAGCACCATCAGTGTCACTCCATAGACAATTGGCCATATGGGAATTAATCAAATTAAGAGCCCACTTAGGGAATTTGAAAAAAGACAGGAGATAGATAGGGATGCTAGCTAAGCAGGTTTTAATAAGAATAATCCTCCCTAAATATGACAACAACTTTCCTCTCCACCCTGCTATTCTTGCCAGAATCTTATCAATCAGGTATTGCAGGTCCTCCCTGCTTAATTTATCAAAGTGTAATGGGATGCCTAGATATTTGATAGGGAAGGATCCCACCACACATTGGAAAATGTCTACAAACTCATCCAACTCCTGTGGAGCAACATTTATGGGAACTAAAGCACTCTTGTGGTAGTTGATTCTCATACCAGACACCTGTTCAAAACAGGTAAGAATCCATTTAAGATTTAAGGCTACTCTACTATCCTTTTCTAGAAACAATAATGTGTCATCGGCATATTGCAAACACAAGACCCCCCAGGAGCCAACTCAGGGCACAAGCTCCTAATCAAGCATGAGTGGGATCCTTTGATTAACATCCTAGAGAACACATCTACCACCAAGTTAAAAAGTAAAGGAGCAACAGGGTCCCCTGCCTCAAACCTTTACCAATGAGGAAGAAGTCACTTTCCTCCCCATTTAATTTGACTCCAACAGAGCCTCCTTGAGTAATACTCTTAATCCAACCAATCCTCTTAGACCCAAATCCTCTCAGAGCCAACATCTCATAAAGGAAATCCAGGTTAACTTTATCATAGGCCTTTTCATAGTCTATTTTAAACACTAAACCCTGTCTACCAGTGGAATGCACTGCATGTACTACTTCATGGGCAGACACCACACTCTCTAAAATATATCTCCCCCTCACAAAGGCAGATTGGAAGTCAAAAATCAACCTACCAATCACCCCAGCAAGCCTATTAGTAAGAACCTTAGTAAAAATCTTGAACACACAATTAAGGAGACTAATAGGTCTAAATTTGTTCATAGTCTTAGTCACATTCTCTTTAGGAATCAATGTAATCATGGCAAAATTAAGTCTAAAAAGGTCCAGGCTACCATTAAACCAAGCATTAAACATCTCAACAAGATCATATTTAACGAATTCCCAAAAGCTTTGATAGAACATAAAGGGTATCCCGTCAGGACCAGGGGCCCCATCTGAGTATGACCCAAACATAGCATTTTTAATCTCCTCTCCTGAGAACTTGGCCTCTAATCTAGCATTCTCCTCAGGAGACACTTTGTCTTGCTCACTATAAAAGTCATCCTGTAGATGTATGCCAGGTTTAGCCTCCCACCCAAATAGACTTTTATAGTAATCAGTAGCTATCTTCTGCATACCCACACTATCACTAACTGGGCCATCATCCCCTTCCAGTACATGAATTATCTTTTTTCTCCTCCTCTGGTTAGCTACTGCTTGGAAATAAGCAGTGTTTCTATCCCCCTCTAAAATATTTCTATCTCTAGACCTTTGTCTAGCTTTAATTTCCTCTATCTCCCACATCTGTTGCAACTCTTTAAGGATGCAACACATCCTATCCTTGTCCTCATCAGTCACTGCACTAGACTCAGCTCTGATATCTAGAGAATCATATTCCTCCATAAGCTCTTTCTTATCTCTCCTCAGGGCAGCCTCTATGTTTCTACTCCACCCTTTAGCTAGCTTCCTAAAGGTTCTAACCTTATGCTGCCAAATATCTATAGGATTATTACTGTTACACCTACTAGACCAAGCTTTCTCCATTAAATCTTTAAAGTCAGGCCTGGTAAACCACCATTTCTCAAACTTAAAGCTACAACACTTGGGAATCAAATTGACCCCAGATTCCCACACCACAGGAGTATGGTCACTACCCACCCTAGGTAACACTCTAGCACTAGCCAAAGGGTAAGCAACATCAAACTCAGTGGTGCAGAAAATTCTATCAATTTTAGACATAATCAAATTCTCTTGATTGTTGCCCCAAGTATACAATCTACCAGACATGTTGATCTCCAACAGAGACCACATGTCTACCCACACATTAAACTTATCAGCCCACCTAAAGTTAATATTGCCATTGTTCTTGTCCTCTACAGTTCTAACGAGATTGAAGTCACCACCAATAATAGCAGCACCAACCCAATCTAGAAAAAGACTATGCAACTCAGAGAGAAAGGCATCTTTATCTACATCATAAGCAGGGCCATAGACTGTAGTAATTCTAGAAACCAGCCCTTTACTTTTCTCCTTGACCAGAACACTAACTGAAAAAAGTCTGATATCCCAGCTAATAACATCAAAATAATCTAGATCTACCCCTACTAAAATGCCTCTAGCAGAGCCATTAGAGGGTAAAAGATTCCACTCAAAATTCCTATTACCCAGCAGGTTCTTAAGATAATTTCTAGTAAAACTACTCTGTTTAGTCTCCTGAAAACCAACATAAACAGGATTCAAGGGAAGGATCATATCCTCAATACATTTCTTTCTCCCAGGAGCCATAATGCCCCTGGCATTCCAGAAGATGTATCTCATGGACAATTCTCCCTGGGGTGCTTGCCCCATCTATGTCTAACAGGAGTCCATCCTGCTCCCTCATCTACCACACATCTTTTATCCACACTACTATTTTGATCTAGATTTCCAGAAACAATAATAGCCCCACTTAAACTATTACTAGCATCTGAAGACATTTTTTCACCAATTCTAACACCAACACTTTTAGTCATATCAACTAACTCATCAACAGGAAGAACACAGAAAGGTTTTTTTGAAGCAATACCTCTCATTGTAGGAATCTCAAGATTTTGCTTCATTTTCAACATTTGAGCTTTCTCAATAGTATTTTGATTCCCAGTCACCCAGGCACTTCTCCTAGCAGCTTGTACAGGGCCCCAATTTTTCTGCTTCCTCCTTTTCTGGACCCCCTGTTCCTCAGTCACTTTCTGTCCTTGATACACCTCAGCATCACCCAAAGACTAAAAAGTGGGCATGATATCCTCAGGAAGATCATCTGCCTGGCCCAGCTCCTCCAAAGGACCCTCTTGAACCTCAATCTCCAGCTCTTCCAGCTCCCCAGCCACCTCATCCAGCTGTTGTAGCTCAGAGAACATGAAGGTAGTCGCCTCCATCTCAGGGTTCTCCATAGGCATTACAGATGAACCATCCAAGCCTTCATCACACTGAGGTTGAGATTTCTCACATTCCAAGCTAGCTGAATGGGATGAAATTCCTTCCAAAGACCTCTTCTGAATAGCAGTATTACTACAGCTTCCCTTGTGAAAGAACATGCGGTGCCCCCATGTTTGGTTTTGGTAATTGATGACAATCTCTATGGACTAATGGTTGTCTTGAGTTATATTTGAAGGATTTGTCCATAGGCTTTTCTTGAAGTCCATGTGTTGGTTTCAAGGAGTTTTTGAGTTAACCAAGGTGCTATTAAGGAATTATCCAAAGATTGGTCATGCGAGTGTTGAGCTTATTGCAAGCATGTCTTGAAGAAGAAGGTTGTGTGATCATTCATGTTTACCTTCAAGACATCATCCAAATGAAGAGAGTTGCAAAGATTCAAGGTTGATCAAGACTAAGTCAAGAGTGAATCAAGTTGATCAACTCACAAAGCATAGAATATGTACCGGGAGGGATCAAGTGATCTCATGGTATGGTAAGCATTGTCCATTGCACTTTATGTACTAACCCATGGTCTATGTGAGAGTTCTTTGTGGGGTTAGATTGCCGTGTGCAAGTTCAAGTGGAGCATCACGAAGAGATCAAGTGCTTGAATCTTGCCATCCATTGTGGTGTCAATGGACTTGTGAAGATGTGCCGAAGAGTGGCTCACCCATAGTGAACTATGGGGGAGCAATCATCTAGTCTACATCGAGCCAACGTAATCAAGAAAGGTGGTCCAACTTGAGAGAGTCAAGATCGTCTTCATCTAGCTCAAGTGGACCATGTGCAAGGCAAAGGTTTTCCCTTGATAGGTTTTCTATTTTACCGGTCTTGTGGTGGTAGTTGGGAGACCGAGTTATAGGATCGTTTGTCGTACTATCAAGGGGGGCTCTCAAGTTGGTAGCTTGATCGTATCGTTAGTAGAGAGCTCAAACCATTGCATCCTTGCATCATGTTTCTTGGTTCTTGTTTGTTTATCTTTGTGGGTCTTAGAGCTTATGGTCATTTTGATGACAAGCTTGAGTTCATCGAAAACGGAGTTCGCATGCGTCTTCTATGATGTTTTCGGTGTTGGAGGTTTTACCGGTCTTATCCGATGAAGGGTTCTCACCATTTTCTTATGGGATTTTTCTCATTTTCTTATTCTTGATATTTATATCAGTATTGTGTTAGCCCATGTCATTAGCTTTCCAACAAACTTGGTTTCGTTGAATTCGGAGTCCGTTTGCAAAAGTTGTGGCTGTTTTGGTAAAGGCTGCAGCGGTACTACCGCGACTAGAGCGGATGTAATTTTTTACTACCGCTCCAGAGCGGTACTACCGCAGCTCCTGAGCGGTAGTACCGCTCCAGAGCAGTACTACCATGGCTCCTAAGCGGTAGTACCGCCCCAGACCAAAAACTCGTGTTTTCTCTCTCGATTGGGCATTTTTGACCGTGCTAAGCGGTAGTACTGCTCCTCCAAGCGGTAGTACCCCTTGTGCACGACCTGAGCACATAACGGTTGGATTCGGGAGGTCCTATAAAAGGGGGTCTTCTTCCCCAATGAACCTAATCCTTTGAGCTCGTGTTCTTCCCCCATTGTTGACCTTCTTCGAGCTTGCTAACTCTCAATCCCTCCATGGATTCTTGCTAGTTCTTGAGGGAAAAGAGAGAGGAGATCTAGATCCACATTTCCACCAATCACTTTCTCCTCTAAGTGAGGGGAACCCCTTGGATCTAGATCTTGGAGTTCTTCGTGTTCTTCTTTCGTTCTTCCTCTCATTTTCCTCCCTAGCATTAGTTGCTTTGGTGGGATTTGGGAGAGAAGGACTTGGGCACTCCATGTGCCCTTGCCATTGCATTTGGTGCATCGGTTTGAGTTCTCCACGATGATACGTGGAAGTGAAGTTTGAGAAGCTTATCACTCTTGGGTGTTTGGGCACCCTAGAGCTTGTTCCTCTTGGGTGCCTTGGTGCCCTAGACGGTTGGTGGTGTTCGGAGCTCAATCATTGTGGTGTAAAGCTCCGGGCAAGCGTCGGGGTCTCCAATTAGGTTGTGGAGATCGCCCCGAGCAATTTGACGGGTACCGGTGACCGCCCCCAAGGGCTTCGAAAGTGTACGGGTTCGGTGACCGCCCCCAAGGGTTGCCATTTGTACGGTTTTGGTGACCGCCCTCAAGGGTCCCTTAGTGGAATCACGACATCTTGCATTGTGCGAGGGCGTGAGGAGATTACGGTGGCCCTAGTGGCTTCTTGGGGAGCATTGTGCCTCCACACCGCTCCAAACAGAGATTAGCATCCGCAAGGGTGTGAACTTCGGGATACATCGTCGTCTCCGCGTGCCTCGGTTATCTCTTACCCAAGCCCTTTACTTATGCACTTTACTTTGTGATAGCCATATTATTCTTGTCATATATCTTGCTATCACATAGTTGCTTATCTTGTTTAGCATAAGTTGTTGGTGCACATAGGTGAGCCTAGTTGTTGTAGGTTTTGTGCTTGACAAATTAACCGTTAGGTTTATTCCGCATTTGTTCAAGCCTAAACCGTAATTATTTTAAAACGCCTATTCACCCCCCTCTAGGCGACATCCACGATCTTTTAATTGGTATCAGAGCCTCGTCTCTCTTTATTAGGCTTAACCGCCTAGAGAGTAATGATGTCGACTAGGGGATTAGGATTCTCTGACACTCTTAGTTTCGATGGCACAAATTTTGATGTTTGGGTAATTCGCATGCTTAATCTCTTTAGGGTCATGGATCCAAATTTAGAGCGAATTGTAGATATGGGTTTTTCTCCTCCAAAGGATCCCCAAAGCTTATCTTTAGAGGATGAGAAAAACTCTTATCTCAATCCTCAAGCTTCTAATGTGCTTTTCGATGCTTTGAGCAATGTAGTTATTTTTGAACTCATGTCGTTCCGGGATGCTCATGAGTTGTGGACAAAGCTTCAAGATAAATATGGTGTGTCCAAGATTTGTAAGGATGATCGTTCTCCCTCCACCTCCGGTTGTGTTGCCTTCTCAACTTCTTCTACTTCCCCTACATGTGGATTGCCACAAGGTAATGTTATGGTGAGTAGTGTTGGTCATTGCAATGATGATAGTGTGCTTATCGTTGATGACTCTTCATCACTATCTTGTTGCGATGCTTCATCTTTGGACTCTAGCACTTCGAGCACTCCAAATGTTCCACTTGCTTGTGTTGATAGTCCTTGCATATCATGTAGAAATTGCTTGACTAAATCTCATGATGATATGCTTTCTATGTCTTGTTGCCATGATAAAAATGCATTTATTTCCTCGAGTTGTTGTGCTAACAATGTAGAGGAAACCGAACACTCCATGGAACAAGATGTGGTGTTTAATGGTGCCTCAAGGGATCCTACATCATCATCTATTGCTTTTTGCCTTATGGCTAAGGCGTCAAAGGTATCTCCTACTTTGTACCCCAATATGTCTTTTGATGATGATGTTGATGCTAATGATGATGAGGATAATGATGAAGAGAATGATAATGTTGCCTCCTTAAACTAAGGGGGAAATGATTTTTAAAGCTCTTCATAAAAATAAAATTCCTCGTTCCAACTTCATGGAAATAATGTCCATTGCCATTGATGGCAAGAAATACATTGAGGAGTTGGAATCTCATCTAGAGGAGCATGAGGCCACCATTGAGAAAATGGAAGCTCATGGGCGTGATTACGCAAATGAGATCGCGGAGCTATCTCAAGCTCTTGAACATGAACAAACCACCTCTGAATCTCTTGAGGAGACTTTTGCTCTAGAATTATCTAGAGTGAGGGAATCTCGTGATAGATCTCTTGAGGTGGCCAATGATTTCAAAACTAAAAATGCTAAGCTTGAAGTTTCTCATGCTAGACTCCTTGAGTATTTTGAGCACCTCAAAAATGGCTCAAGGGTCATCAAGGGTGAGCTCATCAAACTCACCGAGTCTCATGCTCAACTTGAAGCTTCTTATTTAAAAGAGCTTGCCAAGTTGCCTTCTCCTCTTGTTGTTAATGATGATGCTTGTGCTACTAACTCTATTTCTTGTGAAGCATCTATTTTAAAGGAGAATGTTGAGCTAAGGGCTCAACTTGAGTTGCTATCTAGCAATTATGGGAAATTGGAAGAAAATCATGAAAAGCTTTCTAGCTCTCATGATGATCTTCTTGTATCCCATAATGTGCTAAAAATAGCTCATGAGGCTATGATTGCTAAGGTAACATCTAGTGAGCCTCATGTGGACATTAACACTACTTTTAGTCAAAATGCTATATTGCCTTGTGCTAGTCCTCGTAATTCGTCTATGCATACCATTGGTACATCTTGTGATGAATTGCTTTCCTTGCCTTGTTGCTCCAATGATGAAGCTTATACTTCCTTTAGTACTTGTGTTGAGACTAACCATGTAGAGGAAATCAAAGAGCTCAAGGCCCAAGTCACTTCTTTGAATAAAGACTTGGAAAAGTGTCATGAAGGGAAATCCACACTCAACAATATCTTGAGTGTGCAAAAATCCCCCAATGACAAAGGTGGACTTGGATTCAACCCCAATAAGAAGAAGAAGTCCAAGAGCAACTTCAAGAAGGGCCAAAAACAAGTCAAGAGTTCGGCCAATATTATTTGCTTCAAGTGCAAAATTGAAGGGCATCATGTTAGATCTTGCCCATTGAAGAAGAAGGCCTTTAGTGACAAGCAACAAGGGAAGCGGCTACAAGTGCATTCTCATGCTCAACCTCAAGTTGAAGAAAGGCCTCTTCCCAAGAAGACTCAAGCTAATGCTTCTCAAGTTGAGAAATCAAGTGACAAGAAAGTAAAGAGTAGACGTTGCTACCTATGTCGTGAGAAAGGTCACCTCGCTTCTTCATGCACTAGTGGTAACTTATCCAACCCAATTATTATTTATGATGTCTATTCTCTTGGGAAGGATAAGGTTGGCAATGTGGTTGCCAAGTTTGTTGGTACTCAAAGTGGTTTGAAGCAAAGAACCATTTGGGTAGCCAAGCCTATTGTGACTAACCTCTTAGGACCCAACTTGGTTGGGGACCAACTAGCTCAAACTTGATCAATAGGTGTTGTTGGAGGGCATTGGAGACTTGGCTACATTATGAAGAATTAAGGGGACTTCATCATTCTTTTTGTCACAAGCCAAGTCAATTGGATTATCAAGTTTCTATCTTATATCCAAAGTGCCTCCGTGCGGTAACTTGTACTTAAATTGTTTACTTTGAAAGTTACCTGCCCCCTTGCATGTTTTGGTTTTGTTCCTTGCATGTGTCTGTATATGTTGTGATTCCAACTTGCTTATCTTGAGCAATCAAGTATGTGTGTGTTGGTTTGCACACCATGTATGTGTGTGTCATGCGTTGAGCCCTTTTGCTTCTTGACGGTGTCCTGGACTAGGGGGTACTCAACGCGTCGTCTCCCGATCAGTTGGATTGGGCCGAGGACCCCCATGGCCGTATACTCATGGGCCAGTACGGACAGCTGCCGCATACAAGAAAGAATCAACAAGACTTGGCGATCAAGACAAGGACTCCTCCCCCACCGGCGTATTCGGCTAGGACTCTTGTTATCCTAGGCCTCTGGTGCATTATATAAACCGGGGGCAGACTAGTCAATAGACATATACAACAACAATTATACCATAGGCTAGCTTCTAGGGTTTAGCCTCCTTGATCTCGTGGTAGATCTACTCTTGTACTACCCATATCATCAATATTAATCAAGCAGGACGTAGGGTTTTACCTCCATCGAGAGGGCTCGAACCTGGGTAAACATTGTGTCCCTTGTCTCCTGTTACCATTGATCCTAAGACGCACTGCTTGGGACCCCCTATCCGAGATCCGCCGGTTTTGACACCGACATTGGTGCTTTCATTGAGAGTTCCGTTGTGTGATCGGCGAAAGGATCAATAGCTCGACTGCAGGTCAACTGCGACGTCTGCTTCTTCGTCACCAGATCGACTGGTCACCTTGGCTTGACCGAGGACTGCGCCCTACCTCCGATCGTCATGTTCGGATGAAGGCCTTCATCAACACCAACTCCGATCTCTATCAAGATCATGGAGGAGTCATCTATGGAGCTCGGGGGCTCAATGTCAACATTGCCCTCAGGCGACCTGCTGTTTTTCTGGACAACAAACTTGTATCCGCCGCCACCGCCTCCTCGAGTGTCACCTGAACGATTACTTCGGTGGAATTATGCGGAATTAAGTCTACAACAACCCTGCAAAAATTTCGTCGAGTTCCGATGGAGGAATCTCCGGCAATCTCCGATATATCGGAGCCCTGTTGAATCTGGACGAGAATCCGGACAAGTTTAGAGCATGGTATGCAGCATCTAGCTCGAATGTCCTTTGGAAGATCCAACCGTTGATTTGCTGAGGAATTACCATATCTACCACGTGCCAAAAATTCAGCTCGATCCGACCGTCCAAACTCCGGAAAACTTCCGATTACTGCATCACTTTTTGGATCTACTTTCTGCGCGAGAACGAATCCGACCCGAATTCATCTTTTTTATGAACGGGATCTCGGACATCCTTTTTGAAGGAAGTTTTCGTATGGGGTGTTGTGTTTTATTCTCAAACACATCCCAGTAGTATTAAAAGTATTCTTGCAATACGAACTTCACCGTCGCGCCGGTGTCAAACCAGCCCGACAATATCACTCCACGGCGACCGACCTGCGTTAGACACGTCATCGCTTTGTTGAGCCGAGCTCAATTTCTTCGGATCATCATCTCGGCCAGCCGAACAATAGTTCGGCATCGCGAAGGATAAATCGTCACCAACATCGCCGCCCCACGGATTACATGGAGCGGGCGCACCTACATCACCACACGGTCACTTCATCAAGCCGGCATCGACCACGTCACGACCTGCATTGCTGGACCGGGGGCTTCATCATCTCTTCATCAACCTACTCCAGAGACTTCGGTGTCGCTGGCCGACCAGCTCCGTCACGTTAGCTGGACTGAGGGCTTTGCCTCGGCGAGCCAACCTTTGCCAGCATCGCCATGCCGTTGCTTTATCGCCCATCAGGCGATAGGTGTGCGGATCGAGTCCTAATTTTGGGAATCACCTTTCCTCGGATTGCTGCAACAAATAAGCCAGGTGCTATTAATCCTAATATGTTTTGCTTGTTAGGGTTCATTTTTCCCAATGAATTATTATTCTGGTTTGTCCGTCATATGTACGCAGGTCTATCAAATGGTGGCCGCATTAACGACGGTCGCATGGTGGTTCGGTCAGTTTCCATACATAGTCCGGCGAACGCCGCATCCAGAACTCGAACCGACCTGTGAATTCAGGCCTTGCCATGCCTTTACCGCATCACGTCGCCGCCCTGCATCGACATTGACTTCGGCTCCAGGCCATATTTCTTTTACTACTCACTTTGCATAACTTATTTGTTATGCAACGAATTTTTTATTTCTATTTTTTATTACTACTATTATCTCCAGTTTACACTATTTTTTGTGCACAGGAAAATGATCCAGCCGGACTATATCCTTTGGCGTCACCTCGGCTGGAGGGGGGGCTTCGTCAACACTTCATTACCCCATGCCGGGGACTTCCACATCACCCTGCCATCTTGCATTGACCGTGCTATGTCACCACTTCGGAGTGCCGAGCTCTTTGCTCCGCCACCTCGGGACTGGCTCTGGGATGGAACCTTGTCCCGCATCAAGCTCGGACCGCGTCATCAATACCGAACACATTAACCAGCTAAGTTGTCTTCATGCTCAAAGTTTTAAATTTTTAACTTGTGTTCGGCTCAGCCAAGCATTATACTTTTTTGGAAAAAAGTTGCTTGTAAAAATTTCCTTGTCCAAACTTTGTTTGTGACGCGCAAATTCAAATACCCCGTTTACTTGGGGGCTTCCTTCATGAAGCTTTTTCCTCTTGCATATGGTTATACTTGTACAGCTTCGTTCCTTGTTCGTGTATTATGCCACAATATGCACCATATTGTCTTAAGCGATTTGCAAGATGGGTTGCCTAGCTCCTGTGCTTACCCCTACATTCCTGATTGTTCGGCTAGGGAGTAAAGGGAGCACCTCTACGATTGTCACGATCGGGTCACCCGAGCCGGACCTCAGACTGGGTGAAGCCGAAAGCTAGCGCTCTTATTGTTTTCAATCATGGTCGGCACACAACGGAACTCATGAGTACAAAAAATCTATTGCACAAGTCTCATAATAACAATGAGCACCGAAGAAAGGTATCGGTGGGGGTACTATTTTCTTCGAAGATGCTTCTTACACTTTGCAGTAATATAGCATAAGTTCCCTGAGCACGCTTTGCCTGTTACAGCCTTATGGCCTGATTGCCTGGTTATTGGAAACACCGTCGATATTCTCGACAGATGGAGTACATAACACTTTTCGGTCCTTGACCGAAGAGGGAGAAGCCGATGGTCGGTTAAGACGCGTTTAAAGTTCGGTTGAACATAGATATGATATAAGTACTTCGGTACATGCAATCATTCTTTTACCCAAGTCACTTGGGGGCTCTTAAATTTATATGAGCCGTTTTATGATAAGTGTTTTTCTTCTTAGTCGTTGGAAAGTTTTTATTATTATTTATCGCTCCTTTTTTCGACACAAGTGTGCGGTCACTAGCCGGGGAGCCTAATTTCTCTCTCAAAGTCGCTAGAGTTTAGTTTGCTAAACTGACCTAGTAAGAAGTACTCCGCCTTCGGGATAGGAGGTTGAAGCCGTAGGCTGACCTGCTTGAAGTTTTGAGATAGGATGTGTCATGTTAAAGCACGGCAGAAGCACCTTTTTTTCTTCTAAAGTCCAATTTTCGGATTGGCACCGAACACTTGATCTAGTTCGGACATTAACCTTTTGAATAAGTTTTTTTGGATTTTCGAGCCCATGGAACTTTTAAACTATTTGTGTGTTTTCAGCACAAGTCTCGCAGTGCAACGCCGGACACCTTTAGAGATCCGGCAAAAACATTCTCGGATATTGCTATATATGCATCGGTTTCGAATTGTGTCTTCGGTCAATAGTTGGGTTGCCCGGCTCCTGCGCTTGCCTCCTATGTTCCGCTTTGTTCGGCTAGGTGTGCAAAGGGAGAACCATTGCGATTGTGCTTCCAGCTCACATGGTTAAGCACCTTAGTGGAGAGAGCCGAAAACTGACTGTCACAATAAGCGTAAACTGGTCGGCGATCCGATGACGGCGTTAAACGACGGGCCATTCATAACAATGGCCGAAGTGTTTACGGCTTGACCTCGACTGTCGCCGAACACTACCGGGGGCTATTAACTCGCCTCCCAAACTAAATCCTCGATATTTTGCTCTTACATTGGGGCTGAGGTTTCATGATCGTGCTTAGCATGACAACCCAAAGAAAGGAACCGATAGCGGGACTATTTTCTTTGAAAGACATTTCTTCTGTTAAACAGTAATATAACATGTCTCTCCGCGTACCTTTGTTTATAAAACAGTATGGCCAGATTGCCTTGTTTGTTGTAAATCTTTGCCCTCATAATGGCTTTATAAAGTAGGACAAACACTCCTCAGCTATTGGCCGAGGAGGTTGAAGCCGATGGTCGGTCAACAAAGTTTTGTACAATGCAGATCCGAGCATTAATGACGTAAAGTACTTGGATACATAGAGTCATTACACATAATTTGTGATTTTACTATGGATATCGATCCTTAATTCGGCCTCCCGTGCCCGCATTAAGGCTCGGGGGCTACTGGGCTTCGGGCTTATTATTTACAAATATTAAAGGGGCACATCGATCCTCTGATCTGGTGTTGCCACCCGACCAGTGTCTCGGGGGCTACTGCATTGCCTGTTCTATGCAGAAAATTTTAAGTGCAATACAGTTTCCGAGGAGATTTTGATCCTCAGGTTGGTCGGCCGCACCCAACTTGAGTCTCGAGGACTGAGCACGCCACTTTTTGTGTCCCGAAGTATTCTGCCGAGCTAGGACTTGATCCTCAGACCGATTTTGCAAATCAACATGAGTCTCAGCGGCTACGGGGATCAGCGGTCTTATGTCATCCTTCATGTGCATCTCGGGTTTTAGACCGATACCCACCTTGAGGGCTACTGGCACCAATCAAAAATATTAACAAAAATCGGCCCACATTCAGGGTGGTGCACCACCTCAGAAGTAGTCCGGCGTAAAGCTCGGGTGCTAGTGGCTGGCTCCATAGAGGGCACTTCCGGCATTAAGCTCGGCTAAACTCCTTCAAACTTCTTTGAACCAAGGTGATTTACGACACCTCGGATATAGTCCGGCATTGGAGCTCGGATACATAGTCCGGCATTGGAGCTCGGATACCGTCCGACATTGGTGCTCGGCTGCAAAAGATACCTCGAATGCAGTCCGGCATTGGAGCTCGGACGCAAGAGGACGTTGCCGCCCGGGAACAACCTCAAACCCGAGGCATGGCATAAAAATAACAATGCATTGATAAAGGCCGTAAACTTAAAGGGGCTCCTCGTATACCCAACGTGTAAACTCATCGAATGCATTTCGGCGATCCTCAAGATAGAAGATGAGAAGATTTGTTGAACCAGTTTTCAAGACCGGCAACCGAAGATGAAGAACAGTTCGGAAGAATCGAGGAGCGTCCCTAACTTGAAGACCGGTTCAGGGGGCTACTGACGGTGTCCTGGACTAGGGGGTACTCAACGCGTCGTCTCCCGATCAGTTGGATTGGGCCGAGGACCCCCATGGCCGTATACTCATGGGCCAGGCCGGACAGCTACCGCATACAAGGAAGAATCAACAAGACTTGGGGATCAAGACAAGGACTCCTCCCCCACCGGCGTATTCGGCTAGGACTCTTGTTATCCTAGGCCTCTGGTGTATTATATAAACCGGGGCCAGGCTAGTCGATAGACATATACAATAACAATCATACTATAGGCTAGCTTCTAGGGTTTAGCCTCCTTGATCTCGTGGTAGATCTACTCTTGTACTACCCATATCATCAATATTAATCAAGCAGGACGTAGGGTTTTACCTCCATCGAGAGGGCCCGAACCTGGGTAAACATTGTGTCCCTTGCCTCCTGTTACCATTGATCCTAAGACGCACTGCTTGGGACCCCCTACCCGAGATCCGCCGGTTTTGACACCGACACTTCTTGTTTGTATCCTAGTTGGCTCGTGTGAGAGATTAATGGAACATCCCATTTTGGGGGAGTGATGTGCTTTGTGCACCTCACAATCCTATAAATGTGTGTACATGAGGAATACCATCTAGTATTGATATTACAAGATTATCTAGTCGCTAGGTGGTATATCTCTCATGAGAAATTCAAATTCTAAATAGTCCATTAATTATCTCTTGTTTGTTCCTCTTATTGCCTCTTGTTAAGTTCTTATTGGTATCACATTATGGGGGAGTAATATGCTAAGTGCATATTACAAGCCTAGAAAATGTGTACATTTGAGATATTGTCACCTAGAATTGATATTGTAGATTATCTTGTTCCTAGGTGGCGTGTTAGCTCTACAAGTTGCAATTTGCTTGTGTTTGTTGTGAAGATGATGTTGGATGTCCTTGCTATCTACCACCGGGAATTATTTCCAAATACTTCTTGTCTTTTGACAATTGGTAGTCACTTATGTGTGGTAGAATTTGTTGATCATCTTTACTTTGGCTTTTGTTTTTCCTTTTCTCTTGCCAAGGTTTGTGTCAACTCCCGATGTCTTCCCTACCACTTGTGGATCTTGTTTATTTCTTGTTCTTGTCTAGTGTTTTCTAGATATAGTGAAAGTAGTGATCCCACCTTATGCATTTTGTATTCAAATGCAAATCATATATAATGCACAAATCGTGGGGGAGCTATCCTATTTTCTTTAGTTCACTCTTCTTGTGATCCTTATCAAGTGTGTTTTGGTGGAAGGCAAGCCATTTCTTTTTGGTACTTTGTGCCATCATGAAACTTTGTTGAGAGCTTGGTTTGTTTGGAACCATCCTCTCTTTGGGAGTTTGACATCTTTAGTTTAGTGTGTATCAATGGATATCTCATTCCTTGATGTATCTTTAATGATATCTTCCAAGTGATGATTTCTCCATTTGGTATCCTTTTCACTTGGCATTTCTTTCTCTTTAGGTTTTGGGTATTTAAAGTCTTGAGCATGCATGTTTACTTCATGTATTTTATTTGGCATGCTTTCTTTCTTTGACTCAATATATAGGGGGATCTCCACCAAGTCTCAAATCGGATGAGATGTGTATGAAATTCATTTTCATATCTATATGCACATATTTATGTGGAGTTTGTCCTATGTATTGGTTTTTCTAACTATTTGGTCCCAATGAGTTTGGGTACCGTTTAGTTTGTGTTGTTCTTCTAGGAACATTTGGAGATGCATTGGATGCTCGGCTCACTCACAAGGAAGGTGTTGTCACCATGTGCATATTGGAGTCTAGCTAGGATGATCAATGAACTACTATCTACCTTCAATTGGTATCTACTACATCCTTCCAATGATATCTCGGTAACAAGTATCTATTCATGCTTTCTCCTCTTGCATTCAACCTTGTGTAGGTTGCATCTTGGCATGATATTCATTTTATATCTTGTGATACTTGTTTACTTTCTCAAAGCATCCCAACGATGATCTCTTGTTGCTAGTTGTGATGCCTTTGATGGATGTGTGTTTGGACTTCATTTATATACAATAAGACCATATCTAGCCAAGTGCTATGCTTTCAAGCAAATATCTTATTGGTATATTTATGACTTCCTTGTGGATATCTTGTTCCTTCATGTTGTAACTATTTCGGGTGTACATCCTTCTTTGTAGATATATATATCATCATGATTTCGTCTACATAGAACTTTATACACTTGAGAGAAATTACATCTCTAGTTGATATCTTTTCTTTCACGTCCACCTTGTCTTTCTTATGTTATTTCTTTGGTGGATCCGTGAAAGCTTTTGCCTTGAGTGCGTGTCCTCTATCGTTGCATCTTGTTGCACTCTTGTGTGGTGAAGATTATTTTCCTCTTGCTTATATTTACGAGGTTTTTGCCATCTTAATTGGTATCCTTCGTCTTGATGAGCCTCCCCTCGTCTATCTTCACCACGGGTTGTCACAAGCATAGGTTCTCTTTTGCTTATTAGTAAGCTTGTGAACCCATTTGCCAGTTGTGTGTGGGAATGATAGGCCTTGCACCGTGTGCCTCATTCTTTCAAGACTATGTTGATGCTTAATGCTCATCCTAATCTTAGTCTTCTCAAGTGCTTCGCCATGACTC
The DNA here is from genome assembly GCF_002162155.2 of Triticum dicoccoides. Taxonomy (NCBI): domain Eukaryota; kingdom Viridiplantae; phylum Streptophyta; class Magnoliopsida; order Poales; family Poaceae; genus Triticum; species Triticum dicoccoides. Next base: position 616,401,738 of record NC_041389.1, read on the forward strand.
ACACACATCATTTTGGTTGAGCCTATTCTTAAGTTGCCTCTTTTACATGTTGCTCAACCATGTGCTTGTTGCAAGCGTTGGGCTTTGTTTCCTATATGCTCACTTGCACTGGATGTGAGTTTCTATTGATTTTGGGGGAGCTATGATCCTATTTTGTGCACTTTGTATTCAAATACAAAAAATTCTTATGTGTGCACAAATCATGGGGAGCTTCTCTAGTTTCTTTAGAACACTCCTTTGCGCTTTTCATAATATCTTTATTCTTGTGGCATGTAGGATCATTGGTCTAGTTGGTTCAATTGATATCCGTTGATTGCTTGCTTCAATTGGTATCTTCTGATTGCTTGTGTCTCTCTTTGTTATGCCTTTGTGGCATATCTTTCTGTTGCAATCTTTGGGCATCAATATAGTTTGTCTTCCTCCAAGTATTGGCAGTTGGGTATTTGTATTGCATTCCACTCTCTTGTTGAGAAATACACAATTTATGGAGGACCACAAATTATATTGGCCTTCTTAGATTTTCGCCCATTTTGGCAATCGATGCCAATGGGGGAGAAGTTTCAGAGAGTTTTGTGGAGAAGTTTAGAGAGTTATCTCTTCTTGCTTTCTTTTTGTTCCTTAGCATTTGCATCTCATTCGCATGCACTATTAGTTGTTGCATTGCATGGTGATGCATAATTCCTTATATAAACTCTCTTGAAAGTGATTGTCATCAATTACCAAAATGGGGGAGATAAAAAGAACATGCGGTGCCCCCATGTTTGGTTTTGGTAATTGATGACAATCTCTATGGACTAATGGTTGTCTTGAGTTATATTTGAAGGATTTGTCCATAGGCTTTTCTTGAAGTCCATGTGTTGGTTTCAAGGAGTTTTTGAGTTAACCAAGGTGCTATTAAGGAATTATCCAAAGATTGGTCATGCGAGTGTTGAGCTTATTGCAAGCATGTCTTGAAGAAGAAGGTTGTGTGATCATTCATGTTTACCTTCAAGACATCATCCAAATGAAGAGAGTTGCAAAGATTCAAGGTTGATCAAGACTAAGTCAAGAGTGAATCAAGTTGATCAACTCACAAAGTGTAGAAGATGTACCGAGAGGGATCAAGTGATCCCATGGTATGGTAAGCATTGTCCATTGCACTTTATGTACTAACCCATGGTCTATGTGAGAGTTCTTTGTGGGGTTAGATTGCCATGTGCAAGTTCAAGTGGAGCATCACGAAGAGATCAAGTGCTTGAATCTTGCCATCCATTGTGGTGTCAATGGACTTGTGAAGATGTGCCGAAGAGTGGCTCACCCATAGTGAACTATGGGGGAGCAATCATCTAGTCTTCATCGAGCCAACGCAATCAAGAAAGGTGGTCCAACTTGAGGGAGTCAAGATCGTCTTCATCTAGCTCAACTGGACCATGTGCAAGGCAAAGGTTTTCCCTTGATAGGTTTTCTATTTTACCGGTCTTGTGGTGGTAGTTGGGAGACCGAGTTATAGGATCGTTTGCCGTACTATCAAGGGGGGCTCTCAAGTTGGTAGCTTGATCGTATCGTTAGTAGAGAGCTCAAACCATTGCATCCTTGCATCATGTTTCTTGGTTCTTGTTTGGTTATCTTTGTGAGTCTTAGAGCTTATGGTCATCTTGATGACAAGCTTGAGTTCATCGAAAACGGAGTTCGCATGCGTCTTCTATGATGTTTTCGGTGTTGAAGGTTTTACTGGTCTTATCCGATGAAGGGTTCTCACCATTTTCTTATGGGACTTTTATAATTTGCTTATTCTTGATATTTCTATCAATATTGTGTTATCCCATGTCGTTAGCTTTCTAACAAACTTGGTTTCGTTGAATTCGGAGTCCGTTTGCAAAAGTTGTGGCTGTTTTGGTAAAGGCTGCAGCGGTACTACCGCGACTAGAGCAGATGTAATTTTTTACTACCGCTCCAGAGCGGTACTACCGCGGCTCCTGAGCGGTAGTACCGCTCCAGAGCAGTACTACCATGGCTCCTAAGAGGTAGTACCGCCCCGGACCAAAAACTCATGTTTTCTCTCTCGATTGGGCTGTTTTGATCGTGCTAAGCGGTAGTACCGCTCCTCCAAGCGGTAGTACCACTTGTGCACGACCTGAGCACATAACGGTTGGATTCGGGAGGTCCTATAAAAGGGGGTCTTCTTCCCCAATGAACCTAATCCTTTGAGCTCGTGTTCTTCCCCCATTGTTGACCTTCTTCGAGCTTGCTAACTCTCAATCCCTCCATGGATTCTTGCTAGTTCTTGAGGGAAAAGAGAGAGGAGATCTAGATCCATGTTTCCACCAATCACTTTCTCCTCTAAGTGAGGGGAACCCCTTGGATCTAGATCTTGGAGTTCTTCGTGTTCTTCTTTCGTTCTTCCTATCATTTTCCTCCCTAGCATTAGTTGCTTTGGTGGGATTTGGGAGAGAAGGACTTGGGCACTCCGTGTGCCCTTGCCATTGCATTTGGTGCATCGGTTTGAGTTCTCCACGGTGATACGTGGAAGTGAAGTTTGAGAAGCTTATTACTCTTGGGTGTTTGGGCACCCTAGAGCTTGTTCCTCTTGGGTGCCTTGGTGCCCTAGACGGTTGGTGGTGTTCGGAGCTCAATCATTGTGGTGTAAAGCTCCGGGCAAGCATCGGGCTCTCCAATTAGGTTGTGGAGATCGCCCCGAGCAATTTGACGGGTACCGGTGACCGCCCCAAGGGTTGCCAAAGTGTACGGGTTCGGTGACCGCCCCCAAGGGTTGCCATTTATACGGGTTCGGTGACCGCCCTCAAGGGTCCCTTAGTGGAATCACGACATCTTGCATTGTGCGAGGGCGTGAGGAGATTACGGTGGCCCTAGTGGCTTCTTGGGGAGCATTGTGCCTCCACACCGCTCAAACGGAGATTAGCATCCGCAAGGGTGTGAACTTCGGGATACATCGTCGTCTCCGCGTGCCTCGGTTATCTCTTACCCGAACCCTTTACTTATGCACTTTACTTTGTGATAGCCATATTGTTCTTGTCATATATCTTGCTATCACATAGTTGCTTATCTTGTTTAGCATAAGTTGTTGGTGCACATAGGTGAGCCTAGTTGTTGTAGGTTTTGTGCTTGACAAATTAACCGTTAGGTTTATTCCACATTTGTTCAAGCCTAAATCGTAATTATTTTAAAACGCCTATTCACCCCCCCTCTAGGCGACATCCACGATCTTTTACCTTGCCACTCAAGGTTCCCTCATTGCTACCAGATGTATTACTGCTTTTCTCAGTGTTGTCCTGATGCATGCTATTAGTGTCCATTTCTCTGCGTTTGCTTGAATCCTCACTCTTGTCATCATCTCCTCCAACTCCCACATTTTCCTTGCCTGCTAGATCAACAATTGGAACCTCAACTACCATCCTGACTTTAAAAGGTTTTCCTCCAATACCAAACACTCTCTCAGTAGGAATCTTGGAGGGGTCCCTACATTGGACTTTCACTCTAACACACTCAAAAAGAGACTGAAACATCCCATGCCAATCAAGATCAATCAGCAGGCCAAAAGCTAAGGTACACTGGTCTAAGACAGACCACTCACACCATTTTGGCAGCAGCCCCCTGATCTGCACCCAGACTTCCTTCAAATCTTCCATGCATTTCAGGTCTTCTTTCCACACCTCCACATTCACAGTGATATCTGGGTTGGTTAAACCAAAACAAGGGTATCCAGCAACTTGCACAACTGAAATGTGTGGTGGGAATTTCACCACATAAGACCATCTCCCCAGTGCCCTCACTTGCCAAGGCCAATTAGTCTTGTAAATCTCAGAAAATTCCTTTATCAGCTCCTCTTAGACAACTCTCCAGCTTCTACATAGACAATCCCACAATTCCTCATATTCCCCAGGGCATTTGCACCCAAATCTGGGGCTTCTACATGGTAGAACCCTAGCCCTGGAGCAGCACTCCCAATGTATTTTGCCACTTGATGTGACCTCTTCTTGACTGGGCAGGCATCCACTTGATGAGAAGTGGATTTGCAGATGAAACATTTTTTTGGTAAGTCACACATGGACCTATGGTGCCCTGGGTCACCACAGTTAAAGCATGTCACCTGAGCATAATCTGTGAACTCCCTACTGCCAGAACCCTGCATCTGAGACTGAGCAATGCTTCCTCCAGAATCCTTATCCAAGTTCCTCTTCAGTTTCTCTTGTCCTGGCGCTCCACCTTGGCCCTGTTGACCTTGCACTTTACCATTCCCCTGCTTCTTCAACTGCGCATCAGGGACCTGCGGCCTCATCTGGCCCTGCCCACCAGGGTGATCCCATTGTTGACCCTGCTGGTGAACCATGGGAGGGGCAGGGTAGGGAGGGTATCCTCCAGCAAACATCCATGGCGCTGGAGCCCCTGGGAAACCGAAGAATGGAGGTGGGTAACCAAATTGCTGCATCCCTCCCGACTCAGGCAACGGCCCCTGCTGCGGTGCTAGAGAGGACACCGGGCGGGATCCACGCCCTCTCCCCCTACCTCTGTTGCCGGCCATCACGCACTTCTCCTGGATTTCGGCAAAGCTTGGTCGCGGTCCTCGCCCCCACGACGATCTCTTGCAACTGAAATTGACGTGTTGTTGAACCTACAATCCTCCTCGCTTGCTGGGAAGCAATCAGCCGCAGAGAATACTCCACTAGTAAATCGCTCCTTAAGGATCCAAACCAAAATCTCTCCACCCTTAGGGTTCTGCCTTGCACCGCCGCGATCTCGATCTGGAGGAGGAGGGGAAAGTGAGGAAGGGGGAAGTGGCGGATCCCACAGCTGCCCAAAGTAACCTACATCCACCTCCCCTTCCCCGCTGACCATCGTGGCCCATCCATCCGCCCTCCACGTGACCGGGGCCCTCCAAACTGAATTTGAAACCGCCCCCCGCCGTGAGCAGCAACGTCTTATTTTTTTGTGTGTTTTTGACGTTTTTTCTGGGGTTTTTGACGTTTTGGTTTTCCACCGGTCTTCCCTAGCTTTTTGATCAAATTTTTTTCGGAAGAAATAAATTTTTTGCGCAAAAAAACGCATTTTTTCGCGAGAGTCACGGTTTTGCTTTCGCGAGAGGCATGGCCGTGCCTCTTGGAAACGGAAAAAAACGTGTTTTCTGTTTTTTTTTCTTTCGCGAGAGGCACGGTTTTGCTTCCGCGAGAGGCACGGTTGTGCTTCCGCGAGAGTCACAGACGTGCCTCCTCGGAATGAAAAAAACACGTTTTCTGGGTTTTTTTCGTGAGAGGCACGGTTTTGCTTCCGCGAGAGGCACGGTTGTGCTTTCGCGAGATGCACGGGCGTGCCTCTTCCGGAAAGGGGAAAAAACACGTTTTCTG
>NC_041389.1:616407376-616449720 GCF_002162155.2 Triticum dicoccoides
AAAAAACGCATTTTCTGTTTTTTTTTCTTTCGCGAGAGGCATGGTTTTGCTTCCACGAGAGGCACGGTTGTGCTTTCGCGAGAGTCACGGTCGTGCCTCCTCGAAAACGAAAAAAACACGTTTTCTGTTATTTTTTTCGCAGAGGCACGATTTTGCTTCCGCGAGAGGCACGGTTGTGCTTTCGCGAGATGCACGGGCGTGCCTTTTTCGGAAAGGGAAAAAAATGCATTTTTTGCTTTTTTTCTTTCGCGAGAGGCACGGTTTTGCTTCCGCGAGAGGCACGGTTGTGATTTCGTCAGAGGCACGAGCGTGCCTTTTTCAGAAAGGAAAGAAAAATCCGTGTTCCCGGTTCGGTTTTTGTCAGTTTTTTTCGTCCGGTTTTTTCATGAAAAAAAGGTTCGTCAAAACCTATCAACATGGGATATAGTTTTGAAGATCTCGACGCGAGGAATCCAACGGCGAAAGCGGTTCGAGATTTGGACGCACGGTTTAAGAGATAAAACGTTTTGAATAATCGGATCTACGAAAAAAAAGGAAAACTCACAGGTTGCGACAAGTGGCGCACATACAGCGCGCCACTTGCGGCAACCTGGGGAAGTTGGAGTAATCTCCGCAAGGAGTACTCCTTAACTAGTGATTTTGCGCATACACTCACCCTATGAACGCACACAACATCTCCTCCCATTGAAAGCGCATCGCCGAATATTCTGAAATAAATCCAGAAATAGTGCGAGCACCAGTACTTGAACCCTGCTGAGCTGAGAATACCACTATCCCTCTAACCATCCAACCATAGGTTGGTTCGCAAACAATTCTAATGTATATGACATAATGTTTTACATAACTCTTCTCTTACGGTTCCGAGAACCAGACTGATGTGTGCTTCCATGATGTTTCAAATATGTATTATTGAAACACAAGATACCCAAATGAATAAAATAAAATTGAACTATTGAAGATTAATAAAATTGCTAGAAACCAGCCCGATTCCTTTCCGATTGCTAGTATGCTTATATAAAAATTTTGGGGCCCCAAATTTATGGGCCCAGTGTGGGCCGCACAGTTAGCACACCTATGGACCCGGCCCTGTTTTTAGACCTAACTTTGTGTGTATTCTTTTTTATTTGAGACCCAACTTCGTGTGTATTTCACCATTTAATGTGGATTTTTCATACTCCCATGTAGGTACACCTTCTCTCTAGGCCATCTAGTTTGCATCAAGATCCATGTTATCTTCCAATGCAAAAAAGAAAATCCATGTTATCTTTGTATAAAATTTCTAGTTTTTGTTCCTTCCAAACGAGAGACCATCTAGCATTGAAACTTTGCAAGTCCGCTATACACAAGTGCCACTATGTGCGTAACAAGTTTTTGATTTTTTTTGATGAAACATAAATTTGCTAAATTACAAGTTTTGAATAAGTTGCATCATTTTAAAATATTGTTGCGCCAAAAATCCAAAAATATTTCTGCACATGGTAGTACCTGTGTGATGTTGATCTGCAGTGTTTCGAGTTCAAAGTTGTTTTATTTGAAATAAAAAGATTCGCACCAAAAATAAGTGCCTGATTATCAAGGGGCTTTCTTCCAAATGCAAGGGGCTTTCTTCTTGGAAGAACAAAAGTGCCTAATATTTTCGTGCGAATTAGGCCAAATGCATAGGGGCTTTCTCTTAAGAAACATCTGTCACGAGGCAACTTTTGTTTTCTTAGGAAGAACATAAGTGCCTAATTAGGGATCAGATACAACGACATCACACCTAACAATGGTAGACTTGGAGCTTTAGACACTACGAAATGATAAAACAAGCAAAAACAGTTCATGTGATTACTAAACCACGTGTATATATCCATCTGCTATGCATAACCGATAAATTCTGTTGACTTTTATACAGCAATCAATAGATAATCATTTCACCTAAAATGACTCTGACACTCAAAGGTTATTCCAATTGTTTTTATTTTGTCAAGTTACATCAGTCATGTATGATAACCGTTGCAAGGACCCATAACCTCGTAGTATAAATGTCGGCTCTTTCTTTGCAAGGAAAATATAAATGTTGTCTCTACTACAAAGTGGGTGCAAATTCTTAGAGCTCTCTTAACTTGCAGTTTTTGGACAACTTTTTGTTTCTTTTTATCTCTTAAGCGTAGCAAAGTATAAGAAAATAGAAACTTAAGAAGGAACATGTGTTTTTTTGAGGAACATGAACATGTGATACATTCTTCCTTCAGATATCCAAATCCCTCTTGAGACGGGAAGTTAATATATTTTAAGCAAACATAATAAATGGTTTCATAACATTGCTTAGTTGTGTCAAAAGAAGAGATCAAGTTCAATTTACATCTAAGAAAATATCATGTGAATGGGGTGTATGGCATGGTGATAGACTTAAGAATATGTTGTATGCGTGAACGTGCATGTATCAACTATGGATTACTAAAGAGCTAGAAAAACAAGAAGAGAAAGTTAAGTACCAGTAGTGCTTCCAATAGAAGAGATAAATTCTACAAGAACAAGTATATATCATTGATTTCCTCGGCTAAACTATGTGTGTGTGCGGCGTGCATGTGCTTCAGTAATATGGAACTTACACCGTCTTCACGTGGTCACACCTACCCTTACCACCAACTAGCATCCAACTCCATTAATCCTGGCCAACTTAGATATTTGAAACATCTCAAAAGCTGCCAACTTGCATCTATATTTACTCCTTTTCATTATTATTTTTCAGGATTGCACATGTGTGCCGAGTGGCAGAAACTTGCATGATAAGTACACCAACTAAAAATCGAAACATTTTGTGAACAAGGTCGAGGCCGAACCGTCGAATAGTGCACAATTTTTCGTTAACTGGCAAGAGTTTCATTATTATAGGGCATAAGGATATTGACTAGAGAGAGTTCCAGGAACGGATGACATTGGGATTGCATTCCAAAGAAGCAAAGAGCCTCTATGCATATAAACGATATGATGCCCAACATTGATTGCTAGACCTCTCTCTTCACCTTTCTCGTGATTAAGAGGGTGTTTGTTTCCAGGGACTTTTTGGTGTAGGGACTAGAAAAAGTCCCTTTTAGAGACTTTTTAACCAAACAGGATGACATGATGACATGATTGTCTCTCTTGGTGACCTATAACTTACAACTGTCAGCAGTTGCAAAATCTAGATGACACGATGTTGTATTGCATCGCTCGGATGGTGCAATTAGTGACCATGAAACCGGCTAGGAGAGAGAACCCATCTGAACGCAAACCCATGTCCATGAGAGCCATCGGCATGCCCCTACTCTTATTTGAAATTCCTCCTCGTCTCATTTTTTTTTTCAAATTCCTCCTTGTCATCTCACCACCCCAGGACAGTCCTAATATACAACTTCATCTGTCCAGAATTGCTTGTCATTCAGGAATTAGATTAGAGACCTGTGGCAAGAGAACAATAAGATGCCCCTATTACCTCGCAATTTTTGTGTGTGTATTTGATTAGGATATGATTATTAGTGAAGGAAAGTCAGAGTAGCAATAGTATAGTAGCCTATTCCTTCCCTACAGTTTCATGAATAATGCTCTAACACAATGATTAATCAACTGTGATTCATATACAGCATTCTGTAATCTACAGTAGTTATAAACAATGCCATATCTCTGACTTGCCTTCGTTCTGTTACACAAGGACACTGTGGTTCCCTAACTTGCCTCTTGTACGTTGGAGGATCCACTTCCACATAGGACTACCTCAATTTCTACTATTGGCAACCCCAAGAGGCCACCTCGACTATTTAAATTTACTAATGTACCCATGTCAAGTACCAGTACATGCTTTGGGATTCATGCAAAAACTTCTGAAAAATATAGAAGCATATGCCTCCGTATTTGATCTTTCACAATCGTTTCTCGCAAACAAGTTTACTTGCGAAGCTGGCTTCTCATAACATTTTCTCTCGATGTCTTCTGTTTCACGATTGTTTAGACATCATTGGTAGTATGCGTCTATGAACGATGTCAACTCGTCACGGATTTGTAGTCCGTGGGGGAGGGCTGAAAGTTACGGTCATAGGAAATGAACGGAAATATTCCCTAGAGAAAAGAAAAGGAAATGAACGGAAATAAGTATAACGTGGCACAATTAGAGATTACACAGAGGAGGATTTTTTTTTCTTTATTTAATATTTTTTTGAGTGGTTCTTTATTTAATGTTGGACGATCTGATACCGTCCGTAAACCCGACCAACCATACGTGCATGAAAATGGTTTCCATTGCAACAAATGATCCTCATAAAAAGTAACATTTACAAAAAAAAAAGTACTAGTAAGAATGGAATTACTAGAATGAAACTCGTTATTCGGTTATATTTCGAAGGTCGTTCGCATGGCTGGCACACATTTCGCAAATACTAAAATCTTGGCATGGTTCGGTGGAAAGCAACGTGCATGCATGCAGGCCATGCCCGGTCTAGAAGCCAGTGATCGGCACCTTGTAGTCGTAGTCGGGCCCCTGGAAGTACGACGCCATGGGGCCATTCGCCGCCGCCGCTCCATCAGTCCTCGGGAGGAGCCTCAGGAGCGCCGCGATGTCCTCCACCAATGGCGAGGGTGGCTCGGCCACCCCCAAGACGATGGGCACGTTCACGCTGGCCGCGGCGCCCAGAGTGCGGCCGCCGTGCGTAGACGTGATGGTCGCGGCGGCCACGAGGAAGAGAACGGCGAGAATTGCGAGCCGAGCCATGGCTGAGCTTTGGGAGATTTTGGTCGTGTGTCTGCGTGAGCGGTGCCGGCGAGCTCTTGTACGCCGTAACACCGCCGGTGAATATATATGGTCCCGTGGCGATGTGGAGGATGGAACCATCAAGCATGGTTGGCTTTTAAGGTAGCGAGTTTAATTTCAGTAACTACGGTATGGGATTAACTGCAGTGATTAACGTAAGGAGGTCGTTTCTCAACAAAAACAAAACGTACTACTGAGGTGTTTCTTTGTGAACTGGCAATTAATATGGGAAGTCTTTTTACTAGGTCAGGCGCTAGCTACCGCAGCCTACGTGAGATCCGTTGATTTTTTCTTTTCTTTTACTCCTTTCCGATTCATTTTTCCATTTGCATAACTAGATCACCATTTTTTTCTCCATGAATTTGAAAAATGTTTGCTAAAATTAAATATTCATGATTTGAAAAACATTCATGTATATTAAAAATAATCACGAACTTGAAAATCATTTGTGAATCTAAAAAATAGTGCAAAATTTTAAAACTTTCATAAATTTAACAAATGTTGATGAATCTGAATGAATATATGCAAATTTAGAAAATGTTTCAGAATTAAAAAAAGTTCTTCGATACAAAAATTTTTGGGCTTAAAAATGATTATGAATTTGAAAAATGTTTTAGATATTTGAAAAAATCACAACCACAAAAATTGCTGACTAATTCAAAAATTATTCGGCAATTTAAAAAATTGCTTGAAAATTATAGTTTTTGTGAAATTGTAAAAAAATTCATGAATTCAAAAAGTCTTCATAATTCAAAAGCTATCTGCGGATTTAAAGAAAATTATTAACTCTAAAAACGTTTACCAATTCAATAAATGTTAATAAATCTGAAAAATGTTTGTAAATTTTAAAAATATTCTGGAATTCGAAAAACTTAACTAAAAATTGTTCATGAATTTGAAAATGTTCGTGTATTTGAAAAGTGTTCATGAACTAAAAACTGTTCACTAATTTGGAAGTATCCTTGATTTTGAAAAGGGCGTGAATTTGAAAAAATGTTCAAAAATTCAAAAAAGGTTCACGATTTGAAAATACTTACCTATTAGAAAGCTCTTTGTGAATTTGGAAAAGTATTTATGAATTTAAAATTTTCATGAGGTCTAAAAAAGTTTGCATATTCAACTTTTTTATGAATTTGAGAAATGTTCATGAATTTGAATAGAATGTTATTGAATTCATAAAAAGGTGCATTAATTCAAAAAGGTTTCATGAATTTGAAATGTATTCATGAATTAAAAACAATCAGGATTCTTTTCCCAATTTGAAAAGGTTTGCTAATTCAAGAAATGGTCAGGAATATGAAAAACTATTTATGAATTCAAAAAATGCCAAACAAATTTAAAAAATATTCATGAATTTGAACAATTATTCCAAATTTGGAAAATGTTTGCGATTAAAAAATGTTCAGGAATAAAAAGCAGGAAAAAGCGCATGAAAAATAATAATAAAGAAGATACATAAAATAATGAAAACAAAAATAACTAGAATAGAGAAGAAAAAAAGGCTGAAAGCTTACCAAATATGGATGGAAGGTTCCAAAACTAGTGCAAAACCACCCGTCTCTCTTCTTTAGTCGTGGGTTGAGTCGTGGGTTGGCCAAACCCAATAGTTCGAAGAGAATTTAAAAGATATTAATTCGTGCATATAAAAATTCAGAGAAGATTCAAATAATATTCATAGATAAGCTGATCATAAATTCACAATTCATCGGATCTCGACAAACACACTGCAAAAAAGTATTACATTGGATAGATCTCCAAGAACATCGATGAGAACATGGTATTGAGAATCAAAGAGAGAGAAAAAACCATCTAGCTACTAGCTATGGACCCGTAGGTCTGTGGTAAACTACTCACGCTTCATCAGAAGGGCAATAGAGTTGATGTAGAAGCCCTCCGTGATCGAATCCCCCTTTGACAGGACGCTGGAAAAGGTCCCTAGATAGGATCTCACGGGTATAGAAGGTTGCGGCGGCGGAAAAGTGTTTTCGTGGATGCCTCTCTGGGTTTAGGGATATATGGGAATATATAGGCGAAAGAATTAGGTGAGGAGGCTCACAGGGGCTCCACAAGGGTGGGGGCACGCCCTACCCCCTGGGCGCGCCCTCCATCCTTGTGGCCGCCTCGTGGCTCTTCCAACTTTATCTCCAAGTCTCCTGGTTGTCTTCTGGTCCAAGAAAAATCATCGTGAAGGTTTCATTCCGTTTGGTATTCCTTTTCTGCGAAACTCAAAAACAAGGAAAAACATGAACTGGCACTTGGCTCTAGGTTAATAGGTTAGTCCCAAAAATAACATAAAATAGCATATTAATGCATATAAAACATCCAAAACAGATAATATAATAGCATGGAACAGTCAAAAATTATAGACACATTGGAGATGTATCATGCCTCTAGTCCCAGTTCGTATCACGAATCGGGACTAAAGGGATGGTGGCAGGCTTGTGTCAGGTTTGGGTCCCCGCGAGCACATTTAGTCTCGGTTCGTGTCAGAAACTGGGACTAGAGATGCACCTTTAGTCCCGGTTTGTTTAACCAACCAGGACTAAAGAGATCACTATATATAGTGCTTTGTCCAGCCCGAGCCGAAGCTCTCTGTTTTCCCCCTCCTCTCTGTTTTCTTCCCCTCTTGCTCGAGCTCACCTCCATTTTTGCCAAAATTTATCAAGATTTGAAGGCACCCCATCCATCCAAGTGTTCACAAAGGTTAGCAACTTTGTGCTTTCATCTCTCATTGCTAGATTAGCTCTTGCAATGCTCTGTAAGTATGATTTGTGGGTTTAGTTTGAGAGTAATTATATGTGATAGTTTATTTGATTTATATGCAATTTTAGCTCAAATTAACTTCTTAATTTGCATATGTAGGTGTGGTTTACTTAATGCCTTCCCATCCTCGTCCTAATCAGCGTTGATCGCCCACACCGTCACGTCGCCGACACCATCTTGGTGAGCCTCTTGTTCTTATCCTTTTTATATAAAAAATCATGTTTGTGTGATTTAGATAGTTACTTGTATAATTTTCTTACCCGTACGTTGTTTGTTGTTATACATAGTGGCATGGTTTTGATATCCATCTCCACCGGCCCTCGTCCGGTTTATGATTCAGATGTGGTATATTCTCTTTTATAACTATTTGTTGCATTTTGTGTTTATGGCAATTATGCCCATCAAGTTGACATAGATATTTTTATCTAGGAGGTATGTGAACCAGAAATTGCAACCGACCCTCTTGTCGAGAAGTTAAATTTAGTTGAAAAAGAAAACGAGTATTTGAAAGAAAAATTGAAAAGAATTGAAGAAGAGAAGATGAAACTGGAGTTGTATGTTGTTGATGTCGTCGATGATCATAAGATCAAGATGGATGCAATGCGCTTGAAAATTAGAAAGATTAGAAAATATACAATTGATAATGAGGCTTGGTATCATTATGCTGTTGGATCAATTGTTACCTTGGTTGCGATCTTGATCACATTTGTTGTTGCATTTAAATGCTTTAGCTAGAGAGTTTGTATGTTGTTTTATAAGAATAAGTGTGTATGAACTTGTATTAATTTGGTCTTTTCGGTGTTGTGTAATGAAGATGAGCCGGCAATGGATGTACGATGACCGATGCTCTCCCGTTTCATTAATGGCGTGCATACTTTTCTGCTTGCGGCTGAGGCGAACAAGTGGTCGGATGGTTTTATATGTTCTTCATGTGATGTCTATAAGAATGATCAAAATTACTCTAACTCAAGAACCATTCACACCCACATGTTTACGTCTGGTTTCATGTTTATCTATACTGTTGGACCAAGCACGGAGAAAGAGTGGTTCTTATGGAAGAGAATGAAGAAGAAGAGGATGATGACAGCTATCCTGGCCATGGGTTCCCTGAATTCGATGGTACTGCAATGGGGGAAGAGGATAAGCCGACAATGGGGAAGAAGCTGAAGAAGAGGCATCAGATGAGCCCGCTGATAATCTTGGTCGTGCCATTGCCGATGCAGAGAGAAATTGCGCAAGTCAAAAGGAGAAGCTGAAGTTGCAGCGCATGTTAGAGGATCACAAGAAGTTGTCGTACCCAAATTGCGAAGATGACAAGAAAAAGCTGGGTACCACACTGGAATTGCTACAATGGAAGGCAGAGAATGGTGTATCTGACAAGGGATTTGAAAAGTTGCTGATAATGTTAAAGAAGATGTTTCCAAAGGACAACGAATTGCCTGACGGTACATACGAAGCAAAGAAGGTTGTCTGCCCTCTAGGATTAGAGGTGCAGAAGATACATGCATGCCCTAATGACTGCATCCTCTTCTGCAGTGAGTACGGGGATTTGAATGCATGCCTGGTATTGCGGTGCATTACGCTATAAGATCATCCACGATGACCCTAGTGATGTTGAGGGCGAGCGCCCCAGGAAGAAGATTCCTGCCAAGGTGATGCGTATGCTCCTATAATACCACGGTTGAAATGTTTGTTCCAAAACAAAGAGCATGCCAAGTTGATGCAATGACACAAATAAGACTGTAAGAAAGACGGGAAGTTAAGAGTACCCGCTAACAGGTCGCAGTGGATAAAAATCGAGAGAAAATGGGAGGACTTTGCATATGACACAAGGAACGTATGGTTTGGTTTAAGTGCAGATGTCATTAATCCTTTTGGGGAGCAGAGGAGCGATCATACCACCTGGCCTATGACTCTATGTATCTATAACCTTCCTCCTTGGTTGTGCATGAAACGGAAGTTCATTATGATGCCAGTGCTCATCCAAGGTCCTAAGCAACCCGACAACGACATTGATATGTACCTAAGGCCATTAGTTGAAGAACTTTTACAGCTGTGGAATAAAAAAAGTGTACATGTGTGGGATGAGCACAAACAAGAGGAATTTGACCTACATGTGTTGCGGTTTGTAACCATCAATGATTGGCCTGCTCTCAGTAACCTTTCAGGACAGACAAACAAGGGATACCACACATGCACGCACTGTTTAGATGATACCGACAATATATATTTGGATAAATGTAAGAAGAATGTGTACCTGGGACATCGTTGATTTCTTCCGATCAAGCATACCGTAAGAAAGAAAGACAAGCATTTCAAAGGTGAGGCAAATCACCGGAAGAAGTCTCGCCACCGTACTGGTGATGATATACTTGATATGGTCAAGGATTTAAAAGTAATCTTTGAAAAGGGTCCTGGCGGACAATCTGTTCCGAATGACTCTGACGGACGCGCACCCATGTGGAAGAAAAATCTATATTTTGGGACCTACCCTATTGGAAAGACCTAGAGGTCTGCTCTGCAATCGGTGTGATGCACGTGACAAAGAATCTTTGCGTGAACCTACTAGGCTTCTTGGGCATGTATGGGAAGACAAAAGATACACCGGAGGCACGGGAGGACCAGCAACGTATGCACAGAAAAGACAACATGCATCCAAAGCAGTATCAGGGTCATGCCACCTATGCTCTTACCAAAGAAGAGAATGAAATCTTCTTTGAATGTTTGCTCAGTATGACGGTCCCGTCTAGGTTCTGGTCGAATATAAAAGGAATAATAAATATGACAGAGAAAAAGTTTCAGAATCTAAACTCTCATGACTGCCACATGATTATGACGCAACTGCTTCGGGTTGCATTGAGGGAGCTTCTACCGAAAAACGTTCGATTAGCCATTGTGAAGCTATGTGCATTCCTCAATGCAACCTCTCAGAATGTAATTGATCCAAAAATCATACCAAGTTTACAGAATGATTTGGTGCAATGTCTTGTGAGTTTTTCCTTTTTTCGTAGATCCGTTTATTCAAAATGTTTTATCTCTAAAACCGCGCGTCCAAATCTCGAACCGCTTTCACTGTTGAGTTCCTCGTGTCGAGATTTTCAAAACTAGATCCCATGTTGATAGGTTTTGACGAATTTTTTTCATGAAAAACCGGACAAAAAAACCGAACTGTGAGCACGGGTTTTTTCCCTTTCCGAAAGAGGCACGCCCTGTGCCTCTCACGAAATCACAACCGTGCCTCTCGTGGAAGCAAAACCATGACTCTCGCAGAAAAAAGAAGAGAAAATACATTTTTTCGTTTCCGAGGAGGTAGGGCCGTGACTCTCGGGAAAGCACAACCCTGCCTCTCGCGGAGCAAAACCGTGACTCTCACGAAAGGAGAAAAACAGAAAACGCGTTTTTTCCGTTTTCGAGAGGCACAGACATGACTCTCGCGAAAGCAAAACCGTGACTCTCGCGAAAGGAAAAAAAACAGAAAACGCGTTTTTTCCGTTTTCGAGAGGTACGGCTGTGACTCTCGCGAAAGCAAAACCGTGCCGCTCGCGAAAGCAAACCGTAACTCACGCGAAAAAAAGGAAACATGTTTTTTTGCAAAAAAAAACAATTTTTTATCGAAAAGCTAAAAAAGACCAGTGGAAACCAAAACGTCGAAAAACCAAAAAAACAGTTTAAAGAGCCGAAAACACGTGCGAAAAATAAAAAATAAAATCCGGATGAAGCGTCCAGAGCGCGACACGTAACGAATGGCGAGACTCCCGAAGGAGCGCTCCTTAACTAGTTTTTTTTTTATGAAAACTCGTTAACTAGTTGCTCTCAAATAACTCGCTTTGCCAGGCCCCTGGCAACTGGGCCTTGGCCCGGGTTCGTGGTAGACATTCTTTTTGCTGACTGTAGTCTGTAGGCACAGTAAACACTTTTTACATGTCTCAAAAAAAAAAGTAAACACTTTTTACGGGTGCCAAAAAAAAGCAAACACTTTTTACTACTGAAGTTGGCCTGGGCCTTTTGAGAGTGTCGACGTGGACTAGCTTACCGTCGTGCACCAAAGCTACCGCCCAATTTATAAGAGCCAGTGGTGCTCGTGCTCTAGTGCACGATCCATACCCCTACACCTACGGATAGGATAGCAGCAGACCAGCGAGCAGCAGCTTGGTACGTCTCGTCCTCTTCACTTGTCTCTGTTCTCACCTTTGCTTCGTTCCCTAGCTTTGCATGTTACACTGTCAGAAATCCTTAATATTCAACTCTTGCATACTCCATGTAAGTCAATCATTTAAATGTTTGATCAAGATTATACAATAAAATAACAACATCTGTAATACGTAATAGATAAAATTTGAAACTATTTTTCATGATGGATAAAATGATATAAATTTCGTATTGTGGATATTGATTTTTTTTTTGAAATCTCCGCCAAACATGCAGTCGTTTGACTCTTGAAACGCTCATCAAATTATCATTTGTGCTATCAAAGTGCCTATCTCTGAGCATCTACAGCCCAGGCGGACAGCCCGGTCACTGATCGAGCACGAAAATGCGACCCAAATGGGCTCCTTAAACAAGTCTCAAACGCCCGGGCTCACTGCACCCCTTATATCCAGTCCAAATATGGGCGGGTATGGCGGCGCCCTAGCGTGTCCACCATGTCAGACCCGATAACCCTACCCTACCATAATTTACATCAAATCCATTAAACCTTTCCTCTTCCTGCCGCCTTCCTCCTCCGTTTCTCGCGTCCGAGCCCTCGTCGTCCGCCACCCTTGCTCCCCATCCTCACCACCGGTCCCGATCCACCGCCCTAGATGTCGTTCATCCCATCCCCAGCCACCGCGACAGAGGTTGCGTCTGCTTCGTCCGCCGGCGTCCCGTCCTTGGCTTCGTTGTGCAAGCCGGAGAACATCGGCCGGAGGAACCGGCGTCGCCGACAGCGAGAGAGGGAAGCGGCAGCGGCGTCGCAGGGAACTGATGCGGACATGGACGAGCAGCTGTCCCCCTGCCCCCTGCCCCACTCGGAACCACCGACCCCATCCATCCCGCTGCCGACAAGGAATGCACCGTCGGACCAGGTTGGGACAGAGGAGGATCCGATGGCATGTTGGGGCTTTCCGGACAACTATCCGCCCACGCAGATGCAACCAGTGGACGTCTGTCACTCTCCGCAGCTCATTCGGGTGCGGACAAGTACTCGCCCTGGAGGAGCCCGAGCTACCAACGACCTGTTCGACTGAATGGCATGACAAGACTCGACATGTTTTTGTTGCTCCTGTCCGATCAAATTTGCATCCGGCTCTGATCTTTTGCTGAACATATTGTGCGTTTGTATGTCCGTTTCAATGTCCGCTCATGATCTATGTAGTTTTTGTCAATGTTGCATGGTTTAGTATAGATATAGGGGATCGGATATGAGATACGTGGATGTGGACAACGAAATTTGAGGACTGACTAGTCAGTGCCCGCGGTGCGACTGGATGCGTCCGCTGGCGTTTGAGGTGCCAGATTTGCCATGTCCAGTTGTAGATGCTCTAAGTTCTTTGCATGGATTTTTTTTCACTGAGCAAATTTGTGTTCCGGTAGCTCTACTGTCTGTAGTTTCCAAAATTTTCTTATGTTTTGAATTAAACGGTAGTAGTCCTTTCTAATTGATGTTTCATGATACGCAACACTGAGGATGGCCAGGAAACCTTGTCCTACCAAAATAGAATATAAAGATACAAAGCTCTGGTGACTGCTTGCTACAGTAACCAAGCCGGACAACATGCTGAGTGAAGAATTAGAGATCACAAGAGACAATAGTATTTACATATCCTTTTGCATTGTTTACTAGCCTACGCAAGTATCATGCTAAAGTGAGTAGATGTCATCATGTGAATATGTCATGCGTTAGAGCATCTACAACCGGACCTCTCAAACCCGCCTCATACGTCCGGACGGACCGCCCGGTCACGAATTTTTGACACAGACGGGCCTCTCAAACGACACTCCGCGCTGACAAGCACCCCCCATATCCAGTCCAAA
This sequence comes from Triticum dicoccoides, assembly GCF_002162155.2. Classification (NCBI taxonomy): domain Eukaryota; kingdom Viridiplantae; phylum Streptophyta; class Magnoliopsida; order Poales; family Poaceae; genus Triticum; species Triticum dicoccoides. Next base: position 616,420,920 of record NC_041389.1, read on the forward strand.
TATGGGGCGGATATGGGGGCGTCTGGGCACGCCCGTCACGTCAGACTCGATAGCCCGACCCCACCCCAAATTGCACCAAATCCACCTTCCTCCCGCCGCCCTCCAACCATTCTCGCGCGTGAACCCGCGTCGGCCTCCATCATTTCTCCCATCCTCACCTCCGGTCCTGATCCACCGCCGGAGATGTCGTCCAGTGATACGTCTTCAATGTATCTATAATTTTTGATTGTTCCATGCTATTATATTACCCCTTTTGGATGTTTATGGGCTTTATTTTACACATTTATATCATTTTTGGGACTAACCTACTAACCGGAGGCCCAGCCCGTATTGCTGTTTTTTTTGCCTATTTCAGTATTTCAAAGAAAATGAATATCAAACGGAGTCCAAACGGAATGAAACCTTCGGGAGCGTGATTTTTGGAACGAACGTGATCCAAAGGACTTGGAGTGCAAGTCAAGAAGCGATCGTAGCGGCCAGGAGATAGGAGGGTGCGCCCACCCCTCTTGGGCGCGCCCCCTGTCTCCTGGGCCCCTCAAGCGGCCACCGACGTACTTCTTCCTCCTATATATATATACCCTCATACCCCGAAAACACCCAGGAAGCCAACAAAAAACAATTTCCACCACCGTAACCTTCTGTATCCGCGAGATCCCATCTTGGAGCCTTCGCCGGCGCTCCGCCGGAGGGGGAATCGACCACGGAGGGCTTCTACATCAACACCATAGCCCTTCCGATGAGTTGTGAGTAGTTTACCACGGACCTTCGGGTCCATAGTTATTAGCTAGATGGCTTCTTCTCTCTTTTTGGATCTCAATACCATGTTCTCCCCCTCTCTTGTGGAGATCTATTCGATGTAACTCTTTTTGTGGTGTGTTTGTCGAGATCCGATGAATTGTGGGTTTATGATCAAGTTTATCTATGAGAAATATTTGAATCTCTTCTGAATTCTTTTATGTATGATTGAGTTATATTTGCAAGTTTCTTCGAATTATCAGTTTGGTTTGGCCTACTAGATTGATCTTTCTTGCCATGGGAGAAGTGCTTAGCTTTGGGTTCAATCTTGCGGTGTCCTTTCCTGGTGACAGTAGGGCTAGCAAGGCACGTATTGTATTGTTGCAGTCGAGGATAAAAAGATGGGGTTTATATCATATTGCATGAGTTTATCCCTCTACATCATGTCATCTTTCTTAATGCGTTACTCTGTTCTTATGAACTTAATACTCTAGATGCATGCTGGATAGCGGTCGATGTGTGGAGTAATAGTAGATGCAGGCAGGAGTCGGTCTACTTATCGCGGACGTGATCCCTATATACAGGATCATGCCTAGATAATCTCATAATTATTCGTTTTTCTATAAATTGCTCGACAGTAATTTGTTCACCCACGGTAATACTTATACTATATCGAGAGAAGCCACTAGTGAAACCTATCGGCCCCGGGTCTATCTTTTATCATATAAGCTTTTAATCTACTTTTATTTGCATCTTTACTTTTCCAATCTATATAGCAAAAATATATTTATCTTATCATATTATCTCTATCAGATCTCACTTTCGCAAGTGACCGTGAAGGGATTGACAACCCCTTTATTGCGTTGGTTGCGAGTTCTTTATTTGTTTGTGTAGGTGCGTGGGACTTTTGAGGAGCCTCCTACTGGATTGATACCTTGGTTCTCAAAAACTGAGGGAAATACTTACGCTACTATTGCTGCATCACCCTTTCCTCCTCAAGGAAAATCAACGCAAGCTCAAGACGTAGCAAGAAGGATTTCTGGTGCCGTTGCCAGGGAGGTCTTCGCTCAAGTCAAGACATACCAAGTACCCATCACAAACTCATCTCCCTCCCATTTATATTATTTGCCATTTGCCTCTCGTCCTCCTCTCCCCCACTTCACCCTTGCCGTTTTATTCGCCCTCTCTTTCCCAATCTCCACCTCTCTTTCGCTTGCCTTCTTCTTCTCCCTCGCTTTTGTTTGCCGTTATGTCTGAAATTGGGGAGATTATCATCGATATGGACAATAATGATAACTTGGAAAATTCTAAAGCTCCGGCTGAAGAACCCCTTATCTTGCATACTAAAAAGTTTCGAAGCGGTAGCATTATTGGAAAAGGTGTTATTCAAGATTTCTTTACTTGCACCGGTGCTTTACCCTCCAGGGATGGTTCTATTCTTCATAGAACTAGTAGTCTTGCGGATGCTATCGCTATGCTTGTAGTTGAACTTGAAAGACAATGTATGCACGCTGTTAAGCGCGCTGTTACTATATTTTTGGCTCATGAGTTTAGATGTATAATAAGAGAGGCCAAGGAAATCTTTGCGCACTATAGGGTGGATGCCGGTCGTCCTCCCATGGAGGCGATCCTCTTCGATCAAGAGGAAATTAGGCGTTTTCAATCTTCGGACTATGTTGCTTTCAATGAAAACCTTAGAAAAAAGGTTCCTACCAATGTCCTAGTTGATAGAATTTCTGAACTTAATAATGATTTTGCTCTTCGAAATAATGAGTTAGGATACTCTCTTGAGTATAGGCTCACGAAATTTTGCCAAAAGAATGCTTATAGTGATGAATTAGTTGTGCATTATGAAGGGCTAAAGGAGGAACCCATTCCTCCTTTGATTGATCTTGGGGAATTCTGTCCCGCTAAATTTAGCCCTTTTGATTACTTTTGCTTGTCCCAAAGAAAACTTGCTGCTGAACGTAGAGAATATGAGATGAGTTTTCAAGATCTATCTTATTATTATGGCACTACTTAGATCTATCTTCGCTTTTATGCCTAGCTAGGGGCGTTAAACGATAGCGCTAGTTGAGAGGCAACCCAATTTTATTTGTGTTTTTTGTTTTTGTTTCTGTTTAGTAATAAATTTTGCATCTACCTTCTGTTTTAGATGTGTTTTTATGTTTTAATTAGTGTTTATGCCAAGTAGAACCTATAGGATAACCTATGATGATAGTTAATTTGATTCTGCTGAAAAACAGAAACTTTGCGCACACGAAATTAGTTTTGTTAAACCACAGAAACGTGCTTTTGCGTTAATTATTTTTTATGCTGATCAATAAACAAATTGTCCAGGACTTCCTATTTTGGTAGGATTTTTAGAGTTCCAGAAGTTTGCGTTAGTTACAGATTGCTACAGACTGTTCTGTTTTTGACAGATTCTATTTTTCGTGTGTTGTTTGCTTATTTTGATGCATCTATGACTAGTATTAAGTGGTATTAACCATAGAGAACTTGGAATACAGTAGGTTTAACACCAATATAAATAAAGAATGAGTTCATTGCAGTACCTTATGTTGTGTTTTGCTTTCTTTCACTAACGAAGCTTATGAAATTTCTGTTGGAAATATGCCCTAGAAGCAATAATAAAAGCATTATTATTATATTTCCTTGTTCATGATAATTGTCTTTTATTCATGCTATAATTGTATTATCCGGAAATCGTAATACATGTGTGAATACATAGACCACAATACGTCCCTGGTGAGCCTCTAGTTGACTAGCTCGTTGGTCAACAGATAGTCATGGTTTCCTGACTATGGACATTGGATGTCATTGACAACGGGATCACATCATTAGGAGAATGATGTGATGGACAAGATCCAATTCTAATCATAGCACAAGATCGTGTAGTTCGTTTTGCTAGAGTTTTTTCAATGTCAAGTATCTCTTCCTTAGACCATGAGATCGTGTAACTCCCGGATACCGTAGGAGTGCTTTGGGTGTACCAAACGTCACAACGTAACTGGGTGACTATAAAGGTACACTACAGGTATCTCCGAAAGTGTCTGTTGGGTTGACACGGATCGAGACTGGGATTTGTCACTCCGTATGACGGAGAGGTATCTCTGGGCCCACTCGGCAATGCATCATCATAATGAGCTCAAAGTGACCAAGTGCTTGGTCACGGGATCATGCATTACGGTACGAGTAAAGTGACTTGCCGGTAACGAGACTGAACGAGGTATTGGGATACCGACGATCGAGTCTCGGGCATGTAACGTACCGATTGACAAAGGGAATAGTATACAGGGTTGCTTGAATCCTCGACATCGTGGTTCATCCGATGACATCATCGAGGAGCATGTGGGAGCCAACATGGGTATCCAGATCCCGCTGTTGGTTATTGACTTGAGAGCCGTCTCGGTCATGTCTGCATGTCTCCCGAACCCGTAGGGTCTACACACTTAAGGTTCGGTGACGCTAGGGTTATTAGGAAGACTTGTATGTGAATAGCGAATGTTGTTCGGAGTCCCGAGGAGTTCCGGAAGGGTCCGGAGGTAAAGATTTATATATGGGAAGTTGTCAAACGGACACCGGAAAGTTTCGGGGGCATATCGGTATTGTACCGGGGCCACCGGAAGGGTTCCGGGGGTCCACCGGGAGGGGCCACCCCTCCCGGGGGGCCACATTGCGTGGGGCAGGAGCCAGCCCCTGGAGGGCTGGGCGCCCCCCCCCTTGGGCCCATGCGCCTAGGGTTTGGGGGGAACCCTAGAGGGGGCGCCCCCCTTTGCTTGGGGGGCAAGTCCCCCCTCCCTGGCCACCGCCCCCCTCTAGATCCCATCTAGAGGGGCCGTCCCCCCTTGCCCCTTCCCCTATAAATAGAGGGGTGAGGGGAGGGCTGCATACACAAGCCAAGGCGCAGCCCCTCCCCTCCCCAACACCTCTCCTTCTCCGTCACGAGCTTGGCGAAGCCCTGTCGGAGTGCTGCTTCTCCACCAACACCACGCCGTCGTGCTGCCGGTGGAGCTGTCTTCCTCAACCTCTCCTTCCTCCTTGCTGGATCAAGACGGAGGAGACGTCGCCCGTACCGTACGTGTGTTGAACACGGAGGTGCTGTCCGTTCAGCACTTGGTCATCGGTGATCTGAATCACGTCGAGTACGACTCCATCATCACCACTCCCTCGAACGCTTCCGTACGCGATCTACAAGTGGTATGTAGATGCAAACTCACTCCCTTGACTCGTTGCTTAGATGAACTCATAGATGGATCTTGGTGAAACCGTAGGAAATTTTTTTAATTTTCTGCAACGTTCCCCAACAGTGGCATCATGAGCTAGGTCTATGCGTAGTTCTCTATTGCACGAGTAGAACAAAATTTTGTTGTGGGCGTAGATCTTGTCAACTTGCTTGCCGCTACTAGTCTTATCTTGCTTCAGCGGTATTGTGGGATGAAGCGGCCCGGACCAACCTTACACGTACGCTTATGTGAGACCGGTTCCACCGACTAACATGCACTAGTTGCATAAGGTGGCTGGCGGGTGTCTGTCTCTCCCACTTTAGTTGGAGCGGATTCGATGAAAAGGGTCCTTATGAAGTGTAAATAGAAGTTGACAAAATCACGTTGTGGTTATTCGTAGGTAAGAAAACGTTCTTGCTAGAACCCTATTGCAGCCACGTAAAAGATGCAACAACAATTAGAGGACATCTAACTTGTTTTTGCAGCAATTGTCATGTGATGTGATATGGCCAGAAGTTGTGATGAATGATGAATAATATATTGTGATGTATGAGATCATGTTCTTGTAATAGGAATCACGACTTGCATGTCGATGAGTATGACAACCGGCAGGAGCCATAGGAGTTGTCTTTATTTTTTGTATGACCTGCGTGTCATTGAAGAACGCCATGTAAATTACTTTACTTTATTGCTAAACGCGTTAGCCATAGAAGTAGAAGTAGTCGTTGGCGTGACAACTTCATGAAGACACGATGATGGAGATCATGATGATGTAGATCATGGTGTCATGCCAGTGACAAGATGATCATGGAGCCCCGAAGATGAAGATCGAAGGAGCTATATGATATTGGCCATATCATGTCACTACTTTATATAATTGCATGTGATGTTTATTATGTTTTATGCATCTTGTTTACTTAGAACGACGGTAGTAAATAAGATGATCCCTTATAATAATTTCAAGAAAGTGTTCCCCCTAACTGTGGAGCGTTGCTAAAGTTCGTCGTTACGAAGCACCACGTGATGATCGGGTGTGATAGATCCTTACGTTCACATACAACGGGTGTAAGACAGATTTACACATGCAGAACACTTAGGGTTAACTTGACGAGCCTAGCATGTACAGACATGGCCTCGGAACACAGAGACCGAAAGGTTGAACATGAGTCGTATGGAAGATACGATCAACATGGAGATGTTCACCGATGATGACTAGTCCGTCTCACGTGATGATCGGACACGGCCTAGTCGACTCGGATCATGTAACACTTAGATGACTAGAGGGATGTCAAATCTGAGTGGGAGTTCATTAAATAATTTGATTAGATGAACTTAATTATCATGAACTTAGTCTAAAACTTTTGCATAATATGTCTTGTAGATCAAATGGCCAACGCTCATGTCAATGAACTTCAACGCCTTCCTAGAGAAAACCAAGCTGAAAGATGATGGCAGCAACTATACGGACTGGGTCCGGAACCTGAGGATCATCCTCATAGCTGCCAGGAAACAATATGTCCTAGAAGGACCGCTAGGTGACGCTCCCGTCCCAGAGAACCAAGACATTATGAATGCTTGGTAGTCTCGTGCTGATGATTACTCCCTCGTTCAGTGCGGCATGCTTTACAGCTTAGAACCGGGGCTCCAAAAGCGTTTTGAGCAACATGGAGCATATGAGATGTTCGAGGAGCTGAAACTAGTTTTCCAAGCTCATGCCCGGGTCGAGAGATATGAAGTCTCCGACAAGTTCTATAGTTGTAAGATGGAGGAAAATAGTTCTGTCAGTGAGCACATACTCAAAATGTCTGGGTTGCACAACCGCCTGTCTCAGTTGGACATTAACCTCCCGGATGAGGCGGTCATTGACAGAATCCTTCAGTCGCTCCCACCAAGCTACAAGAGCTTCGTGATGAACTACAATATGCAGGGGATGGTGAAGACCATTCCTGAAGTATTTTCAATACTGAAGTCGGCAGAGGTTGAAATCAAGAAAGAACATCAAGTGTTGATGGTCAATAAGACCACTAAGTTCAAGAAGGGCGAGGGTAAGAAGAACTTCAAGAAGGACGGCAAAGATGGTGCCGCGCCCGGTAAGCCAGTTGCCGGGAAGAAGTCAAAGAATGGACCCAAGCCTGAGACTGAGTGCTTTTATTGCAAGGGGAAGGGTCACTAGAAGCGGAACTGCCCCAAATACTTAGCAGACAAGAAGGCCGGCAACACTAAAGGTATATTTGATATACATGTAATTGATGTGTACCTTACCAGTACTCGTAGTAACTCCTGGGTATTTGATACCGGTGCCGTTGCTCACATTTGTAACTCACAGCAGGAGCTGCGGAATAAGAGGAGACTGGCGAAGGAGGAGGTGACGATGTGTGTCGGGAATGGTTCCAAGGTCGATGTGATCGCCGTCGGCACGCTACCTCTACATTTACCTACGGGATTAGTTTTAAACCTCAATAACTGTTATTTAGTGCCAAGTTTGAGCATGAACATTGTATCTGGATCTCGTTTAATATGAGATGGCTACTCATTTAAATTCGAGAATAATGGTTGTTCCATTTATATGAGAGATATGTTTTATGGTCATGCCCCGATGGTCAATGGTTTATTCTTAATGAATCTCGAACGTAGTGTTACACATATTCATAGCGTGAATACCAAAATATGTAAAGTTGATAACGATAGTCCCACATACTTGTGGCACTGCCGCCTTGGTCACATTGGTGTCAAGCGCAAGAAGCTCCATGCTGATGGACTTTTAGAGTCTCTCGGTTATGAATCATTTGACACATGTGAACCATGCCTCATGGGCAAAATGACCAAGACCCCGTTCTCCGGAACAATGGAGCGAGCAACCAACTTGTTGGAAATCATACATACCGATGTGTGCGGTCCAATGAGCGTTAAGGCTCGCGGAGGATATCGTTATGTTCTCACTCTCACTGATGACTTGAGTAGATATGGGTATGTCTACTTGATGAAACACAAATCTGAGACCTTTGAAAGGTTCAAGGAATTCCAGAATGAAGTAGAGAATCAACGTGACCGAAAGATAAAATTCTTACGATCGGATCGTGGAGGAGAATATTTAAGTCACGAATTTGGTACACACTTAAGAAAATGTGTAATCGTTTCACAACTCACGCCGCCTGGAACACCTCAGCGTAACGGTGTGTCCGAACATCGTAATCGCACTCTATTGGATATGGTGCGATCTATGATGTCTCTTACCGATTTACCGCTATCATTTTCGGGATACGCTCTAGAGACAGCTACATTCACTTTAAATAGGGCACCATCTAAATCCGTTGAGACAACACCGTATGAATTATGGTTTGGGAAGAAACCTAAGCTGTCGTTTCTAAAAGTTTGGGGATGCGATGCTTATGTCAAGAAACTTCAACCTGAAAAGCTCGAACCCAAGTCGGAAAAATGCGTCTTCATAGGATACCCTAAAGAAACCATTGGGTATACCTTCTACTTAAGATCCGAGGGCAAGATCTTTGTTGCCAAGAACGGATCCTTTCTAGAAAAAGAGTTTCTCTCGAAAGAAGTAAGTGGGAGGAAAGTAGAACTCGATGAAGTACTACCTCTTGAACAGGATAGTAGTGCAGCTCAGGAAAATGTTCCTGTGATGCCTACTCCAACTGGAGAGGAAATTAATGATGATGATCAAGGTACTTCTGATCAAGTTGCTACTGAACTTCGTAGGTCCACAAGGACACGTTCCGCACCAGAGTGGTACGGCAACCCTGTCTTGGAAATCATGTTGTTAGACAACGGTGAACCTTCGAACTATGAAGAAGCGATGGCGGGCCCAGATTCCAACAAATGGCTTGAAGCCATGAAATCTGAGATAGAATCCATGTATGAAAACAAAGTATGGACTTTGACTGACTTGTCCGATGATCGGCGAGCGATAGAAAACAAATGGATCTTTAAGAAGAAGACGGACGCGGATGGTAATGTCACCATCTATAAAGCTCGACTTGTCGCTAAGGGTTATCAGCAAGTTCAAGGGATTGACTACGGTGAGAATTTCTCTCCCGTAGCGAAGCTTAAGTCCGTCCGAATCATGTTAGCAATTGCCGCATACTATGATTATGAGATATGGCAGATGGACGTCAAAACGGCATTCCTTAACGGGCATCTTAAGGAAGAACTGTATATGACGCAGCCGGAGGGTTTTGTCGATCCTAAGAATGCTAACAAAGTATGCAAGCTCCAGCGATCCATTTATGGGCTGGTGCAAGCATCTCGGAGTTGGAACATTCGCTTTAATGAGATGATCAAAGCGTTTGGGTTTATGCAGACTTACGGAGAAGCCTGCGTTTACAAGAAAGTGAGTGGGAGCTCTGTAGCATTTCTCATATTATATGTAGATGACATACTCTTGATGGAAAATGATATAGAATTCTTGGACAGCATTAAGGCCTACTTGAATAAGTGTTTTTCAATGAAGGACCTTGGAGAAGCTGCTTATATATTAGGCATCAAGATCTATAGAGATAGATCGAGACGCCTTATAGGTCTTTCACAAAGCACATACCTTGATAAGATTTTGAGGAAGTTCAAAATGGATCAATCTAAGAAGGGGTTCTTGCCTGTATTGCAAGGTGTGAGATTGAGCTCGGCTCAATGCCCGACCACGGCAAAAGATAAAGAAGAGATGAGTGTCATCCCCTATGCTTCAACCATAGGATCTATTATGTATGCCATGCTGTGTACCAGACCTGATGTAAACCTTGCCGTAAGTTTGGTAGGAAGATACCAAAGTAATCCCGGCAAGGAACACTGGACAACGGTCAAGAATATCCTGAAGTACCTGAAAAGGACAAAGGACATGTTTCTCGTTTATGGAGGTGACGAAGAGCTCGCCGTAAAGGGTTACGTCGACGCTAGCTTCGACACAGATCTGGATGACTCTAAGTCACAAACCGGATACGTGTATATGTTGAATGGTGGAGCAGTAAGCTGGTGCAGCTGCAAGCAGAGCGTCGTGGAGGGATCTACATGTGAAGCGGAGTACATGGCAGCCTCGGAGGCAGCGCATGAAGCTATTTGGGTGAAGGAGTTCATCACCGACCTAGGAGTCATACCCAATGCGTCGGGGCCGATCAAACTCTTCTGTGACAACACTGGAGCTATTGCCCTTGCCAAGGAGCCCAGGTTTCACAAGAAGACCAGGCACATCAAGCGTCGTTTCAACTCCATCCGTGAAAATGTTCAAGATGGAGACATAGATATTTGCAAAGTACATACGGATCTGAATGTCGCGGATCCGTTGACTAAACCTCTCTCGCGAGCAAAACATGATCAACACCAGAACTCTATGGGTGTTCGATTCATCACAATGTAACTAGATTATTGACTCTAGTGCAAGTGGGAGACTGTTGGAAATATGCCCTAGAGGCAATAATAAAAGCATTATTATTATATTTCCTTGTTCATGATAATTGTCTTTTATTCATGCTATAATTGTATTATCCGGAAATCGTAATACATGTGTGAATACATAGACCACAATACGTCCCTGGTGAGCCTCTAGTTGACTAGCTCGTTGGTCAACAGATAGTCATGGTTTCCTGACTATGGATATTGGATGTCATTGACAACGGGATCACATCATTAGGAGAATGATGTGATGGACAAGACCCAATCCTAAGCATAGCACAAGATCGTGTAGTTCGTTTTGCTAGAGTTTTTTCAATGTCAAGTATCTCTTCCTTAGACCATGAGATCGTGTAACTCCCGGATACCGTAGGAGTGCTTTGGGTGTACCAAACATCACAACGTAACTGGGTGACTATAAAGGTACACTACAGGTATCTCCGAAAGTGTCTGTTGGGTTGACACGGATCGAGACTGGGATTTGTCACTCCGTATGACGGAGAGGTATCTCTGGGCCCACTCGGTAATGCATCATCATAATGAGCTCAAATTGACCAAGTGCTTGGTCACGGGATCATGCATTACGGTACGAGTAAAGTGACTTGCCGGTAACGAGACTAAACGAGGTATTGGGATACTGACGATCGAGTCTCGGGCATGTAACGTACCGATTGACAAAGGGAATAGTATACAGGGTTGCTTGAATCCTCGACATCGTGGTTCATCCGATGACATCATCGAGGAGCATGTGGGAGCCAACATGGGTATCCAGATCCCGCTGTTGGTTACTGACCTGAGAGCCGTCTCGGTCATGTCTGCATGTCTCCCGAACCCGTAGGGTCTACACACTTAAGGTTCAGTGACGCTAGGGTTATTAGGAAGACTTGTATGTGAATACCGAATGTTGTTCGGAGTCCCGGATGAGATCCCGGACGTCACGAGGAGTTCCGGAAGGGTCCGGAGGTAAAGATTTATATATGGGAAGTTGTCAAACGGACACCGGAAAGTTTCGGGGGCATATCGGTATTGTACCGGGGCCACCGGAAGGGTTCCGGGGGTCCACCGGGAGGGGCCACCCCTCCCGGGGGGCCACATGGGCTGCGTGGGGCAGGAGCCAGCCCCTGGAGGGCTGGGCGCCCCCCCCCTTGGGCCCATGCGCCTAGGGTTTGGGGGGAACCCTAGAGGGGGCGCCCCCCTTTGCTTGGGGGGCAAGTCCCCCCTCCCTAGCCGCCGCCCCCCCCTCTAGATCCCATCTAGAGGGGCCGGCCCCCCTTGCCCCTTCCCCTATAAATAGAGGGGTGAGGGGAGGGCTGCATACACAAGCCAAGGCGCAGCCCCTCCCCTCCCCAACACCTCTCCTTCTCCGTCACGAGCTTGGCGAAGCCCTGTCGGAGTGCTGCTTCTCCACCAACACCACGCCGTCGTGCTGCCGGTGGAGCTGTCTTCCTCAACCTCTCCTTCCTCCTTGCTGGATCAAGACGGAGGAGACGTCGCCCGTACCGTACGTGTGTTGAACGCGGAGGTGCTGTCCGTTCAGCACTTGGTCATCGGTGATCTGAATCACGTCGAGTACGACTCCATCATCACCGCTCCCTCGAACGCTTCCGTACGCGATATACAAGTGGTATGTAGATGCAAACTCACTCCCTTGACTCGTTGCTTAGATGAACTCATAGATGGATCTTGGTGAAACCATAGGAAAATTTTTTAATTTTCTGCAACGTTCCCCAACAATTTCCTGTTGAGTTTTGTGTTGTGAAGTTTTTAAGTTTTGGGTAAAGATTTGATGGACTATGGAATATGGAGTGGCAAAACCTAAGCTTGGGGATGCCCATGGCACCCCAAGATATTCAAGAGTAGCCAAAAGCCTAAGCTTGGGGATGCCCCGGGAAGGCATCCCCTCTTTCGTCTTCGTTCATTGGTAACTTTACTTGGATCTATATTTTTATTCGACACATGATATGTGTTTTGCTTGGAGTGTCGTGTATGATATTAATATTTGCCTTTTAGTTTACCACAATCATCCTTGCTGTACACACCTTTTGGGAGAAGCCTATTTGATTGAAATTTAATAGAATACTCTATGTGCTTCACTTATATCTTTTGAGCTAGATAGTTTTTGCTCTAGTGCTTCACTTATATCTTTTAGAGCACGGCGGTGGCTTAATTTTGTAGAAATTGCTAGTCTCTCATGCTTTACTTATATTATTTTGAGAGTCTTTTAGAACAGCATGGTATTTGCCATGGTTATAAAGTTGGTCCTAGAATGGTAGGCATCCAAGTTGTGTATAATAAAACTATCATAGAAAGTGAATTGGATGCTATGATCAATTTGATACTTGATAATTGTTTTGAGATATGGAGGTAGTGATATTTAAGTCATGCTAGTTGGGTGATTATGAATTTAAAGAATGCTTGTGTTGAAGTTAGCAAGTCTCGTAGCATGCACGTATGGTTAAAGTTGTGTAACAAATTTGAAACATGAAGTGTCCTTGGATTGTGCATCCTTATGAGTGGCGATCGGGGACGAACGATGGTCTTTTCCTACCAATCTATCCCTCTAGGAGCATGCACGTAGTGCTTGGTTTTTGATGACTTCTAAATTTTTGCAATAAGTATATGAGTTCTTTTGACTAATGTTGAGTCCATGGATTATACACATTTTTACCTTTCCATCATTGCTAGCCTCTTCGGTACCGTGCACTGCCCTTTCTCACCTTGAGAGTTGGTGCAAACTTCGCCGGTGCATCAGAACCCCGTGATATGATACGCTCTATCACACATAAACCTCCTTATATCTTCCTCAAAACAGCCACCATACCTACCTATTATGGCATTTCCATAGCCATTCCGAGATATATTGCCATGCAACTTTCCACCGTTCCGTTTATCATCATGACACACATTACTTTTGTCATATTGCCATTGCATGATCATGTAGTTGACATCGTATTTGTGGCAAAGCCACCATGCATAATTTTTCATACATGTCACTCTTGATTCATTGCACCATCCCGGTACACCGCCGGAGGCATTCATATAGAGTCATATCTTGTTCTAGTTTCGAGTGTAATTTATGTGTTGTAATCAACAAAAGTGTGATGATCATCATTATTAGAGCATTGTCCCCAAAAAGGAAAAAAAGAAAGGCCAAAAGAATAAAAAGAAAGGCCAAAGAAAAAAAAGAAAAAGAAAAGAAGAAAAAAGAAAAAAAGAAAAAAAGAAAATAAAAGAAAATAAAAAGGGGCGATGTTACTATCTCCTTTTCCACACTTGTGCTTCAAAGTAGCACCATGTTCTTCATATAGTGAGTCTCATATTTTGTGCTTCAAAGTAGCACCATGTTCTTCATATAGTGAGTCTCATATGTTGTCACTTTCATATACTAGTGGGAATTTTTCATTATAGAACTTGGCTTGTATATTCCTACGATGGACTTCCTCAAATGCCCTAGGTCTTCGTGAGCAAGCAAGTTGGATGCACACCCACTAGTTTTATTTTGTTGAGCTTTCATTCATTTATAGCTCTAGTGCATCCGTTGCATGGCAATCCCTACTCCTCATGTTGACATTAATTGATGGGCATCTCCATAGCCCGTTGATTATCCTCGTCAATGTGAGACTTTCTCCATTTTTGTCTTCTCCACACAATCCCCATCATCATATTCTATTCCACCCATAGTGCTATATCCATGGCTCACGCTCATGTATTGCGTGAAAGTTGAAAAAGTTTGAGATTATTTAAGTACGAAACAATTTCTTGGCTTGTCATCGGGGGTGTAGAATTTGGGAACGTTTTTGTGTGACAAAAATGAAGCATAGCCTAACTATATGACTTTGTAGGGATCAACTTTCTTTAGCCATGTTATTTTGAGAAGACATGATTGCTTTTATTAGTATGCTTGAAGTATTACTATTTCTTATGTCAATATGAACTTTTATTTTGAATCATTTGGATCTGAACATTCATGCCACAATAAAGAAAATTACATTGAGAATTATGCTAGGTAGCATTCCACATCAAAAATTCTGTTTTTACCATTTACCTACTCGAGGACGAGCAGGAATTAAGCCTGGGGATGCTTGATACGTCTCCAACGTATCTATAATTTTTGATTGTTCCATGCTATTATATTACCCCTTTTGGATGTTTATGGGCTTTATTTTACACATTTATATAATTTTTGGGACTAACCTACTAACCGGAGGCCCAGCCCGAATTGCTGTTTTTTGCCTATTTCAGTATTTCGAAGAAAAGGAATATCAAACATAGTCCAAACGGAATGAAACCTTCGGGAGCGTGATTTTTGGAACGAATGTGATCCAGAGGACTTGAAGTGCAAGTCAAGAAGTGATCGAGGTGGCTAGGAGATAGGAGGGCGCGCCCACCCCTCCTGGGCGCGCCCCCTGTCTCCTGGGCCCCTCAGGCGGCCACCGACGTACTTCTTCCTCCTATATATACCCTCGTACCCCGAAAACATCCAGGGAGCCAACGAAAAACAATTTCCACCACCGTAACCTTCTGTATCCGCGAGATCCCATCTTGGAGCCTTCACCGGCGCTCCGTCGGAGGGGGAATCGACCATAGAGGGCTTCTACATCAACACCATAGCCCTTCCGATGAGTTGTGAGTAGTTTACCACAGACCTTCGGGCCCATAGTTATTAGCTAGATGGCTTCTTCTCTCTTTTTGGATCTCAATACCATGTTCTCCCCCTCTCTTGTGGAGATCTATTCGATGTAACTCTTTTTGCGGTGTGTTTGTCAAGATCCGATAAATTGTGGGTTTATGATCAAGTTTATCTATGAGAAATATTTGAATCTCCTCTGAATTCTTTTATGTATGATTGAGTTATCTTTGCAAGTCTCTTCGAATTATCAGTTTGGTTTGGCCTACTAGATTGATCTTTCTTGCCATGGGAGAAGTGCTTAGCTTTGGGTTCAATCTTGCGGTGTCCTTTCCCAGTGACAACAGGGGCAGCAAGGCATGTATTGTATTGTTCCATCGAGGATAAAAAGATGGGGTTTATATCATATTGCATGAGTTTATCCCTCTACATCATGTCATATTTCTTAATGCGTTACTCTGTTCTTATGAACTTAATACTCGAGATGCATGCTGGATAGCTGTCGATGTGTGGAGTAATAGTAGTAGATGCAGGCAGGAGTCGGTCTACTTGTCGCAAACGTGATGCCTATATACATGATCGTGCCTAGATGAGCTCATAATTATTCCCTTTTCTATCAATTGCTCAACAGTAATTTGTTCACCCTCCATAATACTTATACTATCTTGAGAGAAGCCACTAGTGAAACCTATGGCCCCCAGGTCTATCTTTTATCATATAAGCTTTCAATCTACTTTTATTTGCATCTTCACTTTTCCAATCTATATACCAAAAATATATTTATCTTATCATATTATATCTATCAGATCTCACTTTCGCAAGTGGCCGTGAAGGGATTGACAACCCCTTTATTGTGTTGGTTGCGAGTTCTTTGTTTGTTTGTGTAGGTGCGTGGGACTTCTGAGGAGCCTCCTACTGGATTGATACCTTGGTTCTCAAAAACTGAGGGAAATACTTACGCTACTATTGCTGCATCACCCTTTCCTCTTCAAGGAAAACCAACACAAGCTCAAGACGTAGCATCCAACCCGACCTACACCGCCGCTACGGAGACGCAGTCTGCCTCGTCCATCGGAGGCGTGATTTCGTTGGCGGCGACTTGCAAGGCAAAGAACATCGCCCGCAAGTTGTGGCGACACCGGTAGCGAGACAGGGAGGTGGTCGTGGCATCACGGGGAGGTTCGAACATGGTGGAGCAGCTGTCTCCTCCGTTGTTCCCGGACCCAACACCCCTTCCCTCTGAGCGCCTACGCGGATTATGCTGTCCGCCCCTCCTCGGGACATAGGGTGATCCAAGCGCCGACTGGGCCATTCTGGAGAGCTTTCCGCCCATGCAGATGCCGACGGTCGACGTGTGTGACTTGCCGCAGCTCGTTCGGACGCGGATGAGCACGGGCTCCGGCAGTGCCCAGGCAGCCCTCAACATGTTTGATGGAATGACTAAACAAGAGTCGGTACATTTTCTTTACTCTTGTCCGATCATATTTTAGCATAGACCACTAGTTCATTTCACTCATGATGAATGCTTGCATATCTTAATCATGTAGGAGGCGTTCTTGTCGAACATGATCAATGACAATGAAGAACCTACCAAAATGGAGTATGAATTGGAGGCCACCATCGCATTTGAAGTTCGGACAACATCCAATCCCAGTCCGAGCAAGAAGAAGAAGAAGACCAAGACGCCGAAGGCAAGAGGTCCGACATTCTCAAGATTTGAGGACATCTTATTGGTCAAAGCTTGGTTGGCCACAACGATGGATCCAATATGTGGCGCCGAGCAGAAGGGAACACCTATTGGACGAATATTTGGAACGAGTACCACGAGCAAAAGGAGTATGTGTGGAGCCGATCCTATCATGCCCACTCTCAATGTGGCATCTCTCTAACATTGTTGGGGGATCATTCAAGGGGAAGTGAACAAGTACGTCGGCTACTACTCACAAGTAACCTAACGCCCTCAAAGTGGGATGGGAGCTGCAACTCATGTAAGCTCGATTGCCCCATCTTGTCGTCCATAGCATATGCTTCTTGTGTTTGCATTCTCATGCTCATACATACATTGTTTGCTAGACGACAGTGGTGGCCACTTTGTATCACGAGGTGGAGAAGAAGCCATTTGCTTTTAGCCATTGTTGGGTCATATTGAATGGCAAGCCGAAGTGGAACCAAGTTGTGGCCGACCTCAAGTCCGGCAAGAGAAGGAATGGTGGCTCAAACTCCAACCAATCAATTGGGTTGGACGATGAAGAGGACGATGTTGTCATGGAGCTAGGACAACCGCCAAGTTATGGGAAACAAGTGGGAGAAGGCACGTGCCGCCCGTGATGCTGCGGCTACCAAAATTTTGTCAACATTGAAGGGAATTTTTTCAGTGAGGGAGAACAATAAGGAGGAGAGGTACAAGCTCATGTTGGATGCACAAAAGGAAAGGATGGAGTGGGACTGGAAGAGGGCGGAGAAGAAGCTTGAAATTAAGAGGGAGAAGATCGAGTTGGAGAAGCAACAAGCAGCAATCAATGGGAGCTCGAGAAGACCAAGACATTTGGCGACATAGAGCTTGAGAAGGAGAGGTTGCAACTCGCTCGGGGCGCTGAAGATGCGAGGATCATGTTGGCGGACGACACACTCTACGATGAGCATGTGAAGAAGTGGCTTACAGACAAGAAGATGGAGATCAACGACCGCAAGACATACGCGGCGGCGAAGGCGGCTGCGACCCAGATGCAGGCGGAGGAGGCAGCCCGGATGCAGGCGGAGGAGGCAGCCCGGATGCAGGCGGAGTAGGCAGCCCGGAAGCAGGCAGAGCAGGACGAGCATGATGCATTCCGCCTGGAGTAGGAGGACGCATTCCGCTCGAAGCAGGCGTCCAGCCAGTGATCCGAGGCCATCCATCAAGCTTGGACATTGATTTCAGTTTGCCATGTCCGGTTTGTTGAACTATAATTTGCTTTGCCTTGTTTCGAATTTTGGAATTCAGACAGTTTGTACCATATGATCGACGTGCATGGATTGCATGGATTTGAGGATCGGAATTTGCGGCATGTGGATGTGGGGCATAACATTTTAGGGGTGCCCGGTCAGTGCCCGTAGATGCATCCGAGAGCGTTAGCGGGCGCATGAGGGGCCGAATTTGCCAAGTCCGGCTGTAGATGCTCTTAAACCTATATGGACTGATATCGTAGATATTAGACATTTACAACCGAAGACACCAAATCCGATCCCTCAAGCGCCCGCGGATGCGTCCGGACGTCTCCGCGGGCACTGACCGGACACTTCCCATTTTTATGCGTCCGCACCCGTGTACTTCAAATTCGGCCCCTCATATGCATGCAACACATGCACGTATGTAAATAAACTTGCGTAGATCAACGAACTAGTACCAAATCTAGTTAAATCGGGCATAATTCTAGCATAAACGATCAGCAGACAACCAAAAGTTGTGGTTTCAATCGGACATTACCCTAACAATGATAAAAAAAAACTTAATTAAACCAGAAAATGCGAAGGAAATCACCATTTCCTTGCCTCGCCCTTCCCCTTGCGGTCGGCGGTGCTACTTTGGCCTTCGGGGAAAAAAATTCTATGAGACCAGGTCTCACGGATTAGCAGGTGAGACCCATCCTGATGAATGACACGTGGCATTCACAAATCACAAAGCATCCACCCCACCCCCCACCTGAAATCAGGGGGGGAGAGATTAGATGCTTTGTGATTTGTGAATGCCACATGTCATTCATCAGGATGGGTCTCACCTGCTAATCCGTGAGACCTGGTCTCATAGAATTTTTTTCCGGCCTTCGGTGTAGGTGCCAGCCGCCGAAGGTCGTCATCGTTGTCGTCGGAGCTTGATCCGTCGTGGAGTTGTCCGACAGCTTCATGTGACCCCGGCAAGCCTCCGGAGCAAGCACTCCTGCTCCTGGGCGTGCCTCCTCGCCTTCACCGACGCCTCATGCTCCGACAGCTCGAGTGCAAGCTGGAGCGCTTTGGCGTTCTTCCACCACAGCCGCCACGCAGCCGTCTCCACCTTTGTAGGAAGCGCTGGAGGATGGACACGATAAGCACGTTCTCGGGATCGACCGGCGCTAGTGCCTGGCGTCTCGCCGCCGCGTCGCCCGCCGCCATGGCCTCCCTCGGCGTCGGCGAGGCACAAGCAACCAACGGTGCCCGTGGACGCCCTCCGGAGGTACAATGGATGTGGTGGCGGCATGGCGGCGTACCTGGAGTGGGGCAGAGCGGGTAGCGCTCCCACAGGTGCTGCGCGCCGGACGGGAGGGCCCGGCAACTTCGCTCGCACTGCGACAGCGCGCGAAGGAGGACGACACGTCACTTCATGAGCTGCCTTCGCTGCTACCGCCCTGATCTAGACGGGAGCGACGCAAAGCAATGCGGAGAGCGACCGCATCGACGTCACTCTCATCGCCGCTGGAGCCGGGTCCGCTGCGATCATCCGCCATCGATCGGAAGCAAAGAGGAAAAGACGAATTGGGAAGATGAGAGGACAGAGAGCGTGGCCTGGATTGAGCACACTGCGGTCTAGGGTTCATCGAAGGAGATATTTGTGGAGTCGGGGTGGGCTGGGCTAACCGTGAAGGACGCGCCCGAGCACGCCTGGGCCGCCCCATATCCGCGTCATATTTGAGCTGGATATGAGGGACACCGATAGCCTAGGCGTTTGAGAACAGTTTGAGGCGTTCGGATGGATCGGTTTTTTGTGATCAGTCACTGACCGGTCAGCCCGTCCGAACGTTTGAGACTGATTTAAGGCCCCCGGTCATAGATTCTTTTACATGATCTTGACTGTAATGCCATCACAATACAAGAATATGCACTGCATAAAATACATGACTCACTGATGAATATGTCTCTAACTTTTAATCCAACGAAACCTTCGTTTTCTTTGTCAGTATGATAGAGCGGCCGCAGCAATGTGCGGCTTTCACTTCTAGTTTGAATGATTCGGCAGGCTTAGAGTATTTTGGACAATAAACTTGTCTAATTAAAAATACGCTCGTTGCCACTTGTCGAGCGCAACATTATTTTTGAAACTGCTCTTAAACCATAAGGAATCTCGAAAAGTGTTCAATATGGTGAAGTTGCCTTAATCCATAGCTTTCCAATGACGTATCATATGCATTGTTCAGACAAACGGTTAAAAAGCTGAATAAAAAACAGTACCAAAAAATGGTGTACTGTTTTTTGCGACCACAAGTTCACCCGTCTAAATATTGCAGTGCTCTTACTTAAATAAATACCGTGCACTTGCGTCGAGCATGCAATTTAAAAGTGTGTCCAGACTATCATTCTGCTATTATTAGCAGAATAGGCCGGCTGTGCATATATATAATTTCGGTAGGCTTAGAGTATTTTAGTCAGTAAAACTTCTCTAATCAAAAGTCTTGATGTAAGTAGTATAGACTTTGTTCCGACTGCAAGTCTGCAAGGTCACACATACACCACGAGGTTTGGCTTCAACAGGACATGGAGATCAGATGCGTGTGGTAGCTATTCCCGAAAAGTGAAGCTCGCGCACGTAGGCATTCGTGAAAACCGACAAAGGTGCACGTACGACCGCGGGTACCTTTGGGAGTGTCGACGTGCACCAGCTTACCGCCGTGCACCCAAGCTACCCGCCCACTTTATAAGAGCCAGCGGTGCCCGTGCTCTTCACTTCACCATACACACACCTACACCTAGGGATAGCAGCAGCAGCTTGGTACGTCTCGTCCTCTTCACTTCACTTGTCTCTCTTCTCACCTCTGCTTCCTTCCCTAGCTTTGCCATGTTTCACTTGGCTGAAGAATGCATCGCTAGCTAGGCTCTATCTATCTTTTCAAGTATTTTTTTGGCTGGTTCAGCCTAAGAATGGCGTGCTTATGAGTTATGATTGCCTCGTCAGTAGAGTACGTATTATTAATTTCAGTTGTCTTAATCATTTGTACTTTCAGCTGTCAGCAACAGCAGGAGTAGGTGACAAGATGAAGACGAGCATGCTCCTGGGCATTGTCACACTAGTCTCATCAGCAACTGCTGCTTTCCTTCCGACGACGGAAGCGGCCAACGTGCTGAAGACGCAGACGTTCCTGTCCCCGCCCTTCTTCCTCCGCCCCGGCGGCGTCGCCAACAAGTGGTACTACGACGTGGACTTCCCCCGCGGCCACGTCGCGATCAAGAGCTTCAACGGCGACGTCGTCGACGAGGCCGGCGCCCCGGTCCCTCTCCACGAGACCTACCTCCACCACTGGCTCGTGTCACCCTACTACGGCCCGAGCACGACCCCGATCACCAACGCCGGCCCCTGCAAGGACTCGCTGGGCCAGTACTTCGGGCTGGGCTCCGAGACCCGGCGAACGGCCACGTGGGTGCCCGACCCGTACGGCATCGAGATCGGCAACGGCGCCCCGGCCGGGTACGAGGAGCGGTGGCTCATCAACGTGCACGCCATCGACACGCGCGGCGCCGCCGACAAGCTCGCCTGCACCGAGTGCAGGTGCGACGCGTACAACGTCACCGTCGACGAGGACGGCAGCCGCATCGGGAACGGCTACGTCGGCGGGACACACTGCTGCTACGACAGCTTACGGTGCAGGGTGGAGGACGCGTTCGCCAACAATGGCGAGCCGCCGCGGAAGCTGTTCCTCCGGTACACCGTGTCGTGGATTGACTGGAGCGACGCCGTCGTTGTGCCGGTGAGAATCTACATTCTTGATGTCACCGATACGGCTCTGTTCGATGGAAGCCCCAAGCCTTATTGCAAGGTTTGTATATGTCTACTCTCTCTCTCTCTATCTTCCTAGTCTCTATATCTCATATAGGTCTTTTCAGTGATTATAACACGGACTACTTACGGAGTAGGCTGTTCAAGCATTAACAATTGTTGAAAAATGTCTGGCTTTACAGATAGAGTATCGTGTGGACGAATGCAGCTCGGATGACCGAGCGAGTAACAACTGCGTCGACATGAAGACGACCAAAGAAATGGTGTCCCATGGAGGCGACGTCGTCTACGCCGTTGCTCACCTGCATAGAGGTGGCCTCGGTTCCTCGTTGCACGGCCAGGTATATGTCACCTATTCATACATGAGTGAATTGTAGAATTCATCGACATTAAAGGCTCAGCTGCGCCCGCCGCACACAGGGAGGGAGTGGTCGCCGGCGTCCACCACCGGACTAGAGGAGCCGATTGCTTTTTAGGGGTCTTTTTGCAAAACAAAAATGTATCAGGATGTATTAGTCTTTATTTTTTTGCCACATCATCCTGTTCAGCGAGACCCAATCTATCATAATCATGCTCAAAACGGCCTAAGCCACTGATTAGTGTTTTTGCAACAACAAGAAGAAGCTTCAGAATTAGTAATTTTTGGCACGATTCCGTTACAATTCACTTATTCATACAACCATACTCCAAAGAAATTAAACGCAAGAACGACTCAAATCTTATTATCAGGACGGCCGCCTGCTCTGCAAGTCCATGCCAATCTACGGCACGGGGCAGGAGGCCGGGAACGAGGAGGGATACGTCGTCGGCATGTCGACGTGCTATCCGGAGCCGGGTACGGTGAAGGTAAGCGACGGGGAGGTGCTGACCATGGTCTCCAACTACAGCAGCGAGCGGCAGCATACGGGGGTCATGGGCCACTTCTACATCCTTGTGGCAGATCATCAGGAGCAGGCTCTCAACAAACCGGCCCTTTGCTTCAGCTTCCCATACTCATGTGAGCTAATAGCTTTTTTTTTTTTTGATTTGGTTCTATCTCATCTTGCCATTTGAAATGAGCTTGTGAATTGAAAACGCCGCATGTCTTGTGTAATGACATGGTTTCCTTGCTTGTTTTTTTCTTCTTCTTCCGGATACTATTGCAGGGTGCCTGCCAGCATGGATGTGGAGCAGCCAGATGTGAGAAGCACATATATGCTTACAGTGAGTTATACATCATTTCCGTAAGAAAATGTAAGGCATTCTTATTAGAGCATGAATCCGCTATGTCACTAAGTGTGTGTAATTTGTCTTGTTCAAGTTGATGACCTGCGCTAGTAATGTTGTGTTGTGTGTGGTCCGGGGTGGTAGCTCCAATGCCACTAGTAGCAGGACGCAGCTGAGATAATTACATTTGTATGTATGGCAAAATTTGAATAGGCCTTTCGGCCGGAGTGAAGGTGTGTGACTATATATGAATGAATGATACCGCTACGTATCACGGTTTGTTGGTCTCGTGTCCCTCCCACTGCACTTTCTGTTTTTCCTTTTGTAACTTTGTAGGCACGCTGGCACAGCCATTTTCATTTGTCTCTTACAGGCTTAATTAATCAGTATTTCATCCGTTCGAAATAAATGTCTTAATATTTATACTAATTTTAACATGTGTTAATAGCCCTAATTATTAGTCCTACTGTCTGATGCATGCTGATATAGTGGACAGAGTGGTAACATCAGTTTGGCTATTCCATGTTTTCCTTTCGACAAGCAGAAATAAATTAAATAGTACACTGTTCATTTTTAGATCAATCTCACTATCTCAGCATGTGATACAGTTGTATGAGATCTATTATACGGATTTCGAGCAGGTTCTGCGCACCAATTATATACCAACATTAAATTATGTTGGACTGTGATAACGTCCAATCGTTATAATTAAGCGATCATACCGAACGATTCATCCACTAGTACAGGCTGTGGTCGTTGTTTCTTTCGCTAATACAAAACCGAACGCATTGAGCTGATTCTTTCTTAACTATTGCAGGCATGCATATAAGATGAAAATGATGATGTTAGCGAGGATTCCATCGAATTCAAAAATGTTTTATAGCTCACATCATCGCTTCGGTTCAAAAACCGTCTTCCAATAAAAGGATCGTCATGACGATACTTTGGAAACTAGCTCCCATGTTAACATGTTCCGACGACTTTTTTTTCGGGTCAAAAAATATGAGGCATAGGATAAGTTATCACGTCTGTGGTTCATAAGTTAGCATCCTGTTTACAAAGCAATGACTGAGAAATAAAAATGGTCCATCCAACCTTCTCCCCACATACAAATGCATGAGAGGACGAGAAAGTTGATGTCCTCGCAGATTCTCCGTATTTGGAACTTCAAAATATTTTGTAGCTCACACTGTTGTTCCTATTGAAACACCATTTTCACATAAAACTCCGTTGCGACGAGACCTTTGAAACTAGATCCCTGTTAGGTATGTTTTGACGATATATTCTTTCGGCTTAAAAGTTGCGTGTATTGCCATGTTGTTTACACGGGAATTATTGGGGTACGTTTTTCATTAACTTTTTTCACCGAGTCAAAAATTTATCGAGGTGTTTATAGTAACTTATTATCAAGTTTGTGGTTCATATACCAATATGTTATTTACACAAAAGTTAGCCGGGTACTTTTTCAACAACTTTTCCAACGGGTCAAAAAGTTACCATGGTGTTTGTATTAAGTTATCAGGTCTACGGTGGGTATTATCATCATGTTATTTACACAAAAGTTACCGGGTACGTTGTCAACAATTTTTTTTTCTTCATGTCAAAGTTACCGCGGTGTTTATACCTAAGTTATCAGGTCTGCGGGGTGTATGTTACCATGCTATTTACACATAAGTTGTCGGGTTATCTTTTCATTAACTTTTATTTTCCTAGTCAAAAGTTAGCGCGATGATTGTACGTAAGTTATCAGCTCTATAGTTAGTGGGGTACATTTGAACATTTTTTCCTTGAGTCAAGTTACCGCGGTATTTGTAACTAAGTTTCCAAATCAGCATTTTGTATGTTACCATGCTATTTACACAGAAGTTATCGGACGTGTGAATTGAACAACAATTGTTTTCACGTAAAACTTACCGCGGTGTTTGGATCTAAGTTATCAGGCATGGTGCTTATATTACCATGATATTTACATAAGTTATTGAGGTTATGTTTTACAACAAAATTTTCCGAGTCTTAAGTTATCGCGGTGTTTGTACCTAAATTATCATGTCTGCGGTGCGTATATTATCATGCTATTATACAGAACTTATCAGGGGTGTGCATTCAACAAAAAATTTCTCCGGGTCAAAGTTATCGCGCTGTTGCTACCTAAGTTACTATGTTTGTGGTGTATATATTGTCATGCTATTTATACAGAAGTTACCGACATGTGATCAGAGATGTGCACTTAAACAAGTAAACATGTTGGTAATTTAACATGATCGGTCAGCTAATTATGGCATGTATTTCCTGATAACAAATATCATCGTTGCGTTAATAACTTTTGAAGCTGATTGGAGTTCTTCAAGTTGATAACTATGACGGTGGACATCAGATTTAGATGCAGCTCATGTGTAAGAAGGATCTCTGCTTAATTAATAATCATAATGATTTATTACTGTAAAAAGGGGTACGTTTCGATCATCTATTAGGACGTTGATAGTTCAGGCATTCACTTCACATGTCTTTTATCACTTGGTCATTTAGCGTGCGTGCTGTTCAAAAAAGTATAAACGCTTTCTTCTTGAATTACACAAAAACGGGGCATATAGGAGTTGGTTAGCAAGCGTCTCAATTGAATGTGGGCTCTTTAAAAATAGGGAGCTTAGGATTGAGCTTAAAATAGGGAGCTACTTTTAAAGAGCCCACATTCAGTTGAAGTCCCCAATTAGAATTGGGTTACCCAATTTTGACCGGGTTAACAATTTCTCAAAGCTGTCTCATTCAATTCTTTTATAGTATACAATATGCTTCATAATTATTTATGCCTCACAACTAATTGAGTTATTCAATTTATAATTGGGTCAATTGATTTTGACCAGATCAACACTTTATCAAGCTCTCTCATTCATTTCTTTTTATTCATTATGTTTCCTAATTTTGGAACTCTTTCATTCAATTGAGGCACTCAATTTTAGATTTGGTTTACTATTTCGGCTGGGCAAACAATTTTTCAAATCAATCAGCAGCAACCGGCCTATAAAAACATATCAATCCTGCACACCCTTCCACCATCTGGAAAAAAGAAGCGACACAATGTGATATTGTAGCACAATAATAGTAGTGCATGCGACCACCGGCACCGAAATATCCCCACATAAATATAGGTTAGTTAACGGATAACTTAGAATCACACCACAAAAGACCCATCAAATCACCGCATTATAAATAAAAATAAAACACACTCTATCATCTCCAACACCCACCAAACTAAATATTCCATCAGTTTCAAAACATAAGGGGTAAGTTCTGTAAAAAGTCAAATTTCTCCAACTTTGACCAAGTTCAGAGCAAAAATATCAACATCCACAATATTAAAAAAACATGGAAATTCATTTCATGATGAATTTGAAAATATCGATTTGATATTATGGGTTTTGATATATTTGTCTACAAATTTCATTGAACTTTAAAGGCTTGACTTCAAAAAAATAATGCACCGTCATATTGAAACAGAGTGATTATTTTTTGAAGAAAGCCAACAACATCAACGGCGCAGCAAAGTGCGTCCAACTCTTCTAGTTATACACAATACTTCCTAATTTTTAAGGCATCATAATTAGTTGATCTCCTCGATTTAGAATTGGGTCGCTCAGTTTTGACCGGGTCAATAATTTCTCGAGGAGCTCTCCCATTCAATTATTTTAATTCACTATGTTCCCTAATTTTGAGACTCTTTCATTCGGTTGAGGTATTCAATTTTACATTTGGTTTACTATTTTAATTGGGCCAATGATTTTTCAAATCAATCGGCAAAAACAGGTATATAGAAATATATCAATGTCGCGCATCCTCCCACCACCTAGAAAAAAGAAACGCCATCATCTTATACTAACCAATATAGTACATGCAGCTACCGACGCAGAAATTTCCCCACATAAATATGGATTTACTAGCGGATAACACATAATCACACTGAAAGATGCCACCAAATCACTGTGTTATAAAAAACCACTCCATCATCTCCCTGTCCCGCCGAACTAAATATTCCATCAATTCAAAAATATAAGGGGTATTAGTTTTCTGAAAAGTTAAATCATTTAACTTTGATCAAGTTTAGAGGGAATAATATCGACATCCACAATATTAAATAAAATAAGATGGAAATTCATTTCATGATGAATTTAATTATATCAATTTGATATTACGGATTTTGGTATATTTATCTATAAATTTGATCAAACTTAAAAAGGTTTGACTTTTTAAAAAAGCAATACACCTTGTATTTTGAAACAGTGTGGATATATTTTTAAGATACCCAACAACATCAATGGAGCAGCAAAAGCGCGCCTAACTCTTCTAGTAGACGAGATTCCCCAAGGATATACCATCACGAGAGACGTAGTGCCAGATAATCTGCATTCAGGGAGAAGAATGCATGTGACAGTTGCAGACCATCCACGGACAAACCACCTATGCCTGTTGTTATCCACAAAGGGCGGAAAATGAACATGTATAAGCCCGGGGAACCGCTTCTACCAGACTCTATATTGGAGACCCTCTCGATTGATCTTCAAGTTATAAACGCCCATGTGGTAGATAAATCAGAAATGTCAACATGGATACACGACCAAGGTGATAGAAGGTTATAGTTTTGTCCAGGAGTCTTCGGCAGACAGAATTGATCTGGCCTTTAATGAGGTCATCCATGCAAATATATTCTCTGTCAGCGCAGTCTCCCCAGAGTTAATGAGGCTCTGGGTACTTCATCGGGCTACAAATCCCCTACTCATGCATGGTAGTGTCATTACCTGATCTTTTTACATGCACTGCCACAACCTGGAAACTACAAAAGGCCAGGAGGTCATCTCGGACTACCTGTTCCCGTTCTTTATTGTCAATCATCCACATGCGGACACCTTTCTAGTTCCATACTGTGATAACTAAGTCGTTAGCGTTAACTAGTTTATTTTGAAACATATAAATGGCCTTGTGGTTTGATCTCATCAATGCTAATTTCTTCATTTTTTGCGCAGTGACCGACATTGGATCGTAATCGCACTATTGCCGACGCAGGGCTTGTCTTACTTCTTCTATTCAAAGAGATACCCTCAAAAGCAATGGACCAGATTGAAGGAGGTTCTAAATGATGCTCTCGCCAAGCGTAAGAACATCAGAGAGACTATAGCAGAACATTCAGAATTCAAGTTCTTCACTAGCGCTTTTTGCTATCAAGAACAAAATGCGAAAACCTCTCATAGGTATGTATACTGTGCCATGGCTATCATGGACGACTTTTTGAAGAAAAGCAAATATTTGCGTAATCATAGCTAGATCATCAAGTGGTCCGAACAGATGGAGAGGGATATGGACATAGGGGAAGTATTAACAGAGCATGGCCGCCTCCAAAAGGTGTTGGCCAGAATCATCAACAAAGAGGTTCTAAATGAGGATGGGAAGTTTCACTTCATGCTAGAGCGAGATGAAGCATGACTTCACCGAGTCGAAGACATATTGCAGTAATCAATTGCGAGCGATACAATGCTTCAAAACATCTTGATTCGTTTTTCATTGTATGAGTTGAGAACTTTACATGTTTCTTTGTTTCCCTACACTTCTTATACTGTATGTTTGCTTCATTAACAATCTTAATTATTGTAACATTGTTGTAATATGATTGTTTGAATGCAATGGGATGATTGAGTGCAAAATACTGCTTCAACGCCATTAAAATGTTGTCGCGGCATCCACTTCTCTATATGCTGACATCACTACCAGTGGCGGGCGACAAAGGTGCCTGCCACTGCTAATACACACAATAGTGGCGGGCAGAGATTATAGTTGTCGCGGGCGATAACTTCTGCCCGCCACTACAACACTGTCATCAGTGGCGGGCGGCGGCCCGCCACTACCGAT
>NC_041389.1:616449880-616461462 GCF_002162155.2 Triticum dicoccoides
ATGCCATAATAGAAGTGGCAGGAGATCAGTGGCGGGTGCCCCTGAGAGCCTGACCCGCCACTACTAGGCTTTTTGCACGGCCACCGCTGGGCATTCCTGCAGTAGTGGTTGTAGCACTTCAAGGGTCAATTATGCATTCACTTTTCTTCCTAAACTACCATTTTCCCCTTGAATCGTAATCAGCGATGCTCAATTTAGTTCTGCTCATCTAGGATATGTTGTAGCACTTCAAGTGTCAATTATGCATTTCAAGTGTCAATTATGCATTCACTTTTCTTCCTAAACTACTATTTTTTCCTTCAATCATAATCAGTGATGCTCAATTTAGTTCTTCTCATCTAAGATATGATGTAGCACGCCAATTAAGTGTCAATTATGCATTCACTTTTGTTCCTAAACTACCATTTCCCCCCTTGAATCATAATCAGCAATGCTCGACATAGTTCTGCTCATCTAGCTTTGACACTTGAAGTAATACAGTATTTCTGTTCCAAATTGTATTCAGGCTCCGGAAAAACTGGAAATTGTACCATGAGACTTCAGCATGGCAAGCAAAAGAAGAACTTAAAATACTGCATCACTAGGCAGTAAGAAGAATATTAGGTTACAAATGGGAAATGTCTAGAAGTTAGCAAGCATCAGTTCATCTATATTTGAGAAGTTTGGACTTAGTGGATGAATTTTACTATGCGGTAATTACCAATTTTCAAATAACTAGTTGGAAACTAATCAGTAGTTGATTTGCATTTTCGTGTTGACCCACTGATTACTATTCAGCAAAAATACTTAGTATGTGTTTTTAATTCCCTACTTCTTTGAATGAAGAATTCAGATCATTTTGTTCTTTAGAACAATATTGTTTTAGTGACTTTGTGAATTCACTCAAGTGTATGCTAGAAAATAAGAAAGAATCAATTCATTAGTACAAATTACTGAGCTATATATACATTTTGCAAATTGGAAAGAAAAAATGTACTGTTAGTTGAATGTACCAAAGGAAAAGAAGAAGCAAAGGAAGAAGAAAAGGAGGAAAAGAAGAAAATAAAAGGAGGAAAGAAACAAGCAAAGGAAGAAGAAAAGGGAGGAGAAGAAGCAAAGGAGAAGCAGAAAAGGAGGAATACAAGCAAAAGAAACAAGAAGCAAAGAAACAAGAAACAAAGGAGAAAAGAAAGGGCACGCGCTAGATTTTGAAAAAGGGCAATGGTGTGGGCGTCAACTGAACCGGCCCAGTTGCACGTGCTCTTCAGTGAGAGAAAGCTCTTGTATCGCGTAATGCGAGACATAGGGGCTCCCACATTTCTAGCGGTCATGGCAGCTAACCCAAATAGGACCAATGGGCCTATGACCTATGGGTTGTGACGCGAAGCGCTAGGAAAATTCAGGGCCCATATGAAGTGGAGACCTTGTGTTGTTGCACAGGCTGCGCATCCCCGGGCCCGGGCTTGATCCATTGGTTGCTAGAACTCATCGATGTTGCCTACTTTTCGTTGATACTTAGTTGTTTCAAAATTGGTGTCCTTTTACACTATTAGGGAAAAGCCTATACACAGAATCTTACCAGCAGCACGCTTTAAAATAAGGCGCTGCTGCTAGGTAGCAGTAGCGCGCGCAAACATAACTCGCTGCTGAAATAAATATAGAAGTAGCGCGCCCTCTCTAAGAAGCGCTACTGCTATAATTCGCACGAGGCCGCCGCGAGGCTAGTTCTAGCAGCAGCGCGTTATCACGAAGAGCGCTACTGCTACGGATCATAGTAGCAGCGCATTTCACCAATAAGCGCTACTGCTAAGTTTACTACAAAAATTTAGTCCCACCTCGCTCCGTGAAGAGAGTTTCTACCACCTTAAATATGTTACTTCTCAAACTTTGACAAACACTTGGTCTTCATTAAACTCTATGTGTAGAATTTGTGGCCGCAATATGAGTCTTCACTGGTTCCTATACCGGTGAGGACTCATATTGACAAATCAGATTCTACACAAAAAGATCATTGATGATCAATGTATTTTTGATGTCTATTTTTACATGCTGACACATAGCAGTAGCGATTTCCTTGTGAAAGGCGCTACTGCTAGGTAGTTTAGTAGTACTGTCTTTCTCTATAGCGCGCTACTGCTAAGCCATTCCATCTACCCCCTCTCCTCTTCCGATCCACTCACACTCACACACTCACTGGATCTCCCCCTCAACCCCGTGCGCCGGTTCTCCCCCGTCGCCCCTCACTACCGGAATCAGAGGATTTGCCATCAGCCCCTTCTTTGCCGTCTGCTAGCTGACGGCAAAGAAGGTCTTTGCTGTCCGTTTCCAAAAAATAGACGGCAAAGAACTGGTTGATGGCAAAGATCATATTTTCCATCAGCCAGTTCTTTGCCGTCTGCTAGCGGACGGCAAAGAAGCTTTGCCGTCGGCTAGCGGACGGCAAAGAGGAAGGGGGCCCCACTGATGAGCTGCTTAAAAAAACTTAACGAGCTGCTTAAAAAACCTGAAAGGAAAGCAGAACTAGACGAAGCCAAAGGCATGGTTCAATCTTGGAAGGCCAGCTATGAGGGAAATTATCTTGTGGGTGAAAATGCAGTTGATGTTCCCCGATGGGTATGCAGCGAATCTAAAGAGGGGGGCGAGTCTTGATAAATTGAAGATATTTGGTCTCAAGAGTCATGATTGGCACATATGGATTGAGCGGGTAATGCCGGTGATGTTGCGTGGCTTCATCCCTGAGGATGAATGGCTAGTACTGGCAGAACTCAGCTATTTCTTCCGTGTTCTTTGTGCGAAAGAACTATCGCCTGGCGTGCTAGAAGAAATGGAAGAGTTGGCACCGGAGTTGATCTGCAAGTTAGAAAAGATCTTTTCACCGGGCTTCTTTAATTCAATGCAGCATTTGATTTTGCATCTCCCGACCGAGGCAAGATTGGGGGGGCCCGTGCAAAATCGTTGGTGCTACCCAACTGAGAGGATGCAGAAGACGCTTCGAGAAAAATGTAAAAATAAACGTAGAATTGAAGCGTCGATGGCTGAGGCATTCATCACTGAGGAGGCAGCAAACTTCGTGACAGCACACTATGAAACCAAAAATCGTCATTTGCATAATCCGAAGCCTCGGTACAATGCTGACGAGCCTAAAAAGGGTGGATCTAACCTCAGCCTATTCAAAGGGAATCTCGCACCAGCCACTGTTTCAAATCCAGTATCTTTGGATAACGAAGAATGGCGGACCATTTCGTTGTATATCTTCAACAACCTGATAGAAGTGC
The DNA here is from genome assembly GCF_002162155.2 of Triticum dicoccoides. Classification (NCBI taxonomy): domain Eukaryota; kingdom Viridiplantae; phylum Streptophyta; class Magnoliopsida; order Poales; family Poaceae; genus Triticum; species Triticum dicoccoides. The sequence continues at coordinate 616,453,135 of NC_041389.1, forward strand.
GGCCGTACATCGAGTAAGTTCTCGGTACATTGTTTCGTAACTTCTATTTCCTTTGAACTGCTCTTATTCCTGGATATTTCATACAGTCGATACGTCGCCCTATTCTCGTATGGAGCCGTGATCCAAAAGGATTCCGTCGAAGAGTATGAGCTTCTCGCAAAGCAAGGAGGCGGCTATCCCGGTTTCATCTCTTGGTTCAAACAAACGGTAAATTCTATTAGACAATTTCATTTCATTCGCTAATTTGTGTGTAATGCAACAATCCTTTCATATTAAACTTGTAGGCTAATTCAGAGTCTATGGACGCTGAATTGAGACAAGTCGCTAATGGTTTTGACTATAAGGTCTGTTCATTTGACAAATACGACATCAACGGGTATCGCTTTTGTACCTATGGCAAAGAGCTATCTATGGCCGACCGAAAGTCTACAAATTATTGTGTATCTGCTCTCAGCGAAGGAGGTACCGAGTATTATGGGAGAGTTGAAACATTTTATGAACTTCTATTCTATGGTGAAAACCCACCAAATGTCGTAGTCTTCAAATTTTATTGGTTTCAGCCGAAGGAGACTAGATGGACTCATGAACATATAGGGCTAGTTGAAATCAACCAAAGCACCCATTTATATGTTCCTGATGTCTATATTATGGCTCAACAGGCGGCCCAAGTATTCTATCTACCGTGGGTCTGCCAAACTAATCCAAATCTGAAAGGTTGGGATGCCGTTTATGAAGTGCCGCCACGTACTAGACTATCTCCCCCAAAGGAAGAGGATTATGAACCTCACATTAACCCAGACACATATGAAGGAGAATTCTTCCAAGAGACAGGTCTTTCCAAAAAGCGTTTCAAGAACCGGTATACTTCACCCCAAAACATTGAAGTAGACAGCGACAGTGAATCCCACATCACCCCAGAGGAGGAACAAGAAGAGCCGGAACAAGAAGAGGTTACTGCTGCGGATGACCTCTCAATGCTTGACCGATTACGTAAAGGTGGCCTTCCACATGTTGATGCCACTGGACCCTATGAGCCCGTCATTGATTATAGTGATGATGATGATTATGCATTTATTGATGATACTGATCGAGATTATTAGTAGTGTCAGGTATTCAATTTTTTTATGTTGTACTTGATGATGATACACTTAAGTGATATACATATTATTATTCATGTCGGTATTTTTTTTATGTTGTACTAATTTCGTTTACTCTTTGTCATGGCAGGTGTTGAAAGATGGAAGGGGAGCCGACTGAGGCCAAGGACAAACGTGCCCAAATTGAAGGTGTGCCACACCATCAAGGTAGCTCCAGCTTATATCAGTTCGGGCGGAATTGGGTATGTGGTTTGCTTCATGATTAATGCAATTCATTCATCATGCTAGCTTGAGCCCTTTAATTACTAATTTACTTTGTTTCCCTCTTTCAGGCATGCTACAATAAGACGGATAAGGTGCCAGAGGGGTACGACCTGTATGCCATGGCCCACACTGCCTCTTACAAGCAAGTCAAGGGGAAGGCGGGGAAAGGGGAGGAGTTTAACCCGAGCCAGATTCCCTACAATCCAGAGCAGGTGATGATATCTAGTGGCGGGAGGTCCCGTGGCTCCATAGCCATTGATCCAGAGATTGCTCCTGAGACCACGATGAGTTTAATTTGAATGGACGTTACTTGCTAGTCTTAACATTTGAGTGTCATCATGCTAACGAAACATTGGAAATGATCTTTGGTGCAGCGTAACTCCACACAAGCATCACACGATCCTTCTCCAGCTACTGGCACGAGCCAGCCCGCTCCCACGCCTCCATGATCAAGGTAAGTTTCTCTAATTTTTTGCTTAACAAATGCATAAAGACCTAGACTTAGCTTTATTTCCTCCAATATGCTTACCTTAATGACCTAGAGTTAGCTTCTTTTCCTCCAAAATGACTTAATAAGCTTACTCACCTCCAGAACCAGCCATTTTACCTAAGTTAGCTCTAAAACGATCTATACTTAGCTTTGTTTCCTCCAAAATGACCTAAGTTAGTTATAATATACTTAGTTAACTAGGTTTGCTCAATAATGACATGTACTTAGCTTACTTATGTAAAAAACTGCATAATTAGCTTAGTTAGCTCATAAACGATCCATTTTACCAAAGTTAGCTCTAAAATGATGCATTTTACCTAAGTTAACTCATAAACGATCTATTTCACCTAAGTTACCTCACAAACGATGGCGTGCTTCTTCTTCTAGTCTTCTTCTTCTAGTCACCTTTTCCTAACTTTCTTATTTGCCATTTTGCAGATTTCATTCACTTCTCGGAAGCTAGCTTGCTATGATGGAGTGCTTGTTTTTTATTTCATTCTCTTCTAGTATTCTTCTAGCTTTCTACGATGGAACTTGCTATCTTGATGAAACTTTGCATTGTAATATGTATGTGCAACTTCCTAATGGTTGCAACTTATGTGTATGTGCAACTTTTGCTATGTATGAATGGATGGAACTATATATGTATGTACGATGAAACTTATGTGTTGTTAAATAGCCCTGTGAAATATATCTATATATGTCATATATATTTGCTGTGAAAATTGTTGGATTAAAAAAACAGAAAAAAGAGACAATATGCAGGCTCTTTGCCGTCTGCCACCGACGGCAAAGGGCTCTTTGCCATCAGCAGCGGACGGCAAAGAGGCCACGTGGCAGGCAACTGTGCTTCCTGGGAGGCTGACTAATTTGGTCAGTTTGCCTACAGTGGCAGACGGCAAAGAGAAAAAAAACTTTGCCTACAACGGCGGACGGCAAAGACCTACCGTGTAGTGATGTCGGCTGACATCATTCGGCGGACGGCAAAGGCCTTCCGAAGTTTGCCGTCAGCGGCGGACGGCAAAGGCCTGCCGTTAACCACCTAACGGAGTAAAAGCGCATTTATTGCCGTCTGCATTCTTTGTCATCCGCTGCTGATGGCAAAGGTCCCTTTGCCGTCAGCCGCACGAAGCAGACGGCAATGTAGCTCTTAGTCATCCCCTACTTTGCCGTCACCTTTTGCCGTCCGCGGCGGACGGCAAAGACCTTTGCCGTCCGCCATCCATGCATTTGCCGTCCGCCATGGCAGATGGCAAAGTAGCTGATTCCTGTAGTGCCTCCTCCCTCTGCGCTGCCGTCACCTCCTCCTCCTTGCTGGACTCGGTATCGGCCTCCTCCTCCGTCCTCCCTGATCCACTCGCCGCTGGCCGGCCCCTCCTCGCTCCGCCTTTCTCCTCCGTCCTCCCTCCACTGGCCGCCGGCCAGCCCCTCCTCGCTCCTCCTTCCTCCTCCGTCCTACTCTCTTCTCCCTCCTCGAGTCGCCCCTCCTTCTCCCTGCTACATTTTGATTTAGTAGGCTAGTTGATTTAGTTTATATGATTTAGTTGATTTAGTAGGCTAGTTGATTTAGTTGATTTAGAACATTTTGATTGAGTTGATTTAGTAGGCTAGTTGATTTAGTTGATTTAGTATGCACCATTTTATTGTTATTTTTTCTGTACATGGATAGGTAGATGCTTTTGTTTTTTTGTAATAAGTTATTTTTTGGCAAAATGTAGGTGGTACCTTGTCATCTAATATGTTACTAGATCTTACGATTATAATTTTCCATCAAATTGCTTCTCACGGAAGAACCAAAAATATCACATGCTACTATTTTTCTTTCCTATGAAGTGGATCGTTAATCCTTTGCTCATATTGCTTTAGGAAAAATGGCGCCAGCACCACCACCACTATGTCGACTGTGCAAGTCAAGGTGCGCCAGCAGCCTTGCAACTGGCAAGCTGTTCGGCATCTACTTCCAGCCAAGTTTTCGTCATGCGGAGTAAGAAATTAGATGAAATGTAACAACTATTTTATTTTTAGTGTTGGCATTACTGCATTGTGTCATTTTGCTTATTTTACACAGATCGTCCCATGCAATGTGAGGTTGAAATTTAACAAGCTGACAGGAGACACTGTGACATTTGAGGCTCCTGGGGGGCCGTACACTATGGAGGTCGAGAAAGGACGCAATATGTCGCAGATTGGAGGAGATGGATGAGCCCGTTTCGTCGCCCGCATGCGTCTTACTGGTGGCGAGTTGATCAGCTTCTCCTTCAGAGCAGAAAGACCCAAGCTGGCTGTTATTTATCTCAACCTGGTGGAAGATGATGAAGATGACAAAGATGATGAAGATAATGAGGACCCACTCGATGAAGATGATGAGGACCCACTTCATGAAGCCATCGTAGCTCAAAGAATGAGGCTGAGCGAGGAGGAGGTGTCCAACCTGTGGGACATAATTCCACCACGTGCTGACTTTGTCGGGGTGCCATTCGTGACCCGCCTGACAAGTACCATGGTTGATCGACATGATATGGTATGTTATACTTACAAATGCAAATTATCCGATGAAATACTTAGTGTACAGTCCAATGATATGATATGTTGTGTGGAATCTAGTCGATGATATGTTTTAGTGTAGAGTTCGATCACATGCTTATTAGTGTAGAATCTAAGGAACTATTAATAGTGTAGATAATCCATATATACTTATTTGCAAGAGTATGTGTGAGGCTATTTATTAATTGATATATTTTTCTTATTCGGAAATTGGCAAAGAGCCTATCTGTGAGTTATGGTATCGAGCCTGATGAAGAAGGCTCAGGTGGACTACGCCTTACTGCAAGGGGCTCCGTCACAACCTGTACTTACCGCGTGGACACGGACGGTCGCATACACTTAAACTCGGTTGGGTGGAAGAAATTCCTCGATGGCAAGAATCTTCGTGTTGGACAGGCCATCCTAATTACTATTAGGAACACCAACCGCCCATGCTTGAGGATGATGATTGTCTTCGATATCATCTAGAACTACATATGTGTGTGTGGCTATATCATCTAGAACTACATATGATGATCGTCGTTGATATCATCTAGAACTACATATAATGATCGTCGTCGATATCATCTAGAACTACATATGATGATCGCTGTCGATATGACCTTGTACTGCTTGAGGATGCATGTTGACTATGCATGAAATTGTTATCTAGTACTCCCTTCATTCCAAATTACTCGTCCTGGTTTGAACTAAAACCACGACGAGTAATTTGGAACAAAGGGAGTACTACTTAGTACTTATAATGGTTTATGAATTTGATATCTAGTAGTACCTAGTATCTGAAAGGGAAAGGGGTACAAAGGGAAAGGGGTACAGGGGGGGATGATGAAAGATATAGCAGTAGCGAGGGACAAAGAAATCGCTACAGCTAAATAATAGTAACGCGTTCCGCAAAAGCGCTGCTGATATCGTCAACAGTAGTAGCGTGGGTGCGGACCACGCTACTACTATAAGTTAGCCGTAGCGCCTTATTAGTAGCGCGGCCACGCGCGCTGCTGCTAGCCTTAGAACCCGCGCTACTACTAGGGTTTTCCCTAGTAGTGTTAGAGTTTGGCATAGTATGAACTAAGCATCAAGAGTTTTTTTCTTCTGAATTAGGAGTAAAGAGTGTTGGCCATCTATTTTCCCACGTCATTAATTATTTCATTTTCCTCGTCAAAGTAAAGCACACAAGTACATGTGTTAATTAGTTGCCTTTCTTAATAATATTGAATAGGGTGTATTGGGAACATATATTGTAGAAGGATGACTATTCTATAAAATGATAGAGAGGCTAAAATGATATTTATTTGAAAGAAGAGAGAGTATATATGGGTTGTTCCTTCAAATCAGATGGGTTTTACTTGTTTCGAATTCGGCCAAATCTAACATTTTGCTCGATGTAATACATGTTACATTCCCTTGTGGCCAAGTTGGGCTTTTTTGAACCTTAGTACTAACCTTTTCAACCCTTCTTGTTTTGCCTTTGTAACTTTCTAGTTTCTCATGTTGTCCATTGAAATTTGTGCACGCTAAAGAGCTTCATCCAGAAAGTCAAGAGACACAAGTAGTTGTATAATGGAAAATACGAGAGAACAATGACAAACTTCTTGGTGTCCTATGTCAAGTAACTCCCGCATACGAGCGGATCACAAATAAGTTTGATTGGGAAGTCCAGAATGTACCCTTCTACATGTCGTTAGCAGCAGTGTCCCATGAATCTGGAGGACATCAAGAAGACATCAATCCCGAGCCTAGTCAGGTTCAAAATCAACAGCTTGCAGGTTCGATCGGTCCGAGATAAATTTTCCTGACGCCTTCCATTCTCAAAACTCATCACCATTTGTTTGATAGCAGGCTCATATGTTCCCCGCAGAAAAGCAAGCCTATATTTAACAATACATGTTCATTTAACTCACCATCCCTCTCTTCTTTTGTTATGGGTCAATGGACTTTGGACTAGATATAGAAAATAATCTGCTTGGGAAGTCTAAAGTGGAAGAGATGCATATATATAAAGGGTAGCTTCTGGGTTGGCTGAGTCAGTACTATGGGTCTAGGATCTTTTTTTGCGGGGATATGGGTCTAGGATCTAGCCATTTGGGTGGAGTCATTGAGATGTCTCTTGATTATTCCATACTCTGAGGCCGAGAGCATGTGCAAAAAAACTATAACAAGGACCTTCCCAGTGCTCTAAGGTGAATAGGTGCTAAGGACGTCATATAGACAAAAAAAATGATGTAAAAAGTAATTACAAAGGAGAGAGAACATTATGGTGACCCCAGGAAGAAACAATGCTAAGTACGCGAACCTATGTAAAAATACTACCAACCAATACATGATGGAGTTTAATTATTAAACAATTCCATGAGGGCAGCTTAGCTACGAAAGCTAAGCACCTATGCATTGTGAAGACTAGTTGCTAAGATTTTAAATGCACTTAGCACCTCATCTAAGCACTCATGCGCGCATTGGAAGAGGCCTAACATGAGAAGTGAGGGAAGATACAAAGCATGCAAAAGCATGTGGTAAATATACCATAATGGATCTGGTTGGAGAGGTCCTTGTGGGCCGAGAGCATGTTGCCTTGAGCTGCCTCACTCAGCCGCCCATCGGCGATTGCGTCCACCGCCTCTTAGCCATGCTCCAATATCCTCGCAGCTAGCCTCATCGACAACCTCCTTCACGCCTGCTCTTCCTGACATTCTCCTCTCCGGTAAGGCTGCCGCTGCAATCCCTCCGAAACTTCTCGGTAATGCTCCTCCTCAAAGACATCCCTGTACATCGCGGTTCGCATGTCATCCTGGTGGCCCAGTGGGCGTGGTTCAAGGTCTGGCTGGTAACCTGCTCCCTCGCCATCATCAAGGAATTGTACACGTGCTTCGATGATCCTACCAGTGTGTTCCATGCATGTGCACCTGCCATCGCGAGGTCGAGGTGCAACGCAATCTGCCCAAGCGACAGAATACCTAGCCCTATGACTCTTTTGTTGTATTGAAGCAAATGCCAACATTTTGCAAGTAAATGTCCCTTTCCTTGTAAACAAATTATATTTTCATTTCAAAGTAATCTTTGTAATGCCAGAAGCATTTCAATATCACACTGAAACAATTATTTGTTCCTTTGAAGCAAATACTATATGTTTATTCGAAGCATATTCTCTCTACATTGGAGATAAATTTCCTGGATATTTTTTTACTATATCAAAACAATCTCCAGTTGCTATGAAAGTAATCTTTTTGGTCGATGGAAGCAAAAATATAATGGGTAGCACGCAAAATTTAGTTGAATTCAAAAATCTTTTAATACAGTGTAAATTGATATTCTTTTTCGTGGAATCAAATTATTATTCTATTAGGAGCAAATTTCTGGTCAATGGAAACAATATTACCATACTTCTGGAAAGAATGACCTGTTACATAAGACACATTAATTTATGCTATAGTAAAACAAATTCATTCACTATGGAATCAAGTTCTCCGGTCTGTAGAATCAATAATTTTTGTGTGCTTAATACAAATAATTATTACTAGAAATATTTTTGACCCTTGATATGAACCTTAATTCAACCCTTTTGATTTGGTATATGTATATTTTACTTTTTCATGTTGTACAATTACAATTTTCGCCAGTGCATAAAGAGCCTCGTGGATGGAAACAAGAGAAGAAGGAAAAATACAAGAGAATAATGATAGACATGTTGCTCCCTTGGTTGACGTAACTCAGGCGTATGAGTTTATCGCAGCAAAGTCTGATTGGAACGTCCAAAATGTATCACCTCAGCCACTAGTACATGTGACTCATGAAGCTGGGCAGTCTGTGGCAGGCATAAAGTATGAGCCTAGTCAAGCAGGAAATCACAGGTTTACCAGTCCGATGGGTTGGCTAAGATAATTTCTTCTGATGCCCTCAATTCTAAAAACTCGTCACCATTTGTTTGATAGTAAGCTCATA
>NC_041389.1:616461980-616513169 GCF_002162155.2 Triticum dicoccoides
TAAGTCGTGATCTCTTCCTCTTATTTTGTATCATTCAACCGCCAACATCTATATGTTGAGATTAAGATATTAGTGCAGAACATGAACTTTGGACTAGATAGGGAAAGAGTCACTCATAGGGAAAATACACACCTTGGGCAGTTCAGAACGGAAGAGTTGCATATATATAAATGGGATGGGTTGGTTGAGTTTTTTTTTTTTGGTGGGGGGTGGGTTGGCTAATTTACTAATATGGGCCTGGAAAATTGGTGGAGTTGTTGAGGCATCTCTCGATAGTCCTATGCTCCGAGACCGAGAGCATGTGCAAGAAGCTACTACAATAGCATTAGAAGGAGATACATATGCAAAGCATGTAAAAGGTGGGGTACTATGCATTCGATCGTAACATGTGCAGTGACACCATGGACTTTGGAGGTGAGAATGACAAGGTCCCCGTAGTCAAGGACATATTGTGATAAAGTGGCCTCAGTCAGCTGTCCCGTCAACGACTGCCTCCACCTCCTATCCTCCATGCTCCATCAACATCTCGCTGGTTGCGGTGCTCCGGTGTCGTGATCTTCATGAAGCCTTGAAGCTCATGGCTTGTCGATGTTCAACTTCACCTCTTCATGGTGACATTCATAGTTGAGGGCTCCATCGGCTCCATATTGTTGCTTAGTGTCCATATGTGGTCTACTTGGAGTTGTATGGGGTATTGTCGTTGATCCTTGGCACCAGGGCCGGGTCCATAGGTGTGTTAACTGTGCAGCCCGCACAGGGCCCAAAATTTTTATATAAGCATACTAGCAATCGGAAGGGAATCGGGACGGCTTCTGGAATCTGGACGCTTGGCTGCATCCCACTGGGCGTTGGGCCTCATTTGCAAATCTATTGGATGACTCGATCGTGGGTGTATCACACGTGTGCGTTTCTACTCGCTCGCGAGATGCCAGCGGTTCCATCCCCGAGACCCCAACTCCTTGTCCAGCGCCAGGTCGCCACTCGCGGCGATCCGATTCCAGACGAACCAGGGCGTGACGAACCCGGCAAGCGACGACCGGTGCCAGCGACGGCGAGTCGGCGAGTGACGACACGCGAAATGCGACGGTTCAATTTCTGATCTCCAGTCCAGTGCCTGATGAGTCGATCCTCTTTTGACTACTATTTACTAAATCCTGACTAAATTGTTGATTAACTTTGGCTAATGTCGGCAGGAAACCTTAAGGCCTAGTGATCATCTCTCGACTTCTCGATCGACGATCACAGTATAGACTACTTGAGTTAGAAGTAACAATTTTGTTAATCTTCAATAGTTCAATTTTATTTTATTCATCCGGGTACCTTGTGTTTCACGAATACATATTTGAAACATCATGGGAAAACATCAGCCTGGTTCTCGGAAGCGTAAGAGAAACGTTATGTAAAACATTATATCATATACATTAGAATTGTTTATTAGTTTTAATTCTTCATGTGAGGTAGGGCTCGTTTTAGAGTGTCGCACATGGCCTCGTATTTTGCCCGCACGGCCCTGTTTGGCACCCTTGTATCTTGCCTTGCGTTGTGTGTGTGAGTGTGTGCTGTTGTGTCGGGTTGGGTGCTGGTTTGCGTTGAGCTGTATGTTGAGAGTTGCTTTATATATAAAGCGGGATGAGAAGCCTTTTTTGGAAACTTCTCATGTTCCAACAAGTGTCATCTTGGTGGCTCGATGACTCTTCTATCGTATGGAAGCAAATTCCAATCTTTTTGGGATCTAATGTTATTTTCCTTGTAAACAAATTATATCCTCATTTAGAAGTAACAATAGAAAGAATCTTTGTAACATCGGAAGCAATTTAATAATCCCTCCGTCCGAAAACACTTGTCATCAAAATGGATAAAAGAAGATGTATCTAGAACTAAAATACATCTAGGTACATTCCCTTTTATCCATTTTGATGACAAGTTTTTCCGGACGGAGGGAGTATTACAATAAAAAAGTTAATTGTCTGTCGAAGACCATTTACTCTGTTTGTTCGAAGCACATTTTATTTAAGTTGCAGATAAAACACATGGACACAGTTTTTTTACTGGATCGAACAATCTCCAGTTGCCATGGAAACAATCGCTTTAGCGATGGAAGCAACAAATATTATTGGTAACACCAAATTTATGTTTACCTAGAAAAGATTTCAATATGGCTTCAAACATATTTAATTTTTATGGAAAAATATTACTCCCTCCGTTCAGAAATACTCGTCGGAGAAATGCATAAAAATGGATGTATCTAGAACTAAAATACATCTAGATACATCCATTTCTCCGACAAGTATTTCTGGACGGAGAGAGTATTTTGTCAGAAGAATTTTTTAGTCAATGGAGGCAACACTATATTTTAGTTTTTCATATTTTAGTCGATGGAGGCAACACTATATTTTAGTCAATGGAGGAAACAAAGTTCGATTGGGATGCCCTAGATGTATGGTCCTACATGTTGTCGTGTCCCATGAAGCCGGAAGGTCATTGGAAGACATCAAACATGAGCCTCGTCAGATCTGGAATGAACGGAATAAGAACCTGAGAGTAAGATAATTTCTTCTGACGTCCTCCATTCCGAAAATGCATCACTGTTTGATAGCAAGCCCGTATGTAACTTTTTTTTTTGAAGCCCGTATGTAACTTGACTTGCTCTTGTAACTCATTACCTCTCTATTTTAGTATTGCTAGATTGACACATATATATGGTAAGAAACCATAGTGTAAAGCATTGGCTTCAGACTAGAAAAGGAGAATAAGCAGTTTTGAGCATGTAGGAGTGAAAGAGATGTATATATGAGCTGTGTTGTCTAAGTTACTGCTATGGGTTCAGGAGCTGGGTGGGGTCATTGTCGGACAACCCATGTGGTATTATGCCTTCTTTATACTGGTATATACGTCACAAGGAAGGAAATTTTATAGGAAGGGTTTTCGACAACTTCAACTGATGGCTAGTCCTTTTCTAGAAAAAACTGATGGCTAGTGCAGGCTTTGTTTTCAAGGCATTTGAGCCTAAGCTCAAAGCATGCAGTCAACTATAGTTAGGGCCAACTTGTCTTTTCGGTGATAACTGCAAGTTAACGTAAACAGACTCTAGTTAGGGCCAAAGTTAAGCAAGCAACGATTCATCCAAACAGACTCCAACTTGCAACCTTGTAAAGACGTGGGAATCTCTGGTAGGCTTAATGTATATGAAGAATAGCGTTTACACATGTTTTATGTTGGCTCCGCTAATTAATCATGCAACTCTATTCTTCTGCAATGATGAGTTTTAGCCAATGATTCCACCTCAAGGATTGTAGATTTTTTTTATGGCGCCATGTTGTCACATATCTTGTAAATAAAAGAGTGCACAAATAAAGAAAATGGAACATTATATTACTGATATCAGAAACATAAAAGATAAAATCAAGAACACTAATACAACTCGGCAATCATGCTACAGGCTGCACCCGAGCCCATGTTGACGAACTCAAGATCGAGAGGCATCGCACACGAATCATTAGGGCAATGTGGCAAACGAGCAAAAGTGAGCTCATTATATTTTTCGTAAAATCAAAACTACAGGAATCAAAAAATAACAATGTGGTTAGTAAGTTTTGCTTCGGTACACCCTCTCTTAAAAGTTTGCATGAATCTTAAAGTTACTTAAAAGAGGCTATCGCCATATTATCTCGCAGATCAAACATATTGAATAGGTTGATTAGGTACAAAAGTCTATATTATCCTTTTTTTTATTGAAGGAGTACATTCTAATCTCCACCTTTCTTTTTCTAATCTTCACATTTAATCTGCATCAAAATCCGTAAACTTTTCAAGGGGTCGTACCGAAGCAAAGTTTCTGGTTAGAAGCATGGTTTTGGTTACCGCTCGAGATATTCGGTTACCGCGTTTACCGCTTCCCCATGATAAACACTCATACCGAGCAAAATATCACGAAAGTTTTGAAATCAAACACTCATCTTAGTGTTAAATGTGCGGCCTCTGTTGTTTAACCATAGAGCTTATCATGGCACAGTGGCGAAGGGGTGCTGTCCTCAAATGCTAGTCGCGGGTTCGAGTCTGGCAACCCACTCCTTCAAAAAAAATTGAGATGCAAAAGTTAAAAAACCGCTACCAAAAATTTCTGGAGCACCCGCGGGTTGAACTCGGGGCGCTTGAGCAAGAGGAAGCTGCGGGTTGACACCACTACCATAGAGCAAATTTTGAATTCAAAATTTGGTTTTAAATACGTATCTATATCAAACTCAACAATTTTGAATTCAAAATTTGGTTTTAAAATTCGTTCGATTTTCCCCCGGTAACTCATGGTTACCGTGGTTACCGAGAATTTCGGTGCCTCTCGAGAAAAAAGCTTCACTTGGGATCCAAAACCTTGGTTAGAAGCATGCGATGGAATTACTGTTGGCGCTGCCTCCTTGCAGCACCACTTCTTCTTCCTCTCGGTCACCTCACACAACTCTCTCTTCTTTTATGAACACAGACCATGAAGAAACTCTACACACACAGCGCACGCACCAAGGAAGAAAACCAGCTAGGTTTGCCAAGAGGGTCTGCTCATTGGTGAACCCAAGTGCTACATCCTTTCACCAGCCCTCACGGCCATTTTATACATTATTCAATGTAACACACATATATACACACATGGACTAGGCAGTCAGGGCATCTCCAAGGCGGGCCCGTAAACATCCCGAACCATCCGGACTGCAGAAGCCATCCAACACGGTTCTGTATTGGTCCACGGAGCGGTCCGGGCGCGATTTCTCCCGCACACCGGAGACAACCGTGGGGGAGGTTTGCGGGAGTCCGGACCAATCCCGCGCCAGCTTCTGTTCTGCCCACAAAAAAAACCCACCCTCACCCGCGCGCGTTCCCGCTCGTCGCCAGCTGCCCACATTCATATCATTGTAGAGCGCGCCGCTAAACATTGAATACGGTTTAGGGTGGACGTGATCTCTCACTGCCTCCATCATTGAAGCGACGGGCCGGTTGAGGGCGCTGCCTGCTACGCGTCTCCTATGCCTGCGCCTGTTCAATGCCAAAGTCGAGTGACTGGACGGGACGGATATCTACCACGCCCGTTCAATGCCCCGTCCGTCTATATGCCGCATTGACGCATGGCCTTACCGGAATCCACTATTTACCGGGAACCACACCCGACTATCTCCAGAGCATAACACATCCGCTTCGCATCCTCCTCATTTCCTCCACATCTGCCATGACCGCCAGCGGGAAAGCACTATGGGACAGTCTGTCAGACATGAAGCACGCGATGGCCGCCCGTGCCGCCGCCTGGCGTAGCCGCCGTGCCAGGCGGATCGAGGCCGGATTGCCCGCCTGCTCGCCCGAGGACTCCGACGACAAGGACGACACCACGATGGAGACGGGCTCCGACGACTCCGCCCCGGCTCTCGCGCCTCCTGTGCACACTGGCTTCACCATGCAGTAGGCGCAAGCGCACTTCAACACTGCCATGGCGGAGGTGCCGCCTGCACCGGCACCTCTGTTGGTGTTCCAGCAGGCGCGGGAGGAACTATGGTACAACATGTTCCTCCTGGAGCAGCACCGGCTGGCAGAGGTCCAGATCTACAGCGAGCGCACGAGCGAGGAGGCCGTGGTGGCCATGGCCGCGGTGAACTTCAACTTCATGGCGAAGCAGCATGGCATCTATGATGTCGTCTGCGCTCAAGCGGCCGGTCGCTAGGATGCAGCCACCGCGGAGGCGCAACTGCAAGCGATTGCGGAGGAGAACAACGCCAGCTGCGCCTCCTACGCGCCGCCGACGAACCATCAGGCTGCCCGATGGGACGAAAACAGCGCTGGCGCCACCATTTCCATCCTGAACCTCACGTCCACCAGCGACGGATAAGTCGTGAATTCCTCCGAGGATGAGTAGGCAACAGGAGGAGGCGGTGCCTTGTGTCCCATGTGGGTCGGTTTGTCTCCTGTGTTCTACTCTTCCTCGTCGGAGACCGCACCTTCACTTCATCGATCTTATCGCCGATGCTCATGGAGATGGCGGATGGAGAACGACATGGGCTTGGACGCCGGACGCACCATCATAGGATAGGTTTTGGGGCGAGTCCTTTTTTTTGTTTGAAATGTAATGAAGTCCGCTATGTTTGTATGAAATCCGCCATGTTTGTATGAAATATGTCATGTTTGTATGAAATCCAATCGTGTTTAAATGAATTTCATTCAGTTTGTTGAAAAAAGTTTGAAATGTATGCGGATAGTGTTGAATGTCGTCCTCCCGCATCCGTGTCTGCGGACTGGTCCCCCCTGTCCGCAGACGGATGCGGAAGAAAATTTTTGGGTTGTCGTTGAAGATGCCCTGATGCCATGCACTCACGCACACACAGGCTAGTCCTTGTTAAGACTAATTACAGAAGTAATTAAGGGGATCTCCCCTTGCCCAACCGTCTTGTGGTTCCATCCACAAACGACGCCTCTCTCTCTTTTCTGGAACCGACACATCTTCTCACGATCGTCGAGTTCATGTAACTATCGATCAATGAAGGTTCAATCATTTCGCCTCAAAACACATTATAATGCACGCTAGAACTACCGAGAGCAAATCAACAGAGAAACAAGAGGAAAGGAGCGACCATCTCGCCGACGTTCTCTACAGGGACAATTCAATGGAAGGAGAATTATGCCTTGTGGACAGTGATACCACAGACTTCATACAGAGGGAGACGAAATATTTCCAAACTCTGAAAAAGATGAATGAAGATATTTTAACTATCGCTAGACGCGATACAGTGATTGTTGGCACTGGACGTGCCATATTCACCCTCCCAAGTGGTACACAAGTGACGATTGAGGATGTTTTATTGTATCCCGGCTCATCACGTACCCTGATCAGTTATCGAGATATTCATCAAAATGGCTTTCACATTGAAACCCATGAAGACAACACAAAAGAGTATATACTCTTTACCAAAGATCATGGATATGGAAAAAACGTACATGAGAAAATTCCTTATCTATCGTCTGGTTTGTACTATACGTACATCAAACTCGTAGAACATGTTGCATACAAAGTAATTTTTCAAAATGTCAACGTACTCCAAACCTGGCATGATTGGCTAGGCCATCCTGGAATCGGGATGATGAGAAAAATTACTAGCAATTCCATTGGTCATAATTTGCTTGAGTCAAAATTTCCTCAATCTTCAAATTTTGTGTGCACATCTTATGGCACGGGAAAGCTAATTTTGAGGCCCTCGCACCACAAAATACAAGATGGACCACTTCAGTTTCTTGAACGTATTCAAGGAGACATTTAAGGTCCCATCCAACCATTATCTGGACCTCAGGTACGTCATGGTTCTCATTGACGCATCTACACGATGGTCACATGTGTGTCTTCTATCCACACGGCACCATGCATTTGCCAAGATAATGAGGCAAGTCATTAAGTTACAGGCCCATTATCCAGAAAGTAGAATTAAGCAATTTGAATGGACAATGCTGCAGAATTCTTCTCACGTGCTTTCAAGGATTATTGCATGGGTTTGGGGATTGAAGTTCAACACTCTGTTCCATTTGTCCATACACAAAATGATTTGGCTGAATCATTGATTAAGAAGATCAAACTCATTGCAGGACCTTTGTTGATGAGTCAACTTGCCAACCTCTTGTTGGGGTCACACTGTTTTACACGCTGCTAACTTGGTACAATTGAGACCAACTGCATATCACAGTATTTCCCATATGCAGTTGGTACGTGAAAATCCTCCTAGCATTTCTCACCTGCGTAAATTGTATGTTCCCGCTCTCACCAGCACAGCGGACATCTATGGGCCTACACAGGAAACTGGGATCTATGTGGGGTACAAATTGTCGTTGATTATCAAGTACCTGGAACCCCTTACTGGAGATATGTTCACAGCTCGTCACGCTAATTGCATATTTAATGAGGAGCATTTTTTGACATTAGGGGGAGATTTCAAGTACCAGAAAGAATGCCCAAAACTTGATTGGAATTCTCAAGCCATTTCATCATTTGATCCATGTATCCATGAGACCGAATTCCAAGTTCAAAAAATCATTAATTTGCAACATCTTACAAATAATTTGCCAAATTCATTTACC
This sequence comes from Triticum dicoccoides, assembly GCF_002162155.2. Lineage (NCBI taxonomy): Eukaryota > Viridiplantae > Streptophyta > Magnoliopsida > Poales > Poaceae > Triticum > Triticum dicoccoides. The sequence continues at coordinate 616,470,075 of NC_041389.1, forward strand.
GATCTAAAAGGTGTTATAAAATCATTAAATTCGCCCAGAAATACACCCGAAAGAGTGGAGGTACCAATAAAAACCACTCAACTCCCTGTTCCTAGAAAGAGGGGGGGTAGTACGGCCTCTGACCTGGAGCAAGCTTCTAGCAAGCAACAAAGGAAATCATGGAGAAAAACCTCGGAGTTAGTAAATACAAGTCAACTCAACGTTTACGAACACCTGATGGGTAGTATACAGCCAGTACAAGGGCAACCTCCACAACCCAGCTTCAGTTTGCGCACACTGACCGGGACATCGGAACACCCTGACTCACGCGTATTGGGAAATCACGAAGAGTCACTAGGAGTGCAGGAAATTTCCATCAACTATATTGATTCTCGAGAATCATTTGATCGTAGGACTACGGCTGTCGACATGTATTTTGCCGAAAAGATTGCAAGTACCCTTCTCTGATCATGATCCGAGGACTATCCTTGAGTGCCAAAAGCGCTCCAACTAGTCTAAATGGAGGGATGCAATCCAAGCAGAAATTGCGTCGCTTAACAAAAGAAATGTATTTAGTGAAGCAATACGCGACACCTCCAAATGTTTTCCCTGTGGGATTCAAATAGGGTTTTCTCCGGAAACGGAATGAGAACAATGAGGTGGTGGGATATAAAGTGACACTCGTAGCACAAGGGTTCACGAACCCAGCATTGATTTCAATGAGACATATTCTCTAGTAATTAGTGGAACCACATTTCGATATATTATATCTTCGGCGGTGCAAAATCGTCTATCTATGTGGTTGATGGACATCGTGACCGCGTATCTTTACGGGTCACTAGATTCGAACATATATATGAAGGTTCCTGGCGGAATCTCTGTCCCGAATAAAAGTGCAAAACGCAACATATATTGTGTAAAGCTGAATAAGTCATTATATGGCTTAAGGCAGTCAGGACGGATGTGGTACAACCGAGTCATTGAGTTCCTTCTCCAGAAAGGTTACTCCAATAGTATTGATTGCTCATGTGTCTTCATCAAAAAGTCCCCTACAGGATTTGGCATAATTTATGTGTACGTTGATGATCTCAACATCATTGGAAACACACCAGACATTGATGAAGCACGCAATCAGAATTTGAGATGAAGAGGGTAAAACCCAATTTTTCTTAGGTATTCAACTGGAACACCTTCCCTCAGGAATCATGGTACACCAAGCACCCTATATCCAGATGTAGACGAGTAGGGGAATTGGGCAATGCACCTTGGGTGCAGCCGATGAATGCATTGGCATACATATAGTGTTACAAAGAGCGCAGGGCACGCTGGATACATGCGCGACGTGCGCGTCATGGTGCAGTTACAGAGAGGACGTGCCCAAAGCACGACGGGGTCAGCTAGCTACATGGGCGGGAGAAGATGTTGTCTGACACCCCGCCGCAGCTGCAGCATCCGGTGGCCGGATGCATAAGCTGGATCGAAACTCGTCAAACGCCGGCGTTGACAGTCCCTTCGTCATCACGTCCGTGAACTGTTGTGTTGTGGGTACATGGAGCACACGAAACTGTCCGAGGGCCACCTTCTCGCGAACGAAGTGTATGTCCAACTCGATGTGCTTCGTGCGTCGGTGGTGGACGGGGTTAGCTGCCATGTACACCGACGAGATGTTGTCGCAGAAGACCACAGTGGCCGAGTGCAGAGGAGCGTGGAGCTCGCCAAGCAGCTGGCGGAGCCAGCAACATTCAGCCATCGCGGTCGCGACAGCGCGGTACTCAGCCTCGGCGCTCGAACGCGACACAGTCGGCTGCCTCTTGGACGACCAGGAGACGAGAGCATCACCGAGGAACACCGCGTAGCCTGATGTAGAGCGGCGTGTGTCCGGGCACCCGACCCAGTCGGCGTCGGAGTAGGCGACCAGGTCGAGTGACGTGGAGCGCCGGAGATGCAGGTCGTGCATGGACGTAGCGAAGAATCCGCTTCACCAACGACAAGTGCTGCTCACGGGGGTCGTGCATGTGTAGGCAAGCTTGCTGCACGGCGTAGGCCAGGTCCGGCCGCGTCATGGTGAGATACTGCAACGCACCCACCAGGCTGCGGTACTCCGAAGGATCGGACACAGGCGCCCCCGCGTCACCGGAGAGCTTGTGGCGGGTGTCGACGGGTGTGCTGACAGGTTTGCACGCCACCATGTTGGCGCGATCCAGCAGCTCCTCGGCATACTTGCTCTGGGAGAGGAAGAAGCCATCGGGGCCGCGGGCGACGCTGATGCCAAGGAAGTAGTGTAGTGGCCCAAGATCCTTCATGGAGAACTCCGCGAGAAGTTGTTGTTGCAGGCGTTGGAGTAGAGCCGGCGTGGACGCGGTGATCATGATGTCATCCACGTACAGTAGAAGGTAGGCAACCTCGCCGGCGTGGCGAAGAACGAACAGCGAGGGGTCGGATTGTGCAGCCGTGAAGCCGATGGCATGGAGGAAGGTGGCAAAGCACTCGAACCACGCCCTCGGCGCCTGCCGCAGCCCGTAGAGTGATCTGTTGAGGAGGCAGACGTGATCAGGGTGCCGTTGGTCGATGAAGCCAGCCGGTTGTTGACAGTAGACAGGCTCGGTGAGGAAGCCCTGCAGGAACGCGTTGTTGACATCCATTTGGTGGACTGGCCACTCCCGAGCAGCAGCAATAGTGAGCACCACGCGGATGGTGGCGGACTTGACGACCGGCGAGAAGGTCTCGTCGAAATCCACGCTGGGGCGCTGGGAGAACCCGCGCACCACCCAACGTGCCTTGTACCATACCAGCGTCCCGTCGGCCTTGAACTTGTGGCGAAACAGCCACTTCCCGATGACTATGTTGGCGCCGGGCGGCCGCGGCACAAGCGTCCATGTCTAGTTCGCCATCAACGCCATGTACTCTTCCTGCATTGCGGTTAGCCAGTGGGGATCGCGAATCGCGATGCGCACGTTGTTTGGTATAGGCGAGGGGGAAGGAGTGGCTACAGCTAGGTTGGCGTCCGCATAGCGGGGGTTTGGGCGGAAGATGCCGCGCTGAGCACGGGTGGTCATGGCATGGGTGGGCACATGGCGACTCAGCCGTGGTTGGATGGCGTCAGGAGCATGGGCGGGAGAGCTACGGGGTGCAGTAGCAGGGTTGGGCGATGGCGGGTCACCGTGGCCAGCTGGAGATGGGAAGGCAGGAGGAGGTGTTGGCGGCAAGGCCATGGGAGGGGAGGCTGGTAAGGTAGCGGCTGCTGGAGTAGGGTTTTTAGGCCGTCGATCAGCATGGTGTTGTGTGCGGGTTCAACGAGGGATGTCGGGGTGTAGGGGCGGTGCTGGTTCATCGTCAGGAACCGGTGTGCTGGGCGTCGGGGGCGAGGCGAAAGGGAAGTGGTGCTCGTCGAACGCAACATGGCGGGAAATGATGACCCTGCTAGTCTCTCGATTGAGACAGCGATATCCCTTGTGATCCGGGGAGTAGCCCAGGAAAACGCACGGGTGTGAGCGTGGGGCAAGTTTGTGTGGTGCTGTGGCAGCCATGTTGGGGTAGCACAGACACCCGAACACACGCAGCGCAGTGTACTCCGGATGGGCACCATGGAGGAGGAAGAAGGGAGTGTGGTTGGCGCGTGCTCGACATGGTCTGCGGTTGAGGAGGAATGTGGCAGTGGTTAGAGCTTCCACCCAGTATTCATAGGGCATGGAGGCATGGGTCAGCATAGTTCGTGTGATGTCATTGAGCGTTCAAAGAATCCGTTCAGCGCACCCGTTTTGCGGGGATGTATAGGGACATGACATGCGTAATTGGATCCCTTCGGCAGCGAAGAACGAGCGCGATGTGCGATTATCGAACTCACGCCCATTATCACTTTGTATGGTCAGAATGTTGAGGTTGAAGTGGCATCGCACGAGAGCTAGGAAAGATTTTATGTGAGAGAAAACATCTGACTTATGGCGTAATGGAAACGTCCAAACAAAGTGACTGTAATCATCCAAAAATACAAGATAATACTGAATGCCGGAGATGCTAGTGACGGGCGAGGTCCAAACATCACAATGAACTAGCTGAAAAGGAAAGAAAGATACATGATCCGAAGATCCAAACGGCAATCTAACGTGTTTCCCAAGCTGACATGCTTGGCAGACAGGTGATAGGGCACCATGGCTTGGCGTAGATGACGAGAGGAGTGCGTTGTGGAGGGAGTCAAGTCCATGGTGGCCGAGGCTTTGGTGCCAAGTGTTGGTGGAGACGGCGGTGAGGGCATGGTGTGTGGGCGAGGAGACGGGGTAGAGATCACCGTCGTCATCACATCGGAGGATCACCCACTTCGTCCTTTGTTCCTTTACAGAAAAGCCACGATCATCAAACTCGACATTAACAGGGTTATCGCGAGCTAAGGCTTTGACAGAGAGTAAGTTTTTAATGAGATGGGGAGAAACGAGAACGTTGCGAATAGCTAGGGGTTTGGCAGTGGTGGGAATGGTGGTATGGCCAGTGTGCGTCACCGCGAGTGAGTTCCCATCACCAATCGTGATGCCAGAAGATGTATAGGGGAAGGAGGTGGAGAGCATACCAGAGCTTGACGCCATGTGCGACGTGGCGCCTGTGTCAAGGTACCAGTCGACCGTGGGCGTCGTCGGCTCCGGCTGCTGGATGTGGAGGTTTTTGAGGGCCTGCACGAGCGCGCCTTGATCCCATGCCGGCGTGGCCTGCGCCTCGTACAGCGGATGAGGTGGTACGGCACCATAGTTCCACTACAGCGACGGGGCACCTGGCGGTATCGGGTGCGGCGCACCGCTGGGCGGCGTCGCCGCCATGTTGTAGTGATGGGACACGGCGCCGGCGAATGGTGGTGGAGCCCCTGGGCGAGGACCGAGGACGCCGTGTTGGGGAACGTAGTAATTTCAAAAAAATTCCTACGCACACGCAAGATCATGGTGATGGCATAGCAACGAGAGGGGAGAGTGTTGTCTACGTACCCTCGTAGACCGTTAAGCGGAAGCGTTATGACAACGCAGTTGATGTAGTCGTACGTCTTCACGAATCGACCGATCCAAGCACCGAACGTACGGCACCTTCGTGTTCAGCACACGTTCAGCTCGATGACGTTCCCCGGGCTTCAATCCAGCTAAGCGTCGGGGATGAGTTCCGTCAGCACGACGGCGTGGTGACGATGATGATGTTCTACCGGCGCAGGGCTTCGCCTAAACTCCGCGATGATATGACCGAGGTGGAAAATGGTGGAGGGGGGCACCGCACACGGCTAAGGAACGATCCGTAGATCAACTTGTGTTCTCTATGGGGTGCCCCCCTCCCCCGTATATAAAGGGGGAGAGGAGGAGGAGGCCGGCCTAAGGGGAGGCGCGCCCTAGGAGGGGGAAACCTACTCCAAGTAGGTTTGCCCCCTCCCTTTCCTATTCCAAGAAGGAGGGGGAAGGAAGGAGTGGGAGAGGGGGAAGGCAAGGGGGGCGCCGCCCCCCCTTCCTTGTCCTATTCGGACTCAAGGGGAGGGGGCGCGCCTCTTGCCCTGGCCGGCCCCTCTCTCTCTCCACTAGGGCCCATCAAGGCCCATTACTTCCCGGGGGGGGGGGGTTCCGGTAACCCTCCTGTACTCCGGTTTTCTCCGAAAACACCCGGAACACTTCCCGTGTCCGAATATAGTCATCCAATATATCAATCTTTATGTCTCAACCATTTCGAGACTCCTCGTCATGTCCATGATCACATCCGGGACTCTGAACAACCTTCGGTACATCAAAACTTATAAACTCATAATAAAACTATCATCGTAACGTTAAGCGTGCGGACCCTACGGGTTCGAGAACTATGTAGACATGACCTAGAACTATTCTCGGTCAATAACCAATAGCGGAACCTAGATGTTCGTATTGGTTCCCACATATTCTACGAAGATCTTTATCGGTCAAACCGCATAACAACATACGTTGTTCCCTTTGTCATCGGTATGTTACTTGCCCGAGATTCGATCGTCGGTATTCAATACCTAGTTCAATCTCGTTACCGGCAAGTCTCTTTACTCATTCCGTAATACATCATCTCATAACTAACTCATTAGTTACAATGCTTGCAAGGCTTAGGTGATGATTATTACCGAGAGGGCCCAGAGATACCTCTCCGACAATCGGAGTGACAAAACCTAATCTCGAATTACGCCAACCCAACATGTACCTTCGGAGATACCTGTAGAGCACCTTTATAATCACTCAGTTACGTTATGACGTTTGGTAGCACACGAAGTGTTCCTCCGGTAAACGGGAGTTGCATAATCTCATAGTCATAGGAACATGTATAAGTCATGAAGAAAGCAATAGCAACATACTAAACGATCAAGTGCTAAGCTAACGGAATGGGTCAAGTCAATCACATCATTCTCCTAATGATGTGATCCCGTTAATCAAATGACAACTCTTTTGTCCATGGCTAGGAAACTTAACCATCTTTGATTCACGAGCTAGTCAAGTAGAGGCATACTAGTGACACTATGTTTGTCTATGTATTCACACATGTATTATGTTTCCGGTTAATACAATTCTAGCATGAATAATAAACATTTATCATGAAATAAGGAAATAAATAATAACTTTATTATTGCCTCTAGGGCATATTTCCTTCAGTCTCCCACTTGCACTAGAGTCAATAATCTAGTTCACATCGCCATGTGATTTAACACCAATAATTCACATCACCATGTGATTAGCACCCATAGTTCACATCGTCATGTGACCAACACCCAAAGGGTTTACTAGAGTCAATAATCTAGTTCACATCGCTATGTGATTAACACCCAAAGAGTACTAAGGTATGATCATGTTTTGCTCGTGAGAGAACTTTAGTCAACGGGTCTGTCACATTCAGAGCCGTATGTATTTTGCAAATATTCTATGTCTACAATGCTCTGCACGGAGCTACTCTAGCTAATTGCTCCCACTTTCAGTATGTATCCAGATTGAGACTTAGAGTCATCTAGATCGGTGTGAAAGCTTGCACCGATGTAACTCTTTACGACGGGCTCTTTCATCACCTCCATAATCGAGAAACATCTCCTTAGTCCTCACTAAGGATATTCTTGACCGCTGTTCTAGTGATCTACTTTTAGATCAAAATTGTATTCCTTTGCCAAAGTCAGAGCAAGGTATACAATAGGTCTAGTACACAGCATAGCATACTTTATAGAACCTATGACTGAGGCATAGGGAATGACTGTTCATTCCTTTCTATTTTCTGCCATGGTCGGGTTTTGAGTCTTACTCAACTTCACACCTTGCAACACAGGCAAGAACTCTTTCTTTGACTGTTCCATTTTGAACTACTTCAAAAACTTGTCAAGGTATGTACTCACTGAAATTTTTTATCAAGCGTCTTGATCTATCTCTATAAATCTTGATGCTCAATGTGTAAGCAGCTTCACCAAGGTCTTTCTTTGAAAAAACTCCTTTCAAAACTCTCCTTTATGCTTTGCAGAATAATTCTACATTATTTCCGATCAACAATATGTCATTCACATATACTTATCAGAAATGTTGTAGTGCTCCCACTCACTTTCTTGTAAATACAGGCTTCACCGCAAGTCTGTATAAAACTATATGCTTTGATCAACTTATCAAAGCGTATATTCCAACTCTGAGATGCTTGCACCAGTCCATAGATGGATCGCTGGAGCTTGCACATTTTGTTAGCACCTTTAGAATTGACAAAACCTTCTGATTGTATCATATACAATTCTTCTTTAATAAATCCATTAAGGAATGTAGTTTTGACATCCATTTGCCAAATTTCATAAAATGTGGCAATTGCTAACATGATTCGGACAGACTTTTAAGCATCGATACGAGTGAGAAAATCTCATTGTATTCAACACCTTGAACTTTGTCAAAAAACTTTTTTTTCGACAAGTCTAGCTTTGTAGATAGTGACACTACTATCAGCATCTGTCTTCCTCTTGAAGATCCATTTATACAATATGGCTTGCCGATCATCGGGCAACTCCACCAAAGTCCACACTTTGTTCTCATACATGGATCCCATCTCAGATTTCATGGCCTCAAACCATTTCGCGGAATCTGGGCTCATCATCGCTTCCTCATAGTTCGTAGGTTCGTCATAACTTCCAGAACAGGATTACCGTACCACTCTGGTGCGGATCTTACTCTGGAAGACCTACGAGGTTCTGTAGTAACTTAATCTGAAGTTTCATGATCATCATCATTAACTTCCTCACTAATTGGTGTAGTAGTCACAGGAACAGATTTCTGTGATGAACTACTTTCAAATAAGGGAGCAGGTACAGTTACCTCATCAAGTTCTACTTTCCTCACACTCACTTCTTTCGAGAGAAACTCCTTCTCTAGAAAGGATCCATTCTTAGCAATGAATAACTTGCCTTCGGATCTATGATAGAAGGTGTACCCAATAGTTACCTTTGGGTATTCTATGAAGACGCACTTCTCCGATTTGGTTTCGAGCTTATCAGGTTGAAAACCTTTTTCATATAAGCATCGCAACTCCAAGCTTTAAGAAACGACAGCTTAGGTTTACTGCTAAACCATAGTTCATACGGTGTCGTCTCAACGGATTTAGATGGTGCCCTATTAAACGTGAATGCAGCTGTCTCTAATGCATAACCCCAAAACGATAGTGGTAAAACCGATAAGAGACATCATAGATCGCACCATATCCAATAAAGTGCAGTTACGATGTTCGGACAGACCATAACGTTGTGGTGTTCCAGGTGGCGTGAGCTGTGAAACTATTCCACATTGTTTTAATTGAAGACCAAACTCGTAACTCAAATATTCGTCTCCGCGATCAGATCGTAGAAACTTTATTTTCTTGTAACGATGATTTTTTTCACTTCACTCTGAAATTCTTTGAACCTTTCAATTATTTCAGACATATGTTTCATCAAGTAGATGTACTCATATCTGCTCAATTCATCTTGTGAAGGTCAGAGAATAACGATACCCGCCACAAGCATCAACACTCATTGGACCGCATACATTGGTATGTACTGTTTCCAATAAGTCAGTAGCTCATTCTAGAGAACGGAGTTTTAGTCATCTTGTCCAAAAGGCATGGTTCGCAAGCATCAAATGATTCATAACCAAGTGATTCCGAAAATCCATCTTTATGGAGTTTCTTCATGCGCTTTACACCGATATGACCCAAACGGCAGTTCCACAAATAAGTTGCACTATCATTATTAACTTTGCATCTTTTGCCATCAATATTATGAATATGTGTATCACTACGATCGAGATCCAACAAACTATTTTCATTGGGTGTATGACCATTGAAGGTTTTATTCATGTAAACAGAACAACAATTATTCTCTGACTTTAAATGAATAATTGTATTGCAATAAACATGACCAAATCATATTCATGCTCAACGCAAACGCTAAATAACATTTATTTAGGTTTAACACTTATCCCGAAAGTTTAGGGAGTGTGCGATGATGATCATGTCAATCTTGGAACTACTTCCAACACTCATCGTCACTTCCCCTTCAACTAGTCTCTGTTTATTCTGTACTCCTGTTTCGAGTTACTAACCTTAGCAACCGAACAAGTATAAAATACTCAGGGGCTACTATAAACACTAGTAAAGTACACATCAATAACATGTATATCAAATATACCCTTGTTCACTTTGCCATCCTTCTTATCCACCCAATATTCAAGGCATTTCCGCTTCCAGTGACCATTTCCTTTGCAGTGTAAGCACTCAGTTTCAGGCTTTGGTCCAGTTGCGGGCTTCTTCGCGGGAGTGACAACTTGCTTGCCATTCTGCTTGAAGTTCCCTTTCTTTCCCTTTGCCCTTTTCTTGAAACTAGTGGTCTTGTCAATCATCAACACTTGATGCTCTTTCTTGATTTCTACCTTCATCGATTTCTACATCACGAAGAGCTCGGGAATTGTTTTCGTCATCCCTTGCATACTATGGTTCATCACGAAGTTCTAGTAACTTAGTGATGGTGACTAGAGAATTCTGTCAATCACTATCTTATCTGGAAGATTAACTCCCACTTGATTCAAGTGATTGAAGTACCCAGACAATCTGAGCACATGCTTACTAGTTGAGCGATTCTCCTCCATCTTTTAGCTATAGAACTTGTTGGAGACTTCATATCTCTCAACTCGGGTATTCGCTTGAAATATTAACTTCAATTCCTGGAACATCTCATATGGTCCATGACGTTCAAAACGTTTTTGAAGTCCCGATTCTAAGCCATAAAGCACGGTGCACAAAACTATCAAGTAGTCATCATATTGAGCTAGCCAAACGTTCATAACGTCTGCATCTGCTCCTGCAATAGGTCTGTCACCTAGCGGTGCATTAAGGACATAATTCTTCTGTGCAGCAATGAGGATAAACCTCAGATCACGGATCCAATCTGCATCATTGCTACTAACATCTTTCAACACAATTTTCTCTAGGAACATATAAAAATAAACATATGAAAGCAACAACGCAAGCTATTGATCTACAACATAATTTGCAAAATACTACCAGGACTAAGTTCATGATAAATTTAAGTTCAATTAATCATATTACTTAAGAACTCCCACTTAGAAAGACATCCCTCTAATCCTTTAAGTGATTACGTGATCCATATCAACTACACCATGTCCGATCATCACGTGAGATGGAGTAGTTTCAACGGTGAACATCAATATGTTGATCATATCTACTATATGATTCACGCTCGACCTTTCGGTCTCCGTGTTCCGAGGCCATATCTGTATATGCTAGGCTCGTCAAGTTTAACATGAGTATTCCGCGTGCGCAACTGTTTTGCACCCGTTGTATTTGAACGTAGAGCCTATCACACCCGGTCATCACGTGGTGTCTCAGCACGAAGAACTTTCGCAACAGTGCGTACTCAGGGAGAACACTTCTTGATAATTAGTGAGAGATCATCTTATAATGCTACCGTCAATCAAAGCAAGATAAGATGCATAAAGGATAAACATCACATGCAATCAATATAAGTGATATGATATGGCCATCATCATCTTGTGCTTGTGATCTCCATCTTCGAAGCACCGTCGTGATCACCATCGTCACCGGCGCGACACCTTGATCTCCATCGTAGCATCGTTGTCGTTACGCCATCTATTGCTTCTACGACTATCGCTACCGCTTAGTGATAAAGTAAAGCAATTACAGGGCGTTTGCATTTCATACAATAAAGCGACAACCATATGGCTCCTGCCAGTTGCCGATAACTTCGGTTACAAAACATGATCATCTCATACAATAAAATATAGCATCACGTCTTGACCATATCACATCACAACATGCCCTGCAAAAACAAGTTAGACGTCCTCTACTTTGTTTGTTGCAAATTTTACGTGGCTACTACGGGCTTAGCAAGAACCATTCTTACCTACGCATCAAAACCACAACGATAGTTCGTCAAGTTAGTGCTGTTTTAACCTTCGCAAGGACCGGGCGTAGCCACACTCGATTCAGCTAAAGTGAGAGAGACAGACACCCGCCAGCCACCTTTAAGCACAAGTGCTCGTAACGGTGAAACCAGTCTCGCGTAAGCGTACGCGTAATGTCGGTCCAGGCCGCTTCATCTCACAATACCGCCGAACCAAAGTATGACATGCTGGTAAGCAGTATGACTTGTATCGCCCACAACTCACTTGTGTTCTACTCGTGCATATAACATCAACGCATAAAACCTAGGCTCTGATGCCACTGTTGGGGAACGTAGTAATTTCAAAAAAATTCCTACGCACACGCAAGATCATGGTGATGGCATAGCAACGAGAGGGGAGAGTGTTGTCTACGTACCCTCGTAGACCGTTAAGCGGAAGCGTTATGACAACGCGGTTGATGTAGTCGTACGTCTTCACGAATCGACCGATCCAAGCACCGAACGTACGGCACCTCCATGTTCAGCACACGTTCAGCTCGATGACGTTCCCCGGGCTTCAATCCAGCTAAGCGTCGGGGATGAGTTCCGTCAGCACGACAGCGTGGTGATGATGATGATGTTCTACCGGCGCAGGGCTTCGCCTAAACTCCGCGACGATATGACCGAGGTGGAATATGGTGGAGGGGGGCACCGCACACGGCTAAGGAACGATCCGTAGATCAACTTGTGTTCTCTATGGGGTGCCCCCCTCCCCCGTATATAAAGGGGGAGAGGAGGAGGAGGCTGGCCTAAGGGGAGGCGCGCCCTAGGAGGGGGAAACCTACTCCAAGTAGGTTTGCCCCCTCCCTTTCCTATTCCAAGAAGGAGGGGGAAGGAAGGAGTGGGAGAGGGGGAAGGCAAGGGAGGCGCCGCCCCCCCCCCTTCCTTGTCCTATCCGGACTCAAGGGGAGGGGGCGCGCCTCTTGCCCTGGTCGGCCCTTTTCTCTCTCCACTAGGGCCCATCAAGGCCCATTACTTCCCGGGGGGGTTCCGGTAACCCTCCGGTACTCCGGTTTTCTCCGAAAACACCCGGAACACTTCCGGTGTCTGAATATAGTCATCCAATATATCAATCTTTATGTATCGACCATTTCGAGACTCCTCGTCATGTCCGTGATCACATCCGAGACTCCGAACAACCTTCGGTACATCAAAACTTATAAACTCATAATAAAACTGTCATCGTAACGTTAAGCGTGCGGACCCTACGGGTTCGAGAACTATGTAGACATGACCTAGAACTATTCTCGGTCAATAACCAATAGCGGAACCTGGATGTTCATATTGGTTCCCACATATTCTACGAAGATCTTTATCGGTCAAACCGCATAACAACATACGTTGTTCCCTTTGTCATCGGTATGTTACTTGCCTGAGATTCGATCGTCGGTATCCAATACCTAGTTCAATCTCGTTACCGGCAAGTCTCTTTACTCGGTCCGTAATACATCATCTCATAACTAACTCATTAGTTACAATGCTTGCAAGGCTTAGGTGATGATTATTACCGAGAGGGCCCAGAGATACCTCTCCGACAATCGGAGTGACAAAACCTAATCTCGAATTACGCCAACCCAACATGTACCTTCGGAGATACCTGTAGAGCACCTTTATAATCACCCAGTTACGTTGTGACGTTTGGTAGCACACAAAGTGTTCCTCCGGTAAACGGGAGTTGCATAATCTCATAGTCATAGGAACATGTATAAGTCATGAAGAAAGCAATAGCAACATACTAAACGATCAAGTGCTAAGCTAACGGAATGGGTCAAGTCAATCACATCATTCTCCTAATGATGTGATCCCGTTAATCAAATGACAACTCTTTTGTCCATGGCTAGGAAACTTAACCATCTTTGATTCACGAGCTAGTCAAGTAGAGGCATACTAGTGACACTATGTTTGTCTATGTATTCACACATGTATTATGTTTCCGGTTAATACAATTCTAGCATGAATAATAAACATTTATCATGAAATAAGGAAATAAATAATAACTTTATTATTGCCTCTAGGGCATATTTCCTTCACGCCGGCTCCCGGCGCATGAGGGCGCCACGGCATGGGCCAGGCATGAACCATGCCGGTCCAGGGAGTGGTGGTGGGCGCGGGCGGGGCAGAGACACGCGACGAGGACCCCGCGCCGGAGTTGGAACCGCCGTGATCGACGGCCTTGCCCTTCCCACGGTTGCGCCCGCCGCCCCCGCCGGAGTTGTGGCCCCCGCGGTTACCACCATTGTTGGGGGTGGGAGGCGGAGCGGGGGAGTGCGCGGCGTGCAGCGCCATCTCGCTGGTGGTGTCCGCGGCCTGGCAGCTTTCTTCGAGCAGGAGAAAGGCTCGGCAGCGGAGGAACGACGGGAATGGCGTCTGCATTGTCAGAATAGGGAATGGCATAGCGCAGGCGCGGGTGCATCCCTCTGAACATGTTCAGTACCTGCTCATGGTCACTGACGGGTTCCCCGAGATCGGCCAGGCGATCAGCGCACTCCTTGAGGCGGCTGAAGTAGGTGATGATGGAGGAAGCGCCTTGCTCGATGCGGCGGAAGTCCGTCGCGAGGAACACAGCCTGGTGCTCTTGGTTCTCCATGAACAGAGAGGTGATCGCGGCCCAAACCTCCGCGGCTGTTGCGTGGCGCTGATGAACGAGGCCGAAAATCTTCGGGCTCACACGCGTGTAAAGCTAGGAGAGGATGTGGGCGTCTTCTTGCAGCCAAGCGGGGTCGTGGCGGCGTGGAGCGCCGACAAGGTGACCGGCGACACCGCTTTTCTGGAACATCAACTCGAACAGGGTGCGCCACTGCGAGAAGTTCGGTGGCTGCAGAGTGAGAACAAGGGGCACGTGGTGGTTGATGTACACACCAGCAAGAGGGGAGAGCGGCGCTGGCGTCGGGGCAGCGAGCGCCCCGTTGGCAAGGGCATCGGGACGCACCCCAAGGGCCAGCGCTGATGGTGTGAGGAGTGGAGGTGTTGTTGGACGGGGGGTGGCGGAGGCGGCGTCATCAAGGGCGCCGGCGAGCACACGACCCGGGCCTGGGGGAGGAGGGGGAGGGGGTGGTGGCGGCGGTCCAGCCATGGACGACGCGCAGAGGAACGACAGCGGAAGCGGCGTCAGGCGCTAGACGTAGCCGGCGTCTGATACCATGTAGACGAGTAGGGGAATTGGGCAATGCACCTTGGATGCAGCCGATGAATGCATTGGCATACATATAGTGTTACAGAGAGCGCAGGGCGCGCTGGATACATGCGCGACGTGTGCGTCGTGGTGCAGTTACAGAGAGGGCGTGCCCAAAGCACGACGGGGTCAGCTAGCTACGTGGGCGGGAGAGGATGTTTTCTGACACCAGAAAATATTGAAAAAATTCGATATGGACAAATCCTACCCATCTAAAACTTCCATGATGGTTCTTTCTCTAGACGTAGAGAAATATCCATTCAGGTCAAGGGACGATGGAGAAGAGGTGTTGGGACCTGAAGTTACATACCTCAATGTTGTTGGAGCGCTTGTGTATCTTGCAAATTGCACAACATCGGATATTGCATTGGCAGTAAATCTACTTGCTAGACACAGAGCAGCTACCACCAAACTTCATTGGTCTGGAGTGAAGAATATCTTTCGATATCTCTAAGGCACAAAGGATATTGGCCTATTTTTCCAGTTCTAGATAAATCAGGACTCTAATATGATTGGATATGCAGATGCTGGCTATTTACCTAATCCCCGTAATGCTAGATCACAGACATGGTGGTACTACTATATCATGGAAGTCTTCAAATCCGACTCTGGTGATAACATCTACCAATCATCCTAAAATAATTTTATTATTTGAAGCATCATATGAATGTGTATGGCTTCACAGAATGATAAACCACATCCAACAGTCATGTGGAATTGGTTCAATAGAACCACCTACCATTATCTACGAAGATAATGCGGCCTGTGTTGCACAGATGCAAACAGGATACATCAAGAGTAATATCACTAAGCATATTTCTCCTAAGTAGTTTTCCCCCATGATCTTTAGAAAACCGGGGAAATAAACTTCTTGCAAGTTAAATCATGCGACAATCTTTCTGATTTATTTACCAAGTATCTACCAAATTTTACATTCCAGAAGTATGTTCATGGAATCAGTATGCAACGACTTAGGGACTTGCAGATGTCAGGGGGAGTCTCTTCTTGAGATATCCTTGTTCAACACATCACATTACGCTATTTCTCTTTTTGAGTTTTTGTTTCAGGTTCTCATCAAAGATTTCATGAAGAACTTTTTGGAGCAGAATCATTTTGAGATGATAGCGCTACCTGAAAAATCATGAGATGATTCTATATGTTCAAGCGTAGATTAGAAGGAGTGTTAACATTAATCAGAATGAAATTCAGGGGAAATCTCCCCTTGCCCAACCATAGTGTAAGAAAAAAAAGGACAACCAACCTTCCGCTTGTAGTCTCCCTACAAAACATTCTATTTAGGATCAACTTATCTTTTCTAGGGTGGCTGGTTGCTTGGCATTAATGGATCTTCATGTAGCCTCTCGCATCCTTGGCGGTGTTGGCTTGGTCGGTGGTCGCTTGTGATGGAGTAGAGTCGCTTGCTCGGGGAGAAGTTGTGACAATGATGCCAATATGCTTCTTTGATGAGGTTCTCCTCGGGGTGGTGTGTGTGATGCATCTCCTGTATGCCTGATCAGCGGGTTGTGATAGTTTAAGCCCGGTTTTTTGATAATTTATCAAGAACTCTCTTCTTCTGAATTAATGGATTGAGCCCAAGGACTCGGGTTTAAAATAATCTAGAAAACAATTAGGACATAGACACAACATGAATCTATGTTACGGCGACTCAAGCTAAAATCTGAAATATAACTCAAAAATAATGAAAATTTTGTGCTACACTTAGTTGTTAAAAAAGAATATCATTTGTGTCTTCTATTCTATAGACTCATGAGTTTTTAGAACATCCGTAATTTCCCCCGGAGGTCTCTCATTCGATCTGAAATATGAAGAAAAAGTGCCATCTTGCTAGAAGAGAGTTCCAAACCGGTGTAGCCAGCAAGTCCCACTGACTAATGTACTGCGCGAACTTATATGAACTAGTGGCGGGTCCGATTTCTTAAAATAATTTTTGAATTGTTTTCGAAATTCCGAACACTTTTGAAAAATTGTGAATACGCGAACATTTTTTGGGAATCTCAAAACAATTTTGGCAAAATAGGAACAAAATTGAAAACGTGAACTAATATGAACAAAATGACGCCTTAAATTGTTCATAAAAGGCCATGGAAAATTGGGGTAATTTCAAGGATGTAGAGAAACAACGTGGACTCACACGGAGCCTGCTAGCTTATCCGGACACCCTTCGTTCAACATGGTCTATTTTTGGACCTCCTTGAAATGACCCTAATTTTTGCAAGCAGGTGGGCATGTCCATATAGTAGGCATCCATGTCAGGTTTGAACTATTTCTGATAACGTATGCTTGTTGCAACAACGTCCGGCCATTTATCGCCTTTTTTATCGAGAAAACTTCAGGAAATGCAAAATTTATCGTAAACCAAAACAACTTGGCAAGGTGCCCTGAGTTGGTCATACAAGTAAATGTAAAATAATTGGATCTATTTGATGGATGTCGAAAAAACATACTCTCAGCCGAACCCTTTTGCGCTACCTGAACACACTCCGTTGAACATGGTTCATTTATGGACATGCATCAAAGGACCGCAAATTTTGGCACCAGGTGGGCATGCCCATGGTAGGCCTCCGTGCCAGGTTTAAACGACTTTCGATACCATATGCACGTTGCGTCGTGGCCGACCATTTATCAGTCTTTTTGACTGAGAAAACTCCAAAAAATGCAAAAAAATGTCGAAAACCAAAACAACTTGACAATGTGCCTTGAATTGGTCACAAAAATGGCCATAGGAAAAAATATTGGGGCCATTTCAAGGACGTAGAGAAACAACATGCTCTCAAACAGACCCTTTTGTCCTACCCTAACACTCTTTGAACATGGTCCATTTTTTCAAATGTATAAAATGACCGCATGTCTTGGCACCAGGTGGGCATGCCCACAGTAGGCACCCATGCCTTGTTTTGAACGAATTTTGACACCGTATACACGTTGCGTCACATCCGGTCATTTCTCGACCATTTTTCACCGAGAAAACTCGAGAAAATGCAAAAAATGTTGAAAATCCAAACAACTTACATGGTGTCTTGAATTGGTTATACAAGGACATAAGAAAATGAGGCTATTTGTCGAAACAATTGGGGTTATTACAAGGATGTCGGAAAAAAAGGTTCTAGACTAAAATTTTCACAAAGTTAGAAAAATCGTTGTTTGAAAAAAAGTTCACTAATTTGGGAAAAAACAAGAAAATTGGAAAAGAGTTCGCAAGCTAAAAGTTCATTCATTTCAAAAATAAGTTCATGGCTAAAAGACTCATAACTTTGGAAAAAGTTTGGAGATCTAGAATTTTTTACGAATTTGGGAAAACATTCATGAAAATAGAAAGAAAAATCAGCAATTTTTAAAAAATCTTCATAAAATCTGAAAAAGTCCCATTAACTTGAAAAAAGTTCACGAGCTAAAATTTCGTGCATTTAAAAATATCACAGCTAATAAATTCACAAAATTTGAAAAAGTGCACGGATTGAAAATGGTTCATGAATTTGAAAAAAAATCGTGAAAATTGAAATAAGGTCACGAAATTAGGAAAAAGTTCACAAAAATTGAAATAATTTGAAAAACATTCATGCATTGAAAAAAAGGCCATGGCTAAAGATTAACGAATTTGGAAAAAGTTCGTGTATTTGAATTTTTTATGAATTTAGAAATGTTCATGAAAATTGGAAAAATTTCATAAAATAGTTCCCGAATTAAGAAAATAAAATAAGAAAGAAAGGAAAAAAAGTAAAGAAATAGTAATTAAAAACCTGAAGAAAATCTGGCAAACAGAAAAGAAAAAAGATGTAGTTCGAGTTGGTTAGGGCCACTTGAAATCCTTCCTCACAGGCCCAATTGGTCCGGTTTGGTATGAACTGAAAAAAGGAAGAAATTGGCATGGCTGGTAAGCTGTCCAGTTTAGCTCAAAGAAAAGTGAGTTGTCTAGTTGGTTAGGTCCCCTTGGGATTATCCTACAGGGGTGGAGTTTGAGGCCCACTGCCTGCACTAGTTTTTTGAAATTTAAAACAATGGAAAAAAAATAACTGCGCCGAGCCCATGAAGAGGGGGGTGTGGGCGCGAACGTAAAGCGTATATGTCCTGCCGGGCGACCCATAATATATTCCAAAAGTGGGTACGATAGGTCAAAAATTCATATCACCCTTTATACACTTACTGAGAGGGGGGGGGGGGGTGCACCCAGGCCGGGCTCCCAAAAGTTTAGCACTATCTTCATGTAAAATGCAGTTTTGGCAATTCCTCCACTGCATCCAAGAAACATTCTTGTACCAGAAATTATCAAGTACTATCTCTGTCCTGGTTTATTGGTCTCCATTATATTTCATTCCAAATTTGACCTTCTATTTAACTAACAAAATATTAATGCATGTTATAAAGAATAATAACATTGAAAATTATGTTCAAATATGAATCAAATGATATAATTTTTTATGACATGCACTAAAATTCTGTTAGTTACATTTTTTATCAAAATTTGGCACAAAATATAAAGGGGGCAATAAACCAGGACGGAGGTAGTACTGTACTATATGGTTTTGAGCCATTAGTTTCACCCACATTTGTTGCACGGACCTGTGAACTTGTTTTCTATTATCAAAAGCTTATGTAGCGCACATCTCTTCAATTTCACAAATTGCCTTGGGACCACGAGTAACTCGTGTAATACAGTCATCAATTGCAGCAAATTGAAGTATAATTGTATCTTTTTTTTTCTCAGTGCCCTTTGTTGTACAGAGTGTTTGAGCAAACAATGTAATCTAATTTTCCACTGTGCCACATCGTTGCATATCTTACAAATAACGGAGTGCACAAACAAGGAAAACTGAGCTCATTACATCCTCTTCCATAAAATCAAAATTACAGGCATCACAAAATGGCAACGTGGTTAGAATCATAGGATGGAATTACTATAGGCCATTTATTCATGCATAACATTTGGAAGGTCGTTTACATGCATGCTTAATCACCACACTCCGCGGATAACCACGCGCATGCATGCTAATTGAGCCGTAGCTACTGCATGCCCGGCCTACATCCCGGTGATGGGCACTTTGTAGTCGCCGTCAATCCCGTAGTAGTACGCCGCCGCGGGGCCATCCGCAACTCCCGCCGGCTTGGACAAGGAAGGAGGCTCAGCGACCGTGGAGAAAGGCACGTTGGCGCGTTCCACGCTCTCGTCGGACACCAGAGGGCGGCCGCCCTGTGCCGGCATGATGGCAGCGGCGACAACAAGGACCACAAGGAGAGCGGCGGACACTGCTACGAGCCGAGCCATTGCTTACAGAACGATCGAGGGGAAATTGTTGGTTGCTGTGGTCGATAGCAGGATAGTCTCTTTGTGGCGCTGAGGGTGGTGGCGGTGTTGGGTGCTTTTTATAGGTCGGAGGAGATGTCAATTCATGAATTCGGTTTCAGTAATTTTGATGGGATAAGCAACTGATGGTAATTAAAGTGAGAGATGTTATGCTACGAAACTAATTAATCTAGGAGTTAAATGAAGTTTTTTGACCACATGACTTAAAAGAAGTTACTTTAGAAACTTACAAGTAGTGATTATTTAAGAGACAGTATAATTCTTATTAAAAGTTTCATGGAAAAAATTAACAATATATGTTGGCGGAAACTAAAATAAATCTTAGCGAACGACCCTAAAAGTTACTTTTTTTTTTTGAGCTACCTAAAAGTTACTTTCCCCTCACAATTTTATAACGCTTGTGTATTTTCTTTTTTTAATTATAATACAGACGCAAGCGCTAATATATATGTGCATACAGTCATCTTTATGAACGCACATACGCACATCGTATCCCTATGAGCACCTTTGAGAGACTGAGCCGGCATATCATCTTGAGATTTTACAAAGTCAGGATAAGTGCGAGCAGTGGGAGTTGAACCCTGGTGAAGTGGGGATACCATTATCCTCCTAACCATCCAACCACATATTGATTTGTGCGTGCGCATTTTTTAGATAACATAATGTATTCTCACCGTCTCAAAATTCTTGTCTTAGATTTGTTTAGATACGGATATGTCTAACACTAAACCATGACTAGGTACATCAGTATCTGAACAAATTTAAGACAAGAATTTTGAAACGAATGTAATATGTGACACAAAATCTATATTTTATTTGTTGGTTCATGATTAAACTTTAATTACAGAAAGCATGTGTGCCTTATAAATATGAATGGATGGACCGAGAGAGTATATAAGAAAATTGTGAGTCGTCGTCATTAGATCCTCTTTTTCCATCTATATATTCCTTCGGGACTTTGGTGAAAAAAAATAAACTACACACATTATATTAACACTTCTGCTTCCGTACACCTCTAAACGTGGATCTCTCCATATCCTTTTATAATAAAATAAAGAATAGGATTGTCCTTTTTTAAAGTATGTCGCCCGTGCCGAGCGCCATACGCGGCTTGTGTACGTACCGCCCTGGGCTGGCCCATTTTACACTATTTTTTCCTTTTATCTAAGACCTTCAAATAAATGGGTGCCTGACGAGATTTGTACCAAGCATATTTACGCTTAGTACAACCGCAGTAACTAACTCGTCTAATTCTTGTTGGGTCTAGCTACCTTCTTTTTTCTTCTTCAAATATAACACTACAACAGGACATGTTTGGTTTCCTTTTGTTTGGCTTTTCTTTGTCCGCTTTTCTTCTATCTTTTCCTCGCTTTTTCCTTTTCCCTTTTTCTTTTTCTTTCTAAAATCCGTGAACAAAAATTCACGAACTGTTTTTATATCCTGAACTTTTTCTTAAATCTGTGAACTTTTCAAGTTTGTGAACATTTTCTTAACTTCCTACCCCGAACACCCTTCGTTGAACATGATCTAGTTTTGGATATTCTTGAAATGACCCAACTTTTGCAAGAAGTTCAGTATGCGTATTGTAGGCACGCATGCCAAGTTTGAAAGATTTCTGATACATATGCAAGTTCGACACGTTTGGTGATTTATCGACCTTTTTGACCAAGAAAACTTCAAAAAATGTGAAATTTATCAAAAACTAAAACAACCCTGGCATGGTGCCTCTAATTGGTCATTTAAGCTCATAGAAAAATTTGGGGCTATCTAACGGATGCCAAAAACATGCTCTCAAACGGACCAGTTTGGCCTACCCGAAAATACTCCGTTGAACATGGACTAGTTTTGGACATGCATGAAAGAAACCCCAACATTTTCCAGTAGGTGGGCATGCTCATGGTAGGCAACCATGTCAGGTTTGAACGAATTCCGACATCGTATGCAATTTGCGTCACGTCCGGCCATTTATCGACCTTTTTCACCGAGAGAACTCTGGAAAATGCATGAATTATCGAAAACTCAAACAGCATAGCATGGTGTCTTTAGTTGGTAATATAAGCTGGTGAAAAAATTCGGCCATTTGAAGAATTTTGAGAAACAGCGTGCCCTCACAGGGAACCTTCTGGCCACCCGAACACCCTCAATTGAAGATGGTCTAGTTTTGTACATTTTTTAAGTGACCCCAACATTTTTCAAGTAGGTGGGCATGCCCATGACAGTCATCCATGCCAGGTTTGAACGATTTTTCACACTGTATACAAGTTGCGACGCGTCCGATTATTTATCGGCCTTTTATGAATGAGAAAAATCCAAAAAACAAATATCAAAAACAAAAATGAATTGTTATGGTGTCTTGAATTGGTTATACAAGACCATGGAAAAAATTGGGGCCATCTGAAGCATGTCGGAAAACAAACATGTTCTCAGACGGTGCTCTCGAACACCCTCCGTAGAGCATGGTCAATGTTTGGATATCCTTCAAATGACCTAAACTTTGGCAAGCAGGTGGGCATGCCCATTATCGGCATCCATGTCAAGTTTGAATGATTTCTGACACCGTATGCAAGTTGCGACTGATACGTCTCCAACATATCTATGTTTTTTTTGTTTCATGTTGTTATATTATTATTTTTGGATGTTTTATATTCATTTTTTAGCAACTTTATATCATTTTTTGGGTCTAATCTATTGACATAGTGCCCAGTGCCAGTTGTTATTTGTTGCTTGTTTTTTACTTCGCAGAATATCCATATCAAACGGAGTCTAAACGCAGCAAAAAAATTGAAGATTTTTTTCTGCCCAGAAGACAACTTGGAGGCCAAGAAAATGCGGGAGGGAAGCCCCGTGGGGCCCACAAGGCACCACGGCGCGCCAGGGCCCCTGGCGCACCCTGGTGGGTAGGAGGGCCCACGAGAGTCCTTTCAACCGCCTCTCAGCTCTATAAATACCCAAATATTCCAGAAACCCTAGGGGAGTCGATGAAAAAAATTCCAGCCACCGCAAGTTTCAGAACCATGAGATCCAATCTAGAGCCCTATTCCGGCACCTTGTCGGAGGGGAACACGATCATGGAGGGGTTCATCATCCTCATTGGTCCTCCTCCGATGATGCATGAGCAGTTTACCACAGACCTACGGGTCCGTAGGCAGTAGCTAGATGGCTTCTTCTCTCTTTTTGATTCTCAATACAATGTTCTCTTCGATGTTCTTGGAGATCTATTTGATTTAATGACTTTTTGCAGTGTGTTTATTGGGATCCGATGAATTGTGAGTTTATGATCAGATCTATCTATGAATATTATTTGAGTCTTCTTTGATCTCTTATATGCATGATTATTATAGCCTTGTATTTCTTCTACGAAACTTTGGTTTTGTTTGGCCAACTAGATTGATTTTTGTTGCAGTGGGAAGAGGTGCTTTGTGATTGGTTCGATCTTGAGGTGCTTAATCTCAATGACAGAAGGAGCAGTGACATGCATGTATCGTTGCCATTAATGATAAAAAGATGGGGTCTAAACCTACATAAATAGATCTTGTCAACATCATGTTGTCGTTTTTATTGCATTACTCTGTTTCTCCATGAACTTAATACATTAGATGCATGTTGGATAGCGGTCGATGTGTGGAGTAATAGTACTAGATGCAGAATCGTTTCGGTCTACTAATCTTGAATGTGATGCCTATATACATGATCATTGACTTGGATATCGTCATAATTATTTGCTTTTTATTTCAGTTGTCCAACAGTAATTTGTTTAACCATCGTATGCTATTTTCTCGAGAGAGGCCACTAGTGAAATCTACGGCCTTCGGGTCTATTTCCTATTATATTATTTTCAGATCTATTAATCCAAAAAATCGAAAAATATCTTGCTGCACTTTTTCTTTATTTTTTGTGTGTTTTTGCTAGATCTATTTATTCAATCTCATACAATTTAATCTATCTCAATACCGAGGAGGGATTGACAACCCCTCTTACATGTTTGGTTGCAAATATTTGTTATTTATGTGCACGTACTGTTTACATAGTGTTGTTTGGTTCTCCTACTGGATTGATAACCTTGGTTTCATAACTGAGGAAAATACTTACCGTTGTTGTGCTGCACCATTCTCTCCTCTTCGGGCAAATACCAACACAGATACGAGCAATCAACGACACGCCCAGTCATTTATCAGCCTTTATTGACATAGAAAACTCTGGAAAATGCAAAAATTACCGAAAAATTGGTGCCATTTTGGTTTGGATTTTCCTGATTTTTTTTTTGAAATTCCAAATTTGTTAGTGTTTCTCAAAAAAGTTTCTTCACCAAACCTTTCTTCACACTTATTTAAAATGTTTGTGTTTTGTTACTCCGAGCAATTTTTAAAGACACGAACTTTCTCTTTTGAATTTATGTACAATTTATTCAAATATGACTATTTTCTTTATGATTTTTTTTAAAAAGCTAAAAAAAATTGAAGAAATTTTTGAAAGAGCAAGATTTTTTAGAAAATAAACAAAATATTAATAGAAAAATGAAAAAGACACAGGTTTTGTTGGAAAAAAATCGATAATCTAAAGAAAAAAATCACATTTTTGAAAAAAGTCCCTGTATTTGAAAAAGTTCACAGGTACAAGAAAAATAGTCCCAAATAAATTGAAAAAGTTCATCGATTTGGAAAAAAAATCACTAGATTGTTAGGAAAAAAACTAAAATAAGTTCACGGATTTGAAAAAATGAAACTAATGCAAAGTTGAATTTGGGAAAAGTTTCAAAATTTTCAAAAAATTACACATTTTAATAAATCAGAAAAATGGAAAAAGGAAAAAGAAACGAGAAAAAAGAAAAGAAAATAAAAACGTGAGTAAAAACCGGCCTAAAAGCCGAATAGAAAAGGAAACCCAATGTTTTTCTTTTTAGCGTTATATTTGAAGCACTACAAAAGATGGACAAAAAAGAACTTACACATAGCAGATGAGTATTCCAGGTGGTTAATATGTCCGGTTCTGAACCCTGAGGTTCCGAGTTTGAGGTTGACACAATGCGCTTATTTCTAGAAGGTTGCAAAAAATAAAAATAAAAAATAAAATTGGGCTGAGCCTATTTCAGAGAGAGTGTGTATAACATATACATTCTGGTGGGCATGCGAAAGTGGATACGACTTGTGAAAGGTCTATATTTCCCTTTATACGTTTAGTAGGGGTGTGTCGAGTACAATTGCACGCATAAATGCTACAACTACCAAAAAGACCGGGATATACCGAATGTCTAGAAAATTTTGTAGAAAGGACCCCACATAAAAGAATATTACATACAAGTCTATTCGAGTCCCTGCAAACAACAGAATTTGAACTCATCGTCGATCGTCAGTGTTGTCAAGACGCGCACTGAGCGAAGAGGCGGAGCACTAGCAAACCAAAAAAAAGGAAAACGCCATAACCTTGTAGACGTTGTGAGCCGATGACTAGAGCTAAACAGGAACTTGACGATGTGGCATGTCGCCTGAGGATGTTCCCCATGCCGGCCTAGGTCCAGATCTGACGTGGTAAGCCACTGTTGTGAGGGAAGAATGCCAACTATGTCGTGATCAGGCCACTGACCTTGTACCAGTATCAATTTGTCCCAATTTTCGGCGTCACCATGAGAGTGGACACAGAAACATAAGGGTTACTGATTGAATGAACGGAAAGAAGACGAGACCTTTGGCTCAATGGCGCCATCGGGAAGAATGCCACCGTGGTGAGGAGGAGATTGTGTCCACCTTCTTCGACGCAGCGAGCAACCTCACAAAATTGGCACTACTAGAGGAAGACGGAGCCCTAAATCCATGGAACAGTCGGAATATAAACGGAGGCCCATCCCCTCCTCTAGCCGCCAGAGCAACGGATGAAGAGGGGTGGAGATCAACGCCTCATTGGCGTTCAATGGAAGGGAAAGAACTGCCGCCATTGTCATCCAGGAACAAACCAAAGCAGTTCACATGCCCTCTGGACTTTGGTAATTACTTTTGCAAAATACCAAACGTACATAAGTTGGATTAACCTTGAAATTTCTGAAGAGCCGCTCAAATCTCTCAACCTAATATTGTTGAATAAGTTGTGGCCGAGACACCCCTTTAGGACATGTCGTCAAACTGATGATTTATCGGCATACAGTCTGAGAAGAAGTTAGTGAGAAAAAAAAATGGAACAAGAAATCCTAGTGACCAAGCCAAACTTGCACTACCATCGAGATCACCACCGCAAGATTGAAGCATTAGATGACAGAACAATAGTTTCTATCAAAGTACTGACAATGAATTATACCAGAGCACATGGAACAAAGCAGCCTACGAGGACGCAAGATCAAATGTGGAAGAAGTTGGGTAGTGATGTTTTTAAAATTAATGTAGATATGGCGTTCCAATATGAAACACTTTCGGGTGCAATAGGTGTGATTGCTCGCAACCGAATAGGTAAATTTATAGCTGCACCTAATTGGTTCCTTCCACATATCTGCTATGTCGATGTGGAAGAGATAACAACTATCGGGAACAGATTATACTTAGCAGGACGAACCGGGTGTAATAACTTGATGATAGTCTGACAACAATTTTGCGGTTGAGGCAGTTCAGCAGAAAGGCGGCCATGTGGCTTTTTCAGTGGTTATAGTGCTCGAATACAAGGAGCTAGCCCTGGACTCCGAGAAGCAAATGAAGTTGCTGATGTGTTGGCGAGGAATTCTTTTAGTGGAAAATGTTCTACGTTCTAGAACTCTATGATCCCTGATTTTATTTCTCAAACTCCTGTAAATGACATATCGATCATCTGAGAAATAAAATATATGCTTAAAAAACAATTCTTACATGGAGAAAGGAAAAGAAAACAGGCACGAATTAGACGTCGGAGAACAGAACTCAAACAGAACACAAATGCGACGATAGTAGAAGTAGTTACTCCTCCGGACGGCTGGGGGAAGTATGTGGTGCACCTGCCTCCAATTTATACCTTCTAATATTTTGAAAGAAAAATGTAGAAAACATTTAGGACATAGACACAACGTGAATGTATGTTATCACGAAAGTGCAAGTCCAAATTTGAAATAACTCAATAAAATGTCATTTTTATTATAAAATGGTGATAATGTGCTAAATTCAAAGTCAAACTTTTTTTTGAGCATCGGTACAGACACAAGCGCTCATATACATGCGCATACACTCACCCCTATGAACGCACACACGCACACCCTACCCCTATGAGCACCTCCGAGAGACTGAGCCGGCATATCATCTTGAGATTTACGAAGTCACCGTAGGTGCCTCGTCGTCGACGGGAACGTCTCCTCCCACTGAAAGCGCATCGCCAAAAATCCTGAAATAAATCCAGAAATAATGCGAGCACCAGGATTTGAACCCTGGTGGGACTATTTGGTGTCAAGTTTGTTTATTTTCCCCCGACCTTTGGTACAAACTTTTATTTATAATTGTATGACATGTTTGGTTCAGTATTTTCTAAAAATTTAAAACTATCAACAAGATTAGGTGCATCAGGTGCATAACAAGTCCCTATGCACTAGATATTCTCCCCATAAACGGCTAAAGATTAACAATAAATTGTAAACAATATAAATGCATGAGGTTTTTCTAGAGAATTTTTTTGAAACACCCATATTTTTTTGTCAAATACTCCTCCATGGAGGACTTAGAACATTTTATTAACATCCCAAACAGTGTACAGATAACAGCCTCCCCTCACGAAGGTTGACGCTTCAAAAGCCTTTTTAGAGTTACATCTTGATCCTATGGTACAAAGATAAACACAACTAGTAGCCTCCCCTCAGGAATGTTTTCACTCTCGAAGCAATAGTTTAGTCTCGCCAAACCTGATTTAGAATAGATATTTTCTACATAGTAATAGTCTGCCCTATAGCTGGCCAAACGGGCCGGGCTAAACAGGCCAGCCCGCGAGCACGCCGGCACGGCCCGCCATGGGCCAGGCACGGCACGGGCTAAACGGGCCGTGCCCGGCACGCAGCACGCCTTGGGCCGTGCCTGGGCCTGGAGCCTGGGCACGCAGGCCGGCACGGCATGGCCCATTTAATTTTTTATATATTTTTTAGATTATATATATATACCTAAAATATAGCCCAATAGGCCTAAAAACCAGCCCAGCAGGCTGAAAATGTGCAGCCCAGCGTGCTAAATGGGCCATCGGGCCGGCCCGTTTACTAATCAGGTCGTGCCTGGGCCAAGGAGCAGCGCCCGTGGGTCGGCACGGCACGGCCCGGCTATTAAACGTGCCATGGCGGGCCGTGCCGGGCCAGGCACGATTAGCACAAGTCGGGCCGTGCCGTGCCGGGCCGGCCCGTTTGGCCAGGTCTGGTCTGCCCCCTCCCTGTGATGTAGAAGTATTTGCCTACATCAAGGTTCTGTACACACTTTTTGAAGAGCATAAAGAATTAGTAGTATGGACCAGCAGAACTCGTCATTAAAATTTGCATTGATAATAGGAATCTGCAATATCTGATCTTTTAAAATGTCATCAAAGTACAAAGAATTTTTCTCCTCATCCCAAGACTTTGAACTATTATCCCAAGACTTTGAAATTGTCTTAGAAATTTTCTTGTGTTGCTTCTCCTATAATGTTGTCATTTAGACACCACCCATACATATGCAACATGATCTGGATAGAATGTATGCTCCTACAGGTTGAAGAAGTGTCGCATGAAGCTGGACGATGTTCCACAGACATCAAGTCTCGGCCTACACAAGAAAACTGTATCCTACTAGTCTGATGGGTTGTCTAAGACAATTTCTTCTGATGCCCTCCAATCTCAAAAATCATCACCATTTCTTATACAAAAGATCATATGTAATTGCCACTACTCTTATACCTCACCATTTCTCTCTATTCAACATTGTGCAATCAACAAGGCTTTTGACTAGATAAGAACATAAGCAACTTATGAAGGCGGGCAAGAGTTACATAGCTTGGGTTGGCTGAGTTAGTACTATGGGTTCAGGAGGTGTGTGGGTGTGATTGAGCTTCCCAACAATATCATGCTCTGAGATAGAGAGCAGGCGCAAGAAAAGTAATATAATATTGTGAGAAGAAGATACATGTACTACAAAGTATTTTCATGGGTTTTTCTACACTTGGGTGCATTGCACCCACGAGAACAATAAAATTGAAAAAACATCTGAATCTTTGTGGGATTGATTATGACCAAACCAATTGTTTTAGGAGCTTGCAAAATTTGGTGGTCAAAGGACATCCCTTGAGGTCCATAAAAATAAATAACAAAATTAATCCTGAAACTTCTGTGCACCGTTGAGCATAATCTTATTTTGCTTGTTGGAGCTCATCATATGTTATTTTGCCACCAAATTTGCAAGCACATAAAACATTTGGTCATCATCGAAGCCACAAAGTTTCAAACTTATGATTTTATTTTTTGCTATTTTTGGATTTTACTAT
The DNA here is from genome assembly GCF_002162155.2 of Triticum dicoccoides. NCBI lineage: Eukaryota > Viridiplantae > Streptophyta > Magnoliopsida > Poales > Poaceae > Triticum > Triticum dicoccoides. The sequence continues at coordinate 616,499,418 of NC_041389.1, forward strand.
TCATCATCAGGTGCAGTGCACAAGGGTGTAGCCACAACTTTCTCAAAGCCATGTGGTCATATGACTTTTATACTCATATATGTCAAATAAAGGAAATTATATAGTAAAATTTTACAATGACTTCTTAATGTCCCTACCGTAGAAAGATTAAAAAAAAGGATAACCAACCTTCCACTTGTAGTCTCCCTAAAGAAAACATTACAGGTCTACATAGGACCAACATATCTTTTTAGGTGTTATCCATATGTATATATAAAGGCATTTGAGATCATGCGACCAGGGTAATAAAAAAATAAGAAGATGTTCTTATCCTATAATGTCGTATTCTTCTACCCACGTACGACTCGCTCATCCCAACAAGTGAACGCCTAAGAAGAACACACCATCATAAGGATGAAGTAATGAGATGACTCTTGTTCCGAGCGTCAGCGCCTTTGCCGTTCAAACATTGTCACCAACAAAAAAATTCTACTATTAAAGAAAGTATGTATGTAATTGTTTGTTTCCATCGCTTGCACCTCCCCATAAATTAGGGCTAAAAAATGGCTTCTCCCGTCACCACAGATGTAGATTTTGGGTTATTTCCTCCTGGTGCCAAATTACTCAGTTGGAGACGAGAGAACCAACCACAACATGATGGAAACAACTATTCCTCCAGCGGATTGGGGAATTTTCTAGTGCATGAGGGTTGTGGTAGACCAGACGTGTTTATATACCTATTGAAGTTCGAAAAAACCTAAAAAATTTGGGGCATATACACAACTGAATATACGTTATCACAATTGAAGTTCAAATTTGAAATACAATAACTCAATAACAGTGACAAATTTATTAGCAATAGTGATAACAGGCTAAATTCAAAGCCCAACTCACATTAGGTATTGTTCAATGTCAAATATGTCCCTTTTCCTTGACCTTTGCTATCGATTTTAATTTGAAAATTTATGACATGATTACAAGTACTATATGTGTCATAATCCATTTTGTTTATTTTATTTTGAAACTTTGTATCAATTGGACTGAGTGCATATCAAGTCATGTGCACTAGATATTCTCTATGGCGGCTGAGATTTTGAACCGTGAAAACCTATGGTGATTTTCATAGAAATACTACCATTAAAATATAAGACAATTATTAATTAAGGTGTATATTTTGCAAAGTTTACCTCCAAACCCTTCTAGTAGCGGCAAGTTTGTTTGTATCAAACTTGCACGAATGTTTATAGGAATGCATCAACCTGATGGTGGTTGATCAAAACAAAATCAGCATCTTGCAAGAAGCATATCGAAAATCATGCAAGATTGTGAGCTTATCGGTTGTTGCTTCTATTTTCATGACGGAAGGATGACGCCATGAATTGTCGCAAGGCCTCCTTGATCTCCCGAATAATATGGTTTGTATGAGCCCAAGAACAGTTGCGCGAGGTTCTGAATCACCTGAAGGCAATCTTAAGCAATGCACACACACACACACCAGACACCCAAATCCAGAGCGAGAGGTAGTGCTTCCCACGCCATAGCCTCGAGCATTGCCCGATCGAAGCAACTCATGATGGTGATGGACGAGCACCCCATGAACGTGCCCTTGGTAAGCTAGTAATGACAAGTGGCGCAATGCATGGATAAGTAAGTGTTGTCGGCCAAACCCATAATGCATAATTTTGAATTTTTCTTGTTGAGAAACTAGAAATAAGAAACATATTGTTTTTTTAGGGGTAGAAATAAGAAACGTTTTTTTTTTTCAGAATCGTATGAGTGAGTAAGCAAGTATATTGGGCCAAACCCATCATACTCTCGGCCCGGCCTCACAAGAGCCCAGACATATGAATGGTCCGCAAGGCGCCACGTCCACTATGCAACGGCTAACCTTCCTCCACCGCGAAACGCCCACCGCCGCGCCGCACTCCGTCGATTCCCCAACCCCGATCGACAAGGACGCGCCGCCGGGAAGAATCCGACCATGAGCGCCGCCGCGGCCAACGTCGCCGTCATCGGAGCCGGAAGTAAGCGACCCAGATCGGCCACTCCTCAACACAAAACTCTACCCGCAATACTCCTGAATTCCTGATCCGATCGTCCCCCACTCACTGTCCTTTTTTCCCGGATCGCAGTGACGGGCGCCGTGTGCGCGTCGCTCCTAGCCGCGCGTGGGGTGGCGGTGACGCTCTTCGACTCCGGCCGCGGCCCCGGCGGCCGCATGGCGCAGCGGAGGTGCTCGCCCGATCTACTGCCGCGCTGTGGCCCGTGGTGTCGCTTTTCGGCTCTGACTGGTGCTCCTTTTTGGAGGGACGGTGGTGTGCGTGCAGGGAGGTGATGGACGACGGCACGGAGCTGCGGTTCGACCACGGCGCGCCCTACTTCACCGTCAGCAACGACGAGGTCGCCCGGGTCGTGGGCGGGTGGGAGGCGCGGGGGCTCGTCGCCGAGTGGAAGGCCATGTTCGCCTGCTTCGATCGGGAGACCGGCAAATTCAGAGACTTCGATAAGGTTCTGAGCCTCAAAATCCCACCCCTGTTAGTTTCGAGCACATATGAAATTGGGAATGTAGCAGTCAGAACCTAGAATGCTCGACTAAATTTTGGCTGCCGATTCTGATCATTGTTGCACATAAAACAACAGAAACTGCCTAGAGTGTAAGAAACATATAAACATTCCTGGGAGAAGAAAAACATCCCTACACATCAATGACTGAACCTTCACAAAAATGAGCAGGTGAAAACAAACCCTCTAACAGACACACATGCTGCCTCACAGGCGTCAATTCTGAGAAAATTGTTGAACTATAATTCAGTTGCATAACTGATCTCATACTTTCAAGCAAAATTATAATTAGGCAAAAAAAGATATAACTAATTACTTCTACTAAATAATCTGGACCTCACACGAAAAATTGTTGTCAACCAAATGATAATACAAGCATGAGCCGCCTACTGAAAATTTAAAATGTGAAGTGACAAAACAAAAACTACACATTTTGGTGCTATTTTTCAAGATTGTTCGCAGGTTTCTATGAGAAGTTATTTGTTTTGATTCATCTCATGAGTCTATGCTACGCATGAAAAAACCTGCATCTGGACTCTGGACAGTGACCATGAATCTGTAGGAGGACAGAGCTACAGAAAACTGAAACTCTGGAAATTTCAGCTAAAATACTACGTAGCTGCTAAACAGATTAACTGACCAATAAAACTCACTCGAACAATTACACTGCAAGAAAGCACAAAGCAGATATTCATGAGGTGAAAAATATTCATCCATATAAATTCATCATAGCACAAGTAGCGCTCGTATACAAAGCAGTTCTGAAATCAAAACTAGGAAAAGAAAATAGAATTTGTTCATTCAACTCAACAGCTAGCTATTTTATTACTCCGGCCGGGTACCTAGAAATTAATTAGAATGAATCAAACTTCCACTTTTTCCCATAAATTTTCATCCCAACTGTTTGTGAGTGTTTCCTACTCCTTATTGGGTAGATCTGTCTGCTAACATTTGCTCTCTGGGAATGTATCCTTGTCAGGAGGGAACCATGAAGAAGTATGTTGGAGTTCCAGGCATGAACTCAATATGCAAATCCCTGTGTCAAGAGGATGGTCAGACTTTCTGCAAAGTATTTGACTCTCTGGCACCTGGGGAGAAAACACGAATTCCTGATGCGCATACTTGATATCTGTTGTGCTAGGTGTGGTGACCAAATTTGGTGTCACTATTGGAAAGATGGATTGGCTTCAAGATAGGAGCTCATGGTCTTTGGCTAGCTTGGATGGCAAAGATCTTGGCAGTTTTGATTTTGTTGTGGCAACAGATAAGAACATAGCCTCACAAAAAGTTTCTGGGTTGACTGGAAAGCCACCGCCTCTTGGTTTGTTCGATTCCATTCTCTACATAATATGCTCTACTTACTATCACATGACAAGATTTCTGTTTTTAGTTTTCATTTTTAAGAACATTCTTCTAATATTCTGACAAGTTCTACAAATCAGGATGGTTATCACTACTTTTAATTAGAGAAATGATCCTTTTTTACCCTAAGTAAATTGCTTTTTGTGTCTTTGATTTATGCCTAGCATTTATTTTCCAATGGAGTAATGGAGTGCTACTGTGCACATGCTAAACAGTCAAAATGTTTTAAATAAGCTAAATGGGCTGTAAAGCCATGTCCCATCCCTAGTAGGAACTTCCTACCCCAGGAAGTTCCAATTATGCCTTCCCCCCTTTGCTACCATGTTTAGATAAAAAATTGTTTCGGAAGGGTACAATATTGGTGACGTGTTACCTTCAAAAGAAATTGCGTGTTTCAATGAATGGTTTGGTTTAGCTTGTTCACTAAATTGTAATATTGGATCATCACCTTTGCTTTTTCATGTTCTGTCAGATTTGTCAGTATTTCCACACTTGTCAGCAATGATTCAAGATATCCCAGTTCGCCCCTGTTTTGCTCTGATGTTAGCGTTCTCAGAGCCTCTTGCGATGGTATAATCAGTCTCCAGTTTGTTGATTTATACATCTATAAACCATCGTTGTTCATCTACCTCGTGGTGTTTTAATCAGGTACCTGTCCAAGGGTTCTCTTTCTACAATTCTGATTCTCTAAGCTGGGCCTTTTGTGATAGTAGTAAGCCAGGACGTCATGTACCTCCTAATAGGTATACACCTTTTTTTATATGCACTTGGCATTTGATGGATTGATAGTTCAAATTCGTTAAATGCAATTCTTTGTATTCAGCCAATCGTGGGTGTTGCGTTCAACCACTGAGTATGCTTCTAAGGTAATAGACAGTATGGGTCCCCGGAAACCTTCAGCAGATGCCCTTGCTAAGGTTGCAGAGGAACTGTTCAGAGAATTTCAGGCTACAGGACTGAACATTCCACAGCCAATCTTTATGAAAGCTCATAGATGGTTAGTATTCTACATGAATTCTTCAGCTCCTCTAATTGAATCATATTTTATTTTTAACGTACTTATTTCTTATTGGTATCTGTCTATAAACAAATTTGCAGGGGTGGTGCTTTCCCAGCAATTTCTATTGGCGGTGATGATAAGTGTGTCTGGGAGAAGAACATGAAATTGGCTATCTGTGGAGATTTCTGCGCTAGTCCAAGTGTCGAAGGGGCTGTCCTTAGTGGCATGAGAGGAGCTTCCAAAATCCTTGGATGTTTAAACTTACCATCAGGGTTGTGACTTGTGAGTTTTGACTGACATCAATTCTTCTTGATTCCTCTCTGGTTTGTATCTATGTGTGCATTTGTCGTTTAAAGAGATGCACTTTTTTTGTACAGAAATAATTGGCATGGTCCTATAGGGAGGATATTGTTTGTTGAATATTACGTTAAATAAGAAATAAGTGCTGATTTGGTGGCAAGAATTCCAGGTGTATCATTTGAAGATGTTTCTATTGTTTTGCATTTTTTATCTGCTGCTTCACAGCTGGTCCTACAAGCCTCCGTTGCTCTGACACTAACATGCAGTTTTGGTTTCCAGAAATAGTGAGCACATATGAACTCATGAAAGGCGATCTAGAGATAGGCAGAGCACTGACCGGACTAATTCTCCAGTGACCTATCCTGGAGTGTCACCAAACCATTTTTAGAACAATGTTCCTGGATGTGGATGCTGAAAATCTCTTTGGAATATAGAGCCGGAAATCTGGAATTTAGGGTGTTATAGAACATGCGTGTGATGCAAGTGATCTAGGAGAATAGCCTTTTGGTACATGCTTGCTGAACCTGCAAGTTTGCCAGATGATGGACAAGTATAACTGATGGCTTTATGAGGTCTGTTGGTCTCAAATCTCAGACCGGCATATATTTTATACATCACAATAGCCTTTGTCTGATAATACATCCATATTTTATTCTTAAGTACATGGAAATGTTTTTAAACCCTTTTCTTTTATATTGGAGTGTACTTCATGAGAGATTCACAGGGCTAGTTAAAGTAAAGGCAAGGTGAACTCATTTACATTCAGAAGAGATAAGCTTCAGAATTTGTTTGATTCACTATAGACACCTAATACCTGAAAGCTGCAGAATTTGAATGATGAATATATATATTTATCAGTGCCATATGTAGTCCACATCACTGAGGACAAAATTCTGTTGATGTGGTATAATTGTCCAAATTATTGTTTGTCATCAAGAAAATGCCATCATTTGGCACCCTTTACGTCCATTGTCAGTGACCACCATCTTGAAACTGCCAGATTGAGATACTCCTTGGAGATACTCCTCGCGCAACTGCTGCTCGTGGCCACCGCGTGAGCTCTCCGCTGCCAGGCCCGGTGAGCTATGCCGCCGGCCATCCCCCAGCCTCCGTCTCTCCAGCCACTGCTCGGGGCGGCGGCTTGCACACAAGCCCCTCATGGCGCGCGCGACGGCCGCGGGCGGAGCCCCATGGCGCGCGGCGACGGACACGGCCAGAGCCATTTGGAGGCTGATTCCAGGGACCCGATTGCTTTTTAAAAATGTTTGTAAGGGCTAATCCGTAAAAAATCTATGGATGAGGCGCTGACATGTGGCCCCCACAAGTCAGTTAACAGTCAAACAAACGGTCAACCAAACGGTGCGTTTACTGGCAGGCCTGACCTGTCATAAACATGTTTAATTTTTTAACAAAGAGGATTTGGGGTTTTTTGAAACAGCCAACCCCTGACTTGGTAGGTATCAGCGAAAAAAATAAATTTGGTAGTTTTTTTGAACCCTAACCTGTAAAGTAGTAGTTTTACGCTATTTACTCTTCCCCCATATGTTGTTAGCTCTTTTTGTTTTTTGTTGTGGAAGTATTTACGATACATGCACTGGAAATCTCCACAGCCCCAATCTGCAACCATGAAGAGTTTATGAAAAGTTAACTGTAGAACCATTCCCCATCAATTTGAAAAATAATGGCTTATTCTGTTTAGTTCCTGAAACCATAGTTCTTTTTCTTCTAGTTGAACAATGCCGGGTGAACAAGAAGCCTACATATTTTCTTCCTTTTGCATGCATCTGATCTTCACCTCGAGTTACTTACTTACTTCAGAATAGTTAGAAAGCAATGTGGTTGATTAAGATTGTTCTTCCTAACTTAAGCAATGTTACTGTCAAGTGCGTGTTAACTTGGACAAATATCAGCATGTTTCGATGCAGGTGAAGAGTCATTAATCACTAGCCGTAGATGGTGTAACTCATGTAGTACTCCCTCTGTAAACTAATATAAGAGCGTTTAAAACACTACTTTAGTAATCTAGACGCTCTTATATTAGTTTACGGAGGGAGTAATTAATATTACCCCCTTTCTATATTTTCGTTGTTGAACGAATGAAGTCCCTTCTGATCATAATAGCCTGATTAAACTGCTGCAAGTTCGATCCCACAGGTCAGCACGCGCGTTACTCGTGCGCTGCGCACTGATAGTTTCTTTCAGGTGAGCAGCACTTGTTCTGAAAGCTCCATCCAAAGGCCCCAGCTGAACCCAACTCCGTAGCCAAGGAGAAGAGCCACAAGATATGCATGGTCCAGGGCATGGTGCACTTATGTGGACACCCAACTAACCCTGACAAGTAAGCAGTCATTTTCCACTCAGTATTGATGCAGAAAATTCAGTTTAGAGCGTTTATTTTAGCCTGGATTCAAACCGTGCATGTGTATTTCATTTTCCTGCTTGTGTTTCTCGGAGTGTTTACCATTTATTGCTGGCAATTAGGATGTCCATTCCAAATTTCAGCCTCAGGAAAACCCCCCATCAGACAAATGATGAGTAGAGCCACTTGTATGGCTGAAAACATAGTAGATCTGGTCGAGAACCAGACCAGTACAAAACGGAAGAGAACAGCAAGTAGTCCAAGGCAAAGCAAGGACGTAAACAGTTCCTCTGTCAAATACTAGCTAAATTACACAGCATCAATGTCATAGGGATGCAGAACAGGATTCCTAGACAAAGCACTGCATGGCTAATCTGTGTCTACTCATAGCTAGCTCCCCTTAAGAAACCAAGGCGTGACCCCTCCATGACAAAACCACTGCAGATGTTAAAACATGTAAATGTACTGTAGTCAAACTTGATGCATGCATGCATGTGGCTAAAGATCCTAGCAGACCTCTAAACAACGCCTGCAATCCAGGCTTAAACTATTAACAGAGGCGGCCGTATCTGTAACGGCCTAACTAACCTTACTTAGCCCTTGGAAGAACCAAGCAGTATTTTTCTTCTTCTGTCTGGTTAATAACATCTCTTTCCAAGAAGTTGCTCTGCAAAGGTTGCGCTTAGATTAGGCTTTGATGTGCAAAGGGAGTGAGATTAGATCAGGCCCTTGTGAGCTGCAAGTTGCTACTACTCTACCTGGCTGGCTCCATCCCTGGGCGCAGAGATTCTAGGCTACTTTGAGTATACAAATGCAAGCACCATGGCGGCCAGATTTGCACAGTAAAGGTACACGTGTGGCCTATGTGGCTATGTACCACCTACATACGCATGCATGGAATCCAAAGCAATGGTGTACACCTAGGGAGACAGGACTGCAGCGTGGGCGTTGCAGAGACGCAGAGCCCTCTTAACTGGAGTGGCTGGTCGTCCCGTCCGGTGAATGCACTGCCTGGATGGATGCATGGTCGTACTGAACTGAAGCTCATGACACCTGGTGCAGAGGTGCTGCAGGTTCGCGAGCTCATGTCACTCATGGCATGGCATCTTCCGGTGATCACAACGCCGGCCTGAACGGCGGTGATCAGTGTTCATGGTAGCCTATCATCATCCTGTAGCGTGCAGTGCATTAACTTGGACCTTCGGGTAGCCTATCATCATCCTGTAGGTTGTGACCCAGCTTAGCTTAGCCCATGATGCTTTGTGCTTTGCCTATTCACCTAGGGTAGCATGGTCCGGCTTGGCGGTTTAATTTAGGTGATGATTCTGCCTGGTAATGCGGTTAAACTACTCCATCTAGTTAAGGGCGATAAGGTGCAGGTCCAATCTACGTTCGCAGGTCCCTCCCTATGATTCTTTTTTACTTGATATTTTTCATCTTTGCCTTTAACAACTGCGCGTTAAGATGCACTACAGATTTTTCTAAACAACATGTATAATTGTGTGATGTTGCAGCCAACTCACAGTAAATTATTCTGAATCCATTGACGGCCAAACCCTGGGTTAGATGAAAACAACTGTAAAAGACAGTATATATGGTGCCTGTCTAATGCACTCGTCAACACTCCACAGGACGTGCATGCACATTAGTCAGGCTCTGGATCAGCTCGAGTTCTCGCGCCATAAAGTGCGTGCATAAACAGAAGTCGAAGTCGATCCAGCTCAGCAGCTCTCCAGGCTCCACGTCGCGGGGTTCACGTCGCAGGGGGAGGTGGCCACCTATTCCGGCGGACACGCACGCCTCGGGCGTCGTGTTAAAAGCCAATAACAGGTAGCACTCTGATGGTATCCCTCTGCATGCAGCCTGCATCAGAACCGGTCTCTCCCCCTCTAACGTCTGGTGCTTACTACAGTAATTTTTCCCTCAGGTCCACCCCACCTTCGGGCAAGGTAATCATGGATTTGTGTCACTTCACGTTTATCTTGCAATTGGGACACGTAGTGATACTCTGTCCTTGTACACGCCGATCTGAAATTTTGTTGAGTGCAGTCGACTCACTGTGAGCCCCGAGTCCTGACCAGTGATTTCTCACAGTGAATCAGGTGGGTGTTGTCTGCATATAACTCAATGCAGGGTGACGAAGAAGTTGGAACTCGCAGCAGCGGCAGTGAACTCTGACTGGCCACAGTGTCTGTGATAACCTGAAATCTGCATCTATATAGTACACTGATTACGAGTTCGACAGCGCATTCATAACGAACGGTGGCACGAAAATGTTCGACGGCCGTACGTACGTGCGATGGATGGATGGATGTTCTTGTTTGACAAGACTAGCTCGATTCTCGTTCGAATCCAAGCAAGGCAGGTGGTGGGGAGCCACGAACAATCAAAAGAAAGAAAAGGTCCTTTTTTTTGGCTCGTGATGTGTGAGCAACTACGTCCCCGAGCAAGCTCGCAACAGCTGCTGCCTTGTCTGACCAACATACTGCCCGCAGAAACTTGGCAAGATTTCTTTTTGGGCTTTGCTAATGTTCTGGAATTTTTTTTTTGGCATCAGTCGATTCTTGATGGGAGAGAAGGCAAAGTCCGAGGCCGAGGCGGCGATCCCGAGAGCCCGAGGCGCGTCATCTGCAAGGCCGAACTGCAGGCGACCTAGAGTCGGGGACGAGATTTGATGGGTTTAAATGTGGGGGCTCGCTGAGGTCGGAACTGTGGCGGGGTATGGAGGGATAGCTGGGGATGACCGAGGGTATGTTCGAGCATGGGTTTGATGATTTGCCCATGCTTGTCTCAGTGACAAGTGGCCCTCGCCCCACCCGTCATTTTGAGGGGGAGGCGGGACAATGATTGAAGTTAGTAGAATAAAAGTGGGGCAAAGGAGATACATCTATTTGAGCATCAACTAATTCCGGACGAAGGAAGGACGGAGGAAGTATTACATTTTGAATTGATAGAGTACCGGATTATGCTGTTTCCATCTCTCTCGTGTACTCCACCAAACCTTCTAGGCGTGCTCGAGGAACATATTCTTATTTTATGATAAATTTAGTCAACTCGATCGATCGATCACCAGCCGTAGCGACCTAAATAAAAGGCAAAAGCTGGAGGTGGGGAGCAGAGAGACATGCGTATCCTACGGATCACGGCACGCAACATCTAGTAGGTACACTTTTGTTAATCCTCATCCGCATTTACAAAACCCAGCTGCAGGCAAGGCAGCAGGCAGCAGCAAATTACAACAGGAAACAGAAGAGGAAAACAAACAAGTGTACACTAGTGGTGAGCATGCGGCCGGAACGTTTCATTCGATCGGCACGTACAGCGGCACACGACCTACAAGATGCTGGTGAACATCTGGCTGACCAGGTTCGAGTACGACGCCGGCGCGGCGCTGTCGGCCGCGGACGCCGGCTGCTGCTGCTTGACGACGGCGGGGGCGGCGGCGCCCACACGGCGGTCGCGCTCCTTGACGAGCTCGTGCGCGAACCGCTCCAGCTTCTCGGCGTTGGTCTGCTCCGCCAGCTTCTTGCCCCGGAACAGCACCGACTCCACGTTCTTCTGCGACAGCATCTCCTCCGCCGCCACGCACCCCTTCGCCGCCGCCGCCGCCGCGCATCTGCCGCCCCGCGGCGACCCCATCGCCTGGATGCGGGTGTAGTTGCTTGTCCTGCTATGTCCGAACGCCATGGCCACCGCTTGATCCACCTGTCGGAGAAAAGTCGGGGGAAGAGTTCGCAGTGAGCACGGAGAACAAGATGCATGCAAGAATGGACCTCGCTTGCAAGCGAAGGTAGAGAATTCTAGTGCGTTGGTATTGTCGTCGTACCATGTCGGACACGCCCTCGGCGGCGATCCTGACGATCTCGGACGTCGAGGCGCCGCCGGTGGCACCGGCGGCGGGGCGCTGCTCGCCCTCGCCGCTGCCGATGGAGATCACCAGCAGGTCCTCCACGCCGGAGGCCAGCGGGAACTCGCGCTTGTTGTTGAGCACGTGCGTGATGGCCGCCGCCGTGGGGTTGCCGAGCGCCACGCCGCCGCCCACGGCCACGATGCGGGTCGACCCGTCGCACGACCGCACCTCCACCGCCGAGGACGAGCGGTCCGAGCCGGCGCAGGTCGCGGCGCACACGTCGCGCAGGCGGAAGTCGTAGGCCGGCTTCTCGACGGCGTCGGCGCGGGAGAACAGGAACGGCGCCCCCGTGGCCAGGTCGTAGCACGGGACGAGCACCGGCCGCGCCGTGTCTCGCAGTGTCAGGTCGCCGAACACCTTGCGGAAGGCGGCGGCGCCGGCCGGGCGCCGGAGCAGCGCGCGGAGGCTCCCGGAAGAAGACGACCAGCCGCGGCGGAGGCTGCGGACGAGGAACGCGAGTGCGTCCTCCGCGGAGTAGAGCGGCCGCGCGTCGTCCTTGCCGTGCGCCACCAGCATGGCCGCGAGCACGCCGCCGGCGCCGGAGCCCGCTGCCACGTCGAAGAAGTCCGCCAGACGCGCCTTGGGGTCCCCAGTGCGCCGCCGCAGCGACGCCTCCAGCCTCACCAGCGCCGCTCCGGCGAGCAGCCCGTCGGCGGCGCGCCCCCCGCCGTCGATCGACAGGATGCACACCTTACCGGCCTGCGCCCGCGGGGGCGTCGCCTTCCCAGACGCTGCCGGTGTATGCGGCGAGCCTCCGCCGAAGAGAAGCTTGGGGTCGTCGTAGCCGAACAGGAACTTGCTCTCGAGGATGGAGAAGATCTCGTAGGTGAGCTTGTCCACGTCCATGGCGGCGGCCGGCCCCACTGGAGCCGCTTCCATCCTCTGGTCGACGCCGGCCGGAGCGCGCGCACCAAGCTGAGAGGAGGGGTTCTGCGTTCTGCTGTGTGCGCACGGGGGCGGGCGTGGAGAGCAGAGCACCGAGCAGTTGCCGGCATTTTATAGTGGCGGGAAGGGAGAAAGAGGCGTGGGTTCGTGGCGTTGACTCGTCCGGCCCACGGTGGCGCGAGCTGAGACCGGACTCCAGTAATTTATTTTCCTTATATACTACTCGTACTACTTTGTACAGTAATTGGTGTGACAAGGATCGTGACTGTCAGACCAAGTGTGAGGACTCGCTCAAAAAAGAAAAAGTGTGAGGAGGATTGTGAATGGTGATTTTTTTCTTCAAAAATGCTAAACCTACGGGTTTACTACGGCCTACTTTAGTGATCTAAACGCGCTCTTATATTTCATTTTGAAGGGAGTACTAAACTTCTCTCCTGAATGTCGGATTGGGGATCACTTTCCCAACTGATAGCCAACCACAAATTGGCACGTGCACTATTTCGTGGTCAACCAATAATACCCCTATAAAGCTCTGTATGTGTAGTATTATTATTAAAATGTTTTCTTTTACGAGGAGTGAGTTGTTTGATCGATGTCCAATGTGACATGGAAAGAGCTCGAATGGCGATGGGTCGGGTTTTGAACAGGCCCAGCGCTGCCACACTATATACAAGCCTCCATTTCGCATCGACCCTCATCAAGATGTTCATGGATAGAAATTTATGTTTGTGATGTTGTGCATATACCCAATGGTTATCCACATCCATGAAGTACCGATCGGAAATAACCCTTCTTTTTTCTTTTTTTTGCGGAAAAGGAACTTTTCATTCATCAGCCATGGCGATTACATTCAGAGATGGCGATGCTAGCTATTTCCACACGAGAGTTTTGAAGCCAATAGGTCGTGCGCTGTTACGAGCGTCCCATACAAGCAAGGGTATGACTTACTACATTTGCATATCTGCTAATTTTATCTAGACTAATGTTCCTTTGATAAGCTAGAATCCTTCTAATCTAATTGACTTGGTTCATATACCTCGAGCGCTCAACATCTTTAGATTGCACCATCTTCAACAACTCAACGCAGTCCGTCTTCACAACCAACGTCAAGTTGGACCAGTGAAGCGCAAGTCAAAGCCCTTCGTCCATGGCCATCATCTTCGCTTACAGTGGATCACCACAATTAAGGAGCACCCGCATCGCGGAGAAGATGACTGCTCCTTCATGATCCTGTAGGATCATCCCAGCCCCGGCTGTACCATCAGTGGCAGAGCTAGAGAAGAAATGTTGGAGGAGTGAAAGGCAAATACATCAATCTTGAGGGGGGCAAAGACTATACTTTTTCTAATTAAGCACTTCTAAAAAATAATTCTTCAGACAATTTGTCAAGGTTGG
>NC_041389.1:616513412-616549280 GCF_002162155.2 Triticum dicoccoides
TTCCAGTGTGTACCATACTCTTTCAAAAAAGCACCATCTATATTCAATTTAGCATAATTCACATCAATGGACTTCCGTTGTGTTGTTGTTGTTGTTGTTGTTGTTGTTGTTGTTGTTGTTGTTGTTGTTGTTGTTGTTGTTGTTGTTGTTGTTGTTGTTGTTGTTGTTTCATGTGTGTACTTTGACATGCTTCCTAAGTAATCGATCACCTGCTTACCCTTCATTTGTGTCCTAGCAGATAGACTCGCTCGGAGGAACTTGCAACATCCATCGTTTTGTGTTCTTTTTTTATCAGGTAGATGAGCATGTTAGTCATCTATTTCTTAGATGCTATTTCACGCGTGAGATTTGGTACAATATGTTGTTGCCGGTTCGGTTGCATTGATAGGTTCACACCTGACGCTATTGTGACTATCAAGGAGTGGTGGCCTCCAGTGAGTTCGGCTGTCCCAGGTCGCAACTAGAAGAAATTTAATGCCCTCAAGTGATATAGTCTTTGCATGTTGTGACTCGAAAGGTACAATGGAATTTTGACAAGGTGGCAGTTATGCCATCTTCGGTCATGAAGTGACCAAGGTAGGAGTTTTCTATGTGCAAGTTGGTTAGAACTTACGGAGTAGCAGACACCATGAGTTAGCACTTTAAGTTGTGGGTGGTGGGGTGTGTACTTGTGTGTTTGCACCTCATGTACATATCATAACTTTGTATGTTTATTCTTCTCTCCTTTATACAAAAGATAAGCCGCTAGTTGTTCTTGAAAAAAAACTCAAAAACAACATATACATGAGCTTAGCAATTTATTCATTTGACAACCACTACATATTATGAAAAGAGAGATAGGATTTACAAGTATATATGTGATACATCTATGATGACCACATCTAATATGAAATAAATAAGGCGGTTGATGAGAAACTCATGGGCGGGCGATTATACTCACACCTTCCACATGACTAATCGGGTTTACATGAAGTGTTGTAACCATAGAGTCGGATACCCATGCATATCCAAGGCACCATTTTGCGTAGCCGGGTAGAGACATAATGAAGCAGGGCATTATTCGCCGAGTTGGGAATGACCAGTCTACGGATATCGAGGCTGATAATTGCCCCAAAAGAGACTTATCGATGACCAATTGTATCTCTTGTTGTGGACCCACATGTGAAGGCATCTGAGTTATTATCACCAACCACAGCCTCGTGGAACGAAAATGTGGTTCGGAGTGACTTGTTATCCATTGATGCTGATGAGATACTCAGTACAATAGTGTGCACTCGAAACACTACTAATTTTTGGGCATGGCATCCAGACAAGAAAGGTTGATTCACTGTTAGCTCGGCACACAAATTTATGATCAAGACCAAAGTCCATAGAGCAAACTGGATTGAAGGGAGGAGTGGATCCTCCGATAATGTGAGGGAGGAGAAGTCATGGACTTCGCTTTGGAATATCATCATTCCATTGAAGATCGGTATTTTTGTGGAGACTAGGCCGACATTCCCTACCGACCACTGATGTGCTACACAATTGGAACATGGCACAGGCTAACCAATTCCCACTATGTGGAGGGGAAGACTCGTGGCAGCATGCACTTCTTTCATGCACCATGGCCAGATGTACATGTGCACTCTTAGATACAGAACTAGTGGACTGGATGGCAGATAACAAAGAAGCTGCAACAAAGAACTGGATCTTCGAACTTCATGAAATTATGTGCCATGACAACTTCAGTAGGATGGTTGTGACCTTATGAGCTATATGGTATGCAAGGCAGAAGGCTATTCATGAGTCAATCATGGAAAGCCTCATCAAACCTATTCATTTGTCAACTCCTACATCAATGATTTGATGTCGCTACCAAAGCCAAAACCACAACTCAACATCGTCACGAGATAAGCGCTTATACTTCCCAACGCTGGCTATGTTGGGGATCGTTGCAGAAATTAAAAAATTTCTATGCATCACCAAGATCAATCTATGGAGTAACTAGCAACGAGAGAGAGGGGAGTGCATCTTCATACCCTTGAAGATCGCGAGACGGAAGCGTTGCAAGAACGCGGATGAAGGAGTCGTACTCGAAGCGATTCAGATCGCGGTGGATTCCGATCTTAGCGCCGAACAGCGGCACCTCCGCGTTCAACACACGTGCAGCCCGGTGATGTCTCCCGTGCCTTGATCCAGCAAGGAGGAGGGAGAGGTTGAGGAAGAGGGCTCCAACAGCAGCATGATGGCGTGGTGGTGATGGAGTGGCAGTACTCCGGCAGGGCTTCGCCAAGCTCTTGCGGAGGAGGAGAGGTGTTGGGGAGGGGAGGGGCTGCGCCTTGGATGTGGTGCTGCAGCCCTCCCCTCGCCCCTCTATTTATAGGAGAAGGAGGAAGGGGGGCAGGCCCCTCTAGATGGGATCTAGAGGGGGGCGGCGACCAAGGGGGGAGGGGGCTTGCCCCCCAAGCAAGGGGAGGCCCCCCCTTAGGGTTCCCCCAACCCTAGGCGCATGGGACCTAGGGGGGTGGCACCCAACCCTCCAAGGGGCTGGTTCCCTTCCCTCTACAGCCCATGAGGCCCTCCGAGACAGGTGTCCCCTCTCGGTTGACTTCCGGAACCCCTCCGGTGGCCCCGGTACGATACCGGTATGCCCCCGAATATTTCCGGTGACCGTATGACAACTTCCCATATATAAATCTTCACCTCCGGACCATTCCGGAACTCCTCGTGACGTCCGAGATCTCATCCGGGACTCCGAACAACATTCGGTAATCACATACAAATCTTCCTAATAACCCTAGCATCATCGAACCTTAAGTGTGTAGACCCTACGGGTTCGGGAATCACGCAGACATGACCGAGACAGCTCTCCGGCCAATAACCAACATCGGGATCTGGATACCCATGTTGGCTCCCACATGTTCAAGGATTCAAGTAATCCCGTATACAATTGCCTTTGTCAATCGGTACGTTACTTGCCCGAGATTCGATCGTCGGTATCCCAATACCTCGTTCAATCTCATTACCGGCAAGTCACTTTACTCGTTACATAATGCATGATCCCGTGACTAACCACTTAGTCACATTGAGCTCATTATGATGATGCATTACCGAGTGGGCCCAAAGAGACCTCTCCTTCAGACGGAGTGACAAATTCCAGTCTCGATTTGCGCCAACCCAACAGACACTTTCGAAGATACCTATAGTGCACCTTTATAGTCACCACGTTGTGACGTTTGGTACACCCAAAGTACTCCTACAGTATCCGGGAGTTACACAATCTCATGGTCTAAGGAACTGATACTTGACATTAGAAAAGCTTTAGCAAACAAACTACACGATCTTGTGCTATGCTTAGGATTGGGTCTTGTCCATCACATCATTCTCCTAATGATGTGATCCCGTTATCAATGACATCCAATGTCCATAGTCAGAAAACCATGACCATCTGTTGATCAATGAGCTAGTCAACTAGAGGCTCACTAGGGACATGTTGTGGTCTATGTATTCACACAAGTATCACGGTTTCCGCTTAATACAATTATAGCATGAATAATAGACAATTATCATGAACAAGGAAATATAATAATAATCATTTTATTATTGCCTCTAGGGCATATTTCCAATAGTCTCCCACTTGCACTAGAGTCAATAATCTAGTTACACTGTGATGAATCAAACACCCATAGAGTTCTGGTGTTGATCATGTTTTGCTCGTGGAAGAGGTTTAGTTAACGAATCTACGACATTCAGATCCGTATGCACTTTGCAAATATCTATGTCTCCATCTTGAACATTTTCACGAATGGAGTTGAAGCGACGCTTGATGTGCCTGGTCTTCTTGTGAAACCTGGGCTCCTTGGCAAGGGCAATAGCTCCAGTGTTGTCACAGAAGAGAGTGACCGGTCCCGACGCATTGGGAATAACTCCTAGGTCGCTGATGAATTCCTTCATCCAGATTGCTTCATGTGCTGCCCCCGAGGCTGCCATGTACTCCGCTTCAGATGTAGATCCCGCCACGACGCTTTGCTTGCTGCTGCACAAGCTTACTGCCCCACCATTCAAAATATACACGTATCCGGTTTGTGACTTGGAGTCATCCAGATCTGTGTCGAAGCTAGCATCGACGTAACCCTTTACGACGAGCTCTTCGTCACCTCCATAAACGAGAAACATATCCTTAGTCCTTTTCAGGTACTTCAGGATATTCTTGACCGCTGTCCAGTGTTCCATGCCGGGATTACTTTAGTACCTTGCTACCAAACCTACGGCAAGGTTTACATCAGGTCTGGTACACAGCATGGCATACATAATAGACCCTATGGCCGAGGCATAGGGGATGACACTCATCTTTTCTCTATCTTCTGCCGTGGTCGGGGATTGAGCCGAGCTCAATTTCACACCTTGCAACACAGGCAAGAACCCCTTCTTGGACTGATCCATATTGAACTTCGTCAATATCTTGTCAAGGTATGTGCTTTGTGAAAGACCTATGAGGCGTCTCGATCTATCTCTATAGATCTTGATGCCTAATATATAAGCAGCTTCTCCAAGGTCCTTCATTGAAAAACACTTATTCAAGTAGGCCTTTATGTTGTCCAAAAGTTCTATATCATTTCCCATCAAAAGTATGTCATCCACATATAATATGAGAAATGCTACAGAGCTCCCACTCACTTTCTTGTAAACGCAGGCTTCTCCATAAGTCTGCATAAACCCAAACGCTTTGATCATTTCATCAAAGCGAATGTTCCAACTCTGAGATGCTTGCACCAGCCCATAAATGGATCGATGGAGCTTGCATACCTTGTAGCATTCTTAGGATCGACAAAACCTTCCAGCTGCATCATATACAATTCTTCTTTAAGATAGCTGTTAAGGAATGTCGTTTTGACGTCCATTTTCCATATCTCATAATAATAGTATGCGGCAATTGCTAACATGATTCAGATGGACTTCAGCTTCGCTACGGGAGAGAAAGTCTCATCGTAGTCAACCCTTTGAACTTGTCGATAACCCTTAGCGACAAGTCGAGCTTTATAGATGGTAACATTACCATCCACGCCTGTCTTCTTCTTAAAACTCCATTTATTCTCTATCGCTTGCCGATCATCGGGCAAGTCTGTCAAAGTCCATACTTTGTTTTCATACATGGATCCTATCTCGGATTGCATGGCTTCAAGCCATTTGTTGGAGTCTGGATCCACCATCGCTTCTTCATAGTTCGAGGGTTCACCGTTGTCTAACAACATGATTTCCAGGACAGGGTTGCCATACCATTCTGGTGTGGAACGTGTCCTTGTGGACCTACGAAGTTCAGTAGTAACTTGATCCGAAGTACCTTGATCATCATCATTAACTTCCTCTCTAGTCGGCGCAGGCACCACAGGAACATCTTCTTGAGTTGCGCTACTTACCGGTTCAAGAGGTAGTACTTCATCAAGTTCCACTTTCCTCCCACTTACTTCTTTCGAGAGAAACTCTTTCTCCAGAAAGGACCCATTCTTGGCAACGAAAATCTTGCCTTCGGATCTGAGGTAGAAGGTATACCCAATGGTTTCCTTAGGGTATCCTATGAAGACGCATTT
This sequence comes from Triticum dicoccoides, assembly GCF_002162155.2. Classification (NCBI taxonomy): domain Eukaryota; kingdom Viridiplantae; phylum Streptophyta; class Magnoliopsida; order Poales; family Poaceae; genus Triticum; species Triticum dicoccoides. The sequence goes on from NC_041389.1 coordinate 616,518,983, forward strand.
TTCCGACTTGGGTTCGAGCTTTTCAGGTTGAAGTTTCTTGACATAAGCATCGCATCCCCAAACTTTTAGAAACGACAGCTTAGGTTTCTTCCCAAACCATAATTCATACGGTATTGTCTCAACGGATTTAGACGGTGCCCTATTTAAAGTGAATGCAGATGTCTCTAAAGCGTATCCCCAAAATGATAGCGGTAAATCGGTAAGAGACATCATAGACCGCACCATATCCAATAGAGTGCGATTACGACGTTCGGACACACCGTTATGCTGAGGTGTTCCAAGCGGCGTGAGTTGTGAAACAATTCCACGTTTCCTTAAGTGCGTACAAAACTCGTGACTTAAAAATTCTCCCCCACGATCTGATCGTAAGAACTTTATTTTTCTGTCACGTTGATTCTCTACCTCATTCTGAAATTCGTTGAACTTTTCAAAGGTCTCAGACTTGTGTTTCATTAAGTAGACATACTCATATCTACTTAAGTCATCAGTGAGGGTGAGAACATAACGATAGCCACCGCGAGCCTCAACGCTCATTGGACCGCACACATTAGTATGTATAATTTCCAATAAGTTGATTGCTCGCTCCATTGTTCCGGAGAACGGAGTCTTGGTCATTTTGCCCATGAGGCATGGTTCGCACGTGTCAAATGATTCGTAATCAAGAGACTCCAAAAGTCCATCTGCATGGAGCTTCTTCATGCGTTTGACACCAATGTGACCAAGGCGGCAGTGCAACAGGTATGTGGGACTATCATTATCAATCTTACATCTTTTGGTATCCACACTATGAATATGTGTAACATAACGTTCGAGATTCATTAAGAATAAACCATTGACCAGCGGGGCATGACCATAAAACATATCTCTCATATAAATAGAACAACCATTATTCTCGGATTTAAATGAGTAGCCATCTCGTATTAAACGAGATCCAGATACAATGTTCATGCTCAAAGCTGGCACTAATTAACAATTATTGAGGTTTAAAACTAATCCCATAGGTAAATGTAGAGGTAGCGTGCCGACGGCGATCACATCGACCTTGGAACCATTCCCGACGCGCATCGTCACCTCGTCCTTCGCTAGTCTCCGCTTATTCCGCAGCTCTGTTTTGAGTTACAAATATGAGCAACCGCACCGGTATCAAATACCCAGGAGCTACTACGAGTATTGGTAAGGTACACATAGATAACATGTATATCACATATACCTTTGGTGTTGCCGGCCTTCTTATCCGCTAAGTACTTGGGGCAGTTCCGCTTCCAGTGACCGTTTCCCGTGCAATAAAAGCACTCAGTCTCAGGTTTGGGTCCGTGCTTTGGCTTCTTCCCGGCAACTGGCTTACCGGGTGTGGCAACTCCCTTGCCGCCCTTCTTGAAGTTTTTCTTACCCTTGCCTTTCTTGAAACTAGTGGTTTTATTGACCATCAACACTTGATGTTCCTTTTTGATCTCCACCTCCGCTGATTTCAGCATTGAAAATACCTCAGGAATGGTTTTCACCATCCCCTGCATATTGTAGTTCATCACAATGCTCTTATAGCTAGGTGGGAGCGACTGAAGGATTCTGTCAATGACCGCCTCATCCGGGAGGTTAATGTCCAGCTGGGACAAGCGGTTGTGCAACCCAGACATTTTGAGTATGTGCTCGCTGACAGAACTATTCTCCTCCATCTTACAACTGTAGAACTTGTCGGAGACTTCATATCTCTCGACCTGGGCATGAGCTTGGAAAACCATTTTCAGCTCTTGGAACATCTCATATGCTCCGTGCTGCTCGAAACATTTTTGGAGCCCCGGTTCTAAGCTGTAAAGCATGCCGCACTGAACGAGGGAGTAATCATCAACACGCGACTGCCAGGCGTTCATAACGTCTGCATTCGCCGGGACGGGTGCTTCACCTAGCGGTGCTTCTAGGACATATGCTTTCTTGGCAGCTATGAGGATGATCCTCAGGTTCCGGACCCAGTCCGTATAGGTGCTACCATCGTCTTTCAGCTTGGTTTTCTCTAGGAACGCATTGAAGTTGAGGTTGACATGAGCGTGGGCCATTTGATCTACAATACATTTTGCAAAAGTTTTAGACTAAGTTCGTGATAATTAAGTTCATATAATCAAATTATTTAATGAACTCCCACTCAGATAGACATCCCTCTAGTCATCTAAGTGATACATGATCCGAGTCAACTAGGTCGTGTCCGATCATCACGTGAGATAGACTAGTCATCATCGGTGAACATCTTCATGTTGATCGTATCTTCTATACGAGTCATGTTCGACCTTTCAGTCTCTTGTGTTCCGAGGCCATGTCTGTACATGCTAGGCTCGTCAAGTCAACCTAAGTGTTTTGCATGTGTAAATCTGGCTTACACCCGTTGTATGTGAATGTTAAAATCTATCACACCCGATCATCACGTGGTGCTTCAAAACAACGAACTTTCGCAACGGCGCACAGTTAGGGGAAACACTTTCTTGAAATTTTTATGAGGGATCATCTTATTTACTACCGTCGTTCTAAGCAAATAAGATGCAAAAACATGATAAACATCACATGCAATCAAATAGTGACATGATATGGCCAATATCATTTTGCTCCTTTTGATCTCCATCTTCGGGGCGCCATGATCATCATCGTCACCGACATGACACCATGATCTCCATCATCATGATCTCCATCATCGTGTCTCCCTGAAGTTGTCTCGCCAACTATTACTTCTACTACTATGGCTAACGGTTTAGCAAAGAAGTAAAGTAATTACATGGCGTTATTCAGTGACACGCAGGTCATACAATAAATAAAGACAACTCCTATGGCTCCTGCCGGTTGTCATACTCAGCGACATGCAAGTCGTGATTCCTATTACAAGAACATGATCAATCTCATACATCACATATATTTCACTCATCACATCCTTTTTGGCCATATCACATCACAAGGCATATGCTGCAAAAACAAGTTAGACATCCTCTAATTGTTGTTGCATGTTTTTACGTGGCTGCTATAGGGTTCTAGCAATAACGTTTCTTACCTACGCCAAAACTACAACGTGATATGCCAATTTCTATTTACCCTTCATAAGGACCCTTTTCATCGAACCCGATCCGACTAAGGTGGGAGAGACAAACACCCGCTAGCCACCTTATGCAACTAGTGCATGTCAGTCAGTGAAACCCATCTCACGTAAGCGTACGTGTAAGGTCGGTCCGGGCCGCTTCATCCCACGATGCCGCTGAAACAAGATAAGACTAGTAGTGGCAAGTAAATTGACAAAATCGACGCCCACAACAATCTTGTGTTCTACTCGTGCATAGAAACTACGCATAGACCTAGCTCATGATGCCACTGTTTGAGATCGTGGCAGAAATTAACATTTTTCTACGCATCACCAAGATCAATATACGGAGTAACTAGCAACGAGAGAGAGGGGAGTGCATCTTCATACCCTTGAAGATCGTGAGACGGAAGCGTTGCAAGAACGCGGATGAAGGAGTCGTAATCGAAGCGATTCAGATCGCGGTGGATTCCGATCTTAGCGCCAAGCAATGGCACCTCCGTGTTCAACACACGTGCAGCTCAGTGACGTCTCCCGCGCCTTGATCCAGCAAGGAGGAGGGAGAGGTTGAGGAAGAGGGCTCCAACAGCAGCACGACGACATGGTGGTGATGGAGTGGCAGTACTCTGGCAGGGCTTCGCCAAGCTCTTGCGGAGGACGAGATGTGTTGGGGAGGGGAGGGGCTGCACCTTGGATGTGGTGCTACAGCCCTCCCCTCGCCCCTCTATTTATAGGAGAAGGAGGAAGCGGGGCCGGCCCCTCTAGATGGGATCTAGAGGGGGCCGGCGGCCAAGGGGGGAGGGGGCTTGCCCCCCAAGCAAGGGGAGGCGCCCCCCTTAGGGTTCCCCCCAACCCTAGGCGCATGGGCCCTGGGGGGGGTGGCGCCCAGCCCTCCAAGGGGCTGGTTCCCTTCCCTCTACAGCCCATGAGGTCCTCCGGGACAGGTGGCCCCTCTCGGTGGACCCCCAGAACCCCTCCGGTGGCCCCGGTACAATACAGGTATGCCCCCGAATATTTTCGGTGACCGTATGACAACTTCCCATATATAAATCTTCACCTCCGGACCATTCCGGAACTCCTCGTGACATCCGGGATCTCATCCGGGACTCCGAACAACATTCGGTAATCACATACAAATCTTCCTAATACCCTAGCGTCATCGAACCTTAAGTGTGTAGACCCTATGGGTTCGGGAATCACGCAGACATGACCGAGACAGCTCTCCGGCCAATAACCAACAGTGGGATCTAGATACCCATGTTGGCTCCGACATGTTCCATGATGATCTCATCGGATGAACCATGATGTCGAGGATTCAAGTAACCCCATATACAATTCCCTTTGTCAATCGGTACGTTACTTGCCCGAGATTCGATCGTCGGTATCCCAATACCTCGTTCAATCTCATTACCGGCAAGTCACTTTACTCGTTACATAATGCATGATCCCGTAACTAACCACTTAGTCACATTGAGCTCATTATGATGATGCATTACCGAGTGGGCCCAAAGATACCTCTCCGTCATACGGAGTGAGAAATTCCAGTCTCGATTCACGCCAACCCAACAGACACTTTCGGAGATACCTGTAGTGCACCTTTATAGTCACCTAGTTATGTTGTGACGTTTGGTACACCCAAAGCACTCCTACGATATCCGGGAGTTACACAATCTCATGGTCTAAGGAACTGATACTTGACATTAGAAAAGCTTTAGCAAACGAACTACACGATCTTGTGCTATGCTTAGGATTGGGGCTTGTCCATCACATCATTCTCCTAATGATGTGATCCCGTTATCAATGACATCCAATGTCCATAGTTAGAAAACCATGACCATCTGTTGATCAACAAGCCAGTCAACTAGAGGCTCACTAGGGACATGTTGTGGTCTATGTATTCACACAAGTATCACGGTTTCCGGTTAATACAATTATAGCATGAATAATAGACAATTATCATGAACAAGGAAATATAATAATAATCATTTTATTATTGCCTCTAGAGCATATTTCCAACAGGCTACCATCACTAGAGGGTGTTATGAAAATAAATGTTGACGGAGCGGTCGCCCGACAGGGACATGGAGGTGTCGCAGCCGCGATTTATCGTGATCATAACGTCCTATACTTGGGATCATCCGTCATGGTTTTCAGTGGTTCTACAGATTCTACGGTACTTGAAGCTTATGCGTGTCATGAATCACTGACATTGTACTGGTGGAGCTATGTGTATGGCTGGGGGGTGGGGGCAGCCCGGGGATCTCTTGGGAAGAACTTTTTTGTGCGGTACCATAGGTTGAGAAAAATAGATACTTTTGCCCCTTCAGGAATCCATATTTTGCCATTGGCCCCCATGTGCTAGCTCCACCACCATGGCATTGGCCGAAGATTTCCGACTACAGAGGATACGTATCGTGTCGGACTGCCAAGGGATCATCAACAACATTGATCAGGGCACTGGAGGTGTCGTGGAATTGTCACGTCAGATGTCCTCGTGAAAGGACTTAGTTGTGGAGCCATCGCAACGAGGAAGCTTGAAGGGGTTCATCGGGACAAGGGACACGAGAGGTTTTATACTAGTTCGGCCCCTTACGGTGAAGGTAAGGCCTACGTCTAGTTGGGTTGGTATTGATGTTTCGATGACCAGGGAGCGAGATACGCTATGCCCGGCTCTCGATGAGTTGTTTCTTTTTCCTAAGCCGCCAGCATGTCGTCCCCTTATATACACGGGTTGACGCCCTGCGGCTTACAAAGTCCCGGCCGGCTTAACAGTGTCCGGCTCGGTGACTAGTTAAGTCTACCTTATTATACAAGTCATATTACTGTGGCGGTTTACTACAACGGGCCTTAAGTCGCCTGTGGGCCTTAAGCCCTCTATGAACCGCCATCTTCATGCTTTGATCTTGGGCTTCTTTCTGGTGAGTCTTGTTTCCGTAACCCGGCCCCTCCTGGGCGGCTTACACAAATAGTTATATCCCCAACATTAGGCCCCAGATTGATTTGAACCTGTTCATGTCAATCTTAAAATACCTTATGGAACTGTCCTTCAGTCTTTTGTCTTGCGCGAAAATTTTAACCCGCCGTGACGTCATCATCTGGATCCGGGTTAAATCACTGTGACGTCATCTTCAATAAAACTTATTTTTACTCCGTCATATCCTCAAACGGATCCGTAAGTTCCCTTCCCTTCCTTGCTCAGATCCACATTAGATCTTCCTCGAGTTCGTCGGAGTTCATCACCATTAGAACTAAACCCTGGTTAGTTCTCTTCTTAGATGCCTCTTCTGATCTGAGAATGATATAAAATGGCCGCGATAGTTGTTTTCACACTTGTTTTTGATATAAAACAGATCCCTTTCTCTGCCTAAGAGCCTCATTCGAGCCTATGAACACGTCTGCATCATCTTTTAGGTCTAGAAAATTTTCTTATCAGAATAGATCTTTGATCTCCAACAACAGTAGCAGATTAGGAAACCTGTTTGTATCACCCAAAAAACTGCTTCTGTTGAATACACTTAAACTCAACTGCCTATGTAGCCGGTTCAAATAGATAACACTGATCTGTTAACCTTACTTGCTTCTTATGACCTTAAGAAGTTTGAACTGCTTTTGATGCATGTGGCGGCTTAGACACTGTTGCACAGCTATCCTTATATCATTAGGCCCCTTATTAAGCCGCCACCTTGAATAATTAAGATATTTCTTCCGGGTTAAAATTGAACCGGATCTTCTTATATTGTCATAGGCCAATTGTTGTCATGGCTCCTAAGGCTGCCAAGGCCCCTGTGACCTGCAATTGGGTCCCATCCATAGTCACCAATAGCAAACTATCTGAATTTGTGAAGTCTGGCCATCTGCCAAAAAAGGAGGACATGTCTTATCGTGCCCCTGACCCTTCTGAAGAGAGGCCTCATCCCAAAGAAGGGGAGGTAATAATTTTTACGGCTCATATGAACCGGGGATTTGCTCCTCCCGGCTCAAAATTCTTCAGGGAGGTTTTGAATTTCGTTGATCTTAGACCTCAAGACATTGGACCCAATTCCGTGTCAAATATTTGCAATTTCCAAGTCTTCTGCGAGGTGTACCTGGGAGAGGAACCAAGTCTGCTATTGTTCAGGGAACTTTTCTACTTGAACCGACAGAATGAACGTGCCAACGGGCGTAGTCTTGAGCTTGGCAGTATTTCAATTCAGCGGCGAAGAGATTGCCTTTTTCCTTATGATGAGCTACCGAGTCATCCAAAAGATTGGAACCAGACGTGGTTCTATTGTCAGGATACTTCACCGGCCGATGAGAGCCCTCTGCCCGGCTTCCGTGCCCTATGCCTTGAGTCTAACCATCCGCTAGCGGATAAACTGACGGCCATTGAGCGTCTGCCTCTCAATCCCACCATCAAGAAGATCAAAGCTCTCTTGGGAAACGGTTTAAACGGCATCAATCTGGTCCGAGTCTGGGTCACTTGGCGAGTACTTCCATTAAGCCGCCGCTCCGGCTTAATGTGTACTTACACAGGCGAAAAGGATGACCCGCTACGCCATAGTCCTGACGACTTGCCAGATGATGTGGTGGATGCTATGACCCAGTCGCTGCTGAAGGAGGGCACTGTAACTAGTAACGCCTTCAGATTACTTCCCTTTTGCAAGAAGAACCCGGCTCCTGCAGTAAGTTATCAATCTTAATAAATACTCCTTGCTACGTTATACCTTTTTTTGTACTCATAATTCCTTATCCTTTTCCACAGGCCGATGATAACTTCTGGAAGGTCAAATATGATCATGAGGCTGCTAAACAAGCTAGGACGACCAAGAAAACCGAAAGGAAAGCCGCCAAGACGGGAACCTCAAAGAAGAAGAAACCTAGCGCCTCCGACTTACTCAAATTGGATGACTCTTCTTCGGATGATGAAGAGGTAATCTTTAAATTTTCTTAATTCCCTTGTCATTACCTGACTGACATTCTATCCCTTCAGGAGGATACGGGGAACAGTCAAGCAGCTGATGAAGAGGTAACTATAATCTCCTCCGACTCAGAGCCTTTGCCAAGGCAAAAGATCCGAAGGGTGACCCAGAAAGTAAGATTTTCACATCCTCTTGCTTACCAAGATCCTCAATTTCTTTTGAAGCAACAACAACTTGAGAACCGGAGGCAGACCCGGAACAACAAGGATACAGAACTCTCCTCTGGCTTACTTGACGTAACCAGGAAGCGTCGGACTGAGGTTATCTCCGATTTACATTCTGTTTTACCTTTAGCGGGCTTAATTTGTCAACCTCTCAATTCGTCTGACTCCAATTATCAGGATACCTCTCCTTCTTCCGGCGAATCCATGCGATCAAACATGCCGGCTTTCAAAACTGCTCCCGGGTAATGTAACCCTATGTACCTTGAGCTTTACTTTACCCATGCTTTAGTATTCATCCTTCTGCCTTTGTTAACAACATGCAAGTGAAACCCAACAAGAGGGCAAAGAAGAATAAGCCGTCCCAAGACCCGATTGTAACTGAACCGGTGATTAATACATCTGCTCCAGACAGCTCTACCCATCAGCCGCCTGAACCGGCCTCTGACATTCCAGTGCCAACTTCTGACCCGCCTGCCGAAGATACTCTCAACAGCTCCGATAACCCGGAAGCTCCTAGCCCGGTCAAGACGTCTGAACCGGAAGTTGAGTTTGTGAAAAATTAGTTTGTTGAACCTGGGCGGCCTACTGTCCTCGCCAAATGTTCTGCCAAAGAAGAACTTGTCGAACGCCGAAAGGCCAAGCAGGATATTACTGATTATACTCACTTAAGCATTGGTGATATAGTCTCGGGCTATCTGAATCAAGTGCATAATGGTCGTGACCTGGAAATTGACATGGTAAAACAAATACAGCACAAATCGGAGGTATAACTTATGCTTTTTTCTGAATCTTACATACTGTTCCAGCCCCAAGTCTATTGCTTATGAATAAATATGCTGTAGACTTAGAAATCTGCTTTACTTGTTAGTTTATCCGGTTCAAAGAGAATATATTTAACCCGGTTATAACATGATAGTTTTAAGTTTGCAATATACATTAGTCCCCAAGGGTCAAGTATCTTTACTTGGAAAGTGCTTGAGACTTAATATGTGTGACCCGGTATGATAGGTTTAAAATTCTTCAGCATACATTAGCCCCCAAGTGCCAAGTATCTTTACTTGTAAAGTGCTTGGGACTTGAATGTTACCTTACCGTGATCCTTACCATAACCTGGTGTCAATGCAGGCCACCATAAGTCAATTTGAATCGGAGCTTGCTGTCCTAAAGAATCGTCTGGAAACTCAAGAACTTGAAAATCAGAAGGCCAACTCCAAATTTGAATTCAGTGTATCTGAAAATGAGAAGTTGAAGAAAAATTTTGAGTCAGAGAAGAAAGCTTGGGCTGATGAGAAGGCTTCACTGGTGACTCGGTCCGAGACAGCAGAAGTATCTCTTGCAGAGGCAACAACCGAGCTGCCCGACTTAAAACGGCAGATATCTCAAATGGTCTTAGCCATCTTCGGTAAGTTACTGTGGAAAACCTCAAACATTGTAACCTTACAATGACTATTGTAATAATTACTTCCGGCTGACTGTTATGCTTGTGCACACACAGGCCCCAGGAGTACCAACCTTAAGCAAAACATGCTGATCAAGCTTAAAGCAGTTTACACCTTAGTGGAACAGCTGTACTCCGGGTCACAACGTGCCTTGGCCGTTGTAGCCTTATCAAACACCCCTCCCCGCCTCTTACAAGACGTGCTGAAGCATCTCGCTGTGCTACCTCAGTGAATTCAGGATTTAAGGCGGGCATCCGCAAGAGCCGGAGCCATAGCCGCATTGAGCCGGGCAAAAGCATGGCTTCCAGAGCTAGACCCGGCCGACCTTGCTCTTGGATACCCCAGTCGGAAGGAGGATGACACTGTATTTGATGATCATGACTTTATCGCCTGTGTCAAAGTCATACGTCCTGTGGCGTCCCTCATTGGGAAGGATACTGACCTCACGAAGTACTCTCCGGGCTATGACAGTGAGAACCGGAGAATTCCAAACATTCCATATGATGAAGTCAGCCTGATCCCTCCTATTCGTAAGCATACTTTTGCCCCTGAAGTGCACCCAGCCAGTTTAATAGATGATGAAGCTGAGTTTGAAGCTTTGAGCGGCATTGACTGGGCCTCGTCAACTTTCCAGGACAAGACAGCCGATGGAGAAGAGGAGAAGGATAACCCGGAGTCTTCAAGCCCGCCGAAGGAGTAAGTCGCCAGGTGTTGTGCAAAAACAATGCTTCATTTGTTCAGACTCGGGGAGTCTTGTAATAGGGTAGAAAAAACTTCTCAATGTTTGTCATGCCTTCACGCATGTTCCGAGCGCTTAGTCACTTCCGTAAGCCGCTATTCCTATAGATTTCGGGCTTACGTTTAACCCTTTATTCCTTTGACGTTTAAATTTTGCTTGCCTTATCCTGCACATGAAACAAACAAAAGTTCCCTTGGCGGTTTATCGCGCCGGGGGTCACATAAAGTATTGATAACCCAGAACACAAACCAAAGGCATCATATACAGGCCGGTTTATGACTATATAATAGCATACCTGCGATCCCTTTGATAATCTTTCCTGCTTACATGATGTTCATCTGGCACTTAACAACCTGGGAGGACCAAAATTTAAACCGGAAGAGACGAAAACCATCTCATAATGCTTTCCAGAAGGTCTCAAGATATTCAAAATAGTAACACTTATGATGAATAATAAACAACATTCACAGGCTTCTGATTCGAATACGATCAGTAAACCGTTCCAAAGGGGTTAAGCTAAGATTCGGATACGATCATATAGCCCCCAGTGGCTTTGGCGATGCCGATCAAGTGGGTATCGACAACTATGTTCTCTTTGGTTCGAATACGACCCATGTTTGAACAGGAAGCCCCAATTGACCATAAGAGTTGTTTAATGACGCTGATTCAAATACGATCCACGTCAGGCCCAAAGGGGTTAAGCTGTGAGTCAAATATGATCAAGAAGCCCCCAAGTGGGTTTGGCAGTATGCCGATCAAGCGGATATCGACAGCTATGTTCTCTTTGGTTCGAATACGACCTATGTTTGAACAGGAAGACCCCAAGTGATCATGGCTAGATTCAGATATGATCATAAGCCGGACCAAAGGGAAAGCCGGATTCAGATATGATTCGCTCCCTGTTGGTAGTGTCCACCACCTGATAAAGAAGACATAAAAACATTCTTTATGGGAAAAAAGGACAGAGGTCCTGCTTTATTGCTTTATATAATATGTACATCGTCAAAAGTATATACATCTTAAGAGCCGGTGGCTCAAGTATAGTAAGGCCGAAGATGGGCTATATTCCACGGCCGGCGGGTCTCTTCCTCCGACTTACATGAGTCCTTGCGCTCTCGAATATCAATGAGGTAGTATGACCCGTTGTTCAGATTCTTACTGACCACAAAGGGTCCTTCCCAAGGCGGAGATAGCTTGTGCATGTCGGATTGATCCTGGATGAGCCGGAGCACCAAATCACCTTCCTGAAAGGTTCTGCTCTTGACCCGGCGGCTGTGATAACGGCGCAGGTCTTGCTAGTAAATCGCTGAGCGGGCTATTGCCAAGTCTCGCTCCTCATCCAACAAGTCAAGTGCATCCTGACGAGCCTTTTCATTGTCCGCCTCAACATAAGCCACCACACGGGGTGAGTCGTGTCGGATGTCACTTGGTAGAACTGCCTCTGCTCCATAGACCATGAAGAAAGGTGTGTAACCCGTAGATCTGTTAGGCGTAGTTTTGATGCTCCATAGTACAGAGGGTAACTCCTCCACCCAGCAACCCGGAGTCCGTTTTAAGGAGACAAAGAGCCGGGGCTTAATACCCTTCAGTATCTCTTGATTAGCTCTTTCTGCTTGACCATTGGATTGAGGATGAGCAACAGCCGAAACATCAAGCCGGATATGTTCTCGTTGACAGAACTCTTCCATGGCTCCCTTGGAAAGATTAGTACCATTATCAGTTATAATGCTGTGTGGGAAACCAAAACGAAAGATCACCTTTTTCATGAACTGAACCGTTGTGGCCGCATCACACTTACTGACTGGCTCCGCCTCAACCCACTTTGTAAAGTTATCCACTGCCACCAGGAGATGTGTCTTTTTATCCTTAGACCTTTTGAAAGGTCCAGCCATGTCAAGCCCCTAGACTGCGAACGGCCAAGTAATTGGGATCATCCTTAATTCTTGAGCCAGCACATGAGCACGTCGTGAGAACTTCTGACAACCGTCACATTTACTGACCAGATCCTCCGCATCAGCATGAGCCGTGAGCCAGTAGAAACCATGACGGAAAGCCTTGGCCACAAGAGATTTTGAGCCGGCATGATGACCACAATCTCCTTCATGAATCTCACGAAGTATCTCTTGTCCTTCTGCAGGCGACACACAGCGTTGAAACGCCCCTATTACACTGCAATGATGCAACTCACCATTAACAATCGTCATGGATTTGGATCGTCTGACAATTTGTCTTGCCAAAGTTTCATCCTCTGGTAACTCTCCTCGTGTCATGTAGGCCAAATATGGCACTGTCCAATCCGGGATAACATGAAGAGCTGCCACCAGCTGGGCCTCCGGGTCTGGCACCGCTAGTTCTTCCTCGGTAGGCACCTTGATAGAAGGGTTATGCAAAACATCAAGAAAGGTGTTAGGTGGCACCGGCTTACGTTGAGATCCCAGCCGGCTTAAAGCATCAGCCGCCTCATTCTTCCTTCAATCAATGTGCTCCACTTGATAACCTTTGAAATGTCCAGCCACATCATCTACTTCACATCGATAAGCCGCCATCAGAGGATCCTTGGAATCCCACTTGCCTGACACCTGTTGAGCCACGAGATCTGAGTCGCCCAGACACCTTACATGGCTTAAGTTCATCTCCTTGGCCATCCGGAGACCATGGAGTAAGGCCTCGTACTCAACTGCATTATTAGTACATGGGAACATAAGCCGGAGTACATAACGAAATTTATCACCTCGAGGGGAAGTTAAAACAATTCCAGCCCCCGAGCCTTCTAGCTGCCTGGACCCGTCAAAGTGAATAGTCCAATATGTGTTATCTGGCTTCTCCTCGGGTGCCTGCAACTCTGTCCAATCATTGATAAAGTCCACCAAGACCTGAGACTTAATAGCAGTATGTGGCATGTACTTCAAACTATGAGGCCCAAGCTCGATAGCCCACTTGGCGACTCGTCCTGTGGCCTCCCTATTCTGGGTGATGTCTCCCAAAGGGGCAGAACTTACCATAGTTATAGGATGACTTTGAAAGTACTGCTTCAACTTCCGGTTGGCCATAAACACTCTGTAAACGAGTTTGTACCAATGTGGATACCTTTGTTTAGACTCAATGAGCACCTCACTGATATAATAAACCGGCCGTTGAACCGGATGATCCTTGCCAGCTTCCTTATGCTCCACCACGACGGCAACACTGACCGCTCGTGAATTAGCAGCCACATATAACAGGAATGGCTCTCTGTCAATGGGAGCCGCAAGAACCGGTGGTTCAGACAATTGCCTCTTCAAGTCTTCAAAGGCAGCATCCACAGCATCACTCCAGACAAAAGTGTCAGTTTTTTTCATCATCTGATATAATGGAAGGGCCTTCTCACCTAACCGGCTTATGAACCGGCTTAAAGCGGCAACACGACCTGCCAGGCGCTGAACATCATTGATGCACGCTGGCTTAGCCAGAGAGGTAATCGCCTTAATCTTCTCCGGATTATCTTCAATGCCTCTGTTTGACACTAGAAAACCTAAGAGCTTGCCCGCAGGTACACCAAACACACACTTGGCCGGGTTAAGCATCATCTTGTAAACCCGGAGATTATCAAAGGTCTCTTTCAGGTCAGATATCAAGGTTTCCTTTTCCCTGGACTTCACCGCAATGTCATCTAAGTAAGCATGAACATTACGCCCAATTTGATCGTGCAAACAGTTCTGCACACACCGCTGATAAGTCGCTTGGGCGCTTTTGAGTCCAAATGGCATAGATACATAACAGAAGGCTCCAAACGGAGTAATGAAAGCTGTCTTCTCCTGGTCCTTAACTGCCATCTTGATCTGATGATAGCCAGAGTAAGCATCCAAGAAGCTCAAACGTTCACAACCCGCTGTAGCATCAATGATTTGATCAATACGGGGCAGAGCAAAGGGATCAGCTAGACAAGCCTTGTTTAAGTCCATGTAATCCACACACATCCGTGAAGTGCCGCTCTTCTTGAGCACTAACACCTGGTTAGCCAACCACTCCAGGTGAAAAACTTTAACAATAAACCCGGCCGCTAAGAGCCGGGCGACCTCTTCCCCAATAGCTTTCCGTCTCTCTTCGTTGAACCGTTGGAGAAACTGCCTGACCGGCTTATACTTTGGATCAATATTGAGAGTGTGCTCAGCGAGTTCCCTCGGTACACCCGGCATGTCAGAAGGTTTCCATGCAAAGATGTCCCGGTTCTCACGGATGAACTCGATGAGCGCGCTTTCCTATTTAGGATCCAAATTGGCACTGATACTGAACTGCTTAGAGGCATCTCCTGGGGTAAAGTCAACAAGCTTTGTCTCAGCGGCCGATTTAAACTTCAATGATGGCTCATGCTCAGTAGTTGGTTTCTTGAGAGAGGTCATATCTGCCGGGTCAACATTGTCTTGATAAAATTTGAGCTCCTCCGCGGCACAGGCAGTCTCAGCGTAAGCCGCGTCGCCTTCTTCACATTCCAAGGCCACCTTTTGACTCCCATGCATAGTGATGGTGCCCTTGTAACCCGGCATCTTGAGCTGTAAGTAAACGTAACACGGCCGTGCCATGAATTTAGCATAAGCCGGTCGCCCAAACAGAGCGTGATATGGACTCCTAATTTTAACCACTTCAAACGTCAATTTCTCAGCCCTGGAATCATATTCATCTCCAAAAGCCACCTCCAATTCAATCTTGCCAACTGGGTAAGCTGACTTGCCGGGAACCACCCCATGGAAAACAGTGTTGGATGTTCTCAGATTCTTCTTAGTCAACCCCATGCGCAGAAAAGTCTCGTAGTAGAGGATATTGATGCTGCTACCTCCGTCCATGAGTACCTTAGTGAATTTATATCCACCAACCTGGGGTGCTACCACCAAGGCTAACTGACCCAGATTATCGACTCGTGGAGGGTGATCCTCTCTGCTCCATATAATGGGTTGCTCTGACCATCACAAATAACAAGGAATTGCCGGCTCAATAGAATTTCTGGCCCTCTTATGAACCTTCTGGTCACGTTTGCATAAGCTAGTGGTAAACACATGGTACTGCCCACCACTCAACTGTTTCGAATGGCTTTGATAACCCGACTGCTGCTGCTGTTGCCCTCCCTGTCCAGACTGCTGCTGATTATTTCCACCCGGATGTCCCTGAAAACCGAAGTTTGAGCTGCCGCCCGGGCCATGAAAGCCGCCAACCCCTGAACTGCCGCCAGATCCATGACTGCTGTCGGTGTCAAAACCGGCGGATCTTGGGTAGGGGGTCCCGAACTGTGCGTCTAGGCGGATGGTAACAGGAGACAAGGGACACGATGTTTTACCCAGGTTCGGGCCCTCTTGATGGAGGTAAAACCCTACGTCCTGCTTGATTAATATTGATGATGTGTGTTACAAGAGTGGATCTACCACGAGATCAAGGAGGCTAAACCCTAGAAGCTAGCCAATGGTATGATTGTTGTTCGTCCTATGGACTAAAGCCATCCGGTTTATATAGACACCGGAGAGGGCTAGGGTTACACAGAGTTGGTTACAATGGTAGGAGATCTACATATCCGTATCGCCAAGCTTGCCTTCCACGCCAAGGAAAGTCCCATCTGGACATGGGACGAAGTCTTCAATCTTGTATCTTCATAGTCTTGGAGTCCGGCCGATCATGATAGTTCGGCTATCCGGACACCCCCTAGTCCGGAACTCCCTCAGTAGCCCCTGAACCAGGCTTCAATGACGATGAGTCCGGCGCGCAGTTTGTCTTCGGCATTGCAAGGCGGGTTCTTCCTCTGAATAATCTATAGAAGATTGTGAACACCAGGATAGTGTCCGGCTCTGCAAAAATAAATTCCACGTACCACCGTAGAGAGAATAATATTACACAAGTTCAATCTGCTGACGTATTTTGTGGCGTGACGTCACACCACTACCAAGCCTTTACTCAAATTGTTTTTATTGTTCCACCTCAGCGCGTTTAGTGAAGCGGTTTCCTTGGCACATCTTGTCAAAGCAGAGATTGTGTTCCCCTTATTCCGGGATTCCCATCAACACGGACGTGGGTAACCCAACCGCGCCCATTGCCACGCCCCCTCCATCGAAAGCAGGTTCCAAACGGTCACGGGGACGGCTCTTGGTATTCTTCCTCTTTATAATGAGACCAAGGCCCGTTCTTTTTATTCAATCCTCTATCGAATCCGCCCCTCGCCCCGAGTTCCAACACCCAGGGCTCCAGATTCGGGTACCTTCGATCTTCGACAATGTCCGGCCCTGACCTACGAGGCCGGTGGATGCCCTCCTCCGTCACGGAAGAGGACGTGCTAAACCTGAGAGACGCCAGGTACTTAACCTACGAGATTTCGCATAGGCTGCCTGCCCGAGGGCAAGTTATCCCTACTCCCGAGCCTGGCGAGAGCGTCGTGTTCGTGTCTCACCTCCGTCGGGGTTTAGGCTTCCCGACGGATCCCTTCGTGAGGGGGCTCATGTTTTACTATGAGCTGGAATTCCACGACTTGGCTCTGGAGTCCATCCTCCACATCTCATCATTCATTATCGTCTGTGAAGCCTTCCTCCGCACTACCCCTCACTTCGGCTTGTGGCTCAGAACCTTCAATGTGGAGCCGAAGATGATCGAGGAGCGTCAGGCAGAGTGTGGAGGGGCGGTCATAAGCAAGAGGGCTGAAGCTCCATGGCCCGAGGGCTCTTTTCAGGAGGAGCTCGGCTTGTGGCAATAGGAGTGGTTCTATATCACCACTCCCAGGGGCAGCAGGCAGAGGCCGCCGCCCGTCTTTCGCTTGGGCCCTCCACAACAGCTGACGTCATGGGTCAACAAGGGGCGTGACTAGGGGCCGTCAAAGACGTACCCCTGTTGCAGGACCGGATTCGAGGCCTCCAAGAAAGGGAGATCAATCTGGTCGCAGTGGTACAGGTTATGTTGATCCGGCGTCTATTTCCCTGCAAACGTCGCCCCCTCCGCCTGTGGGAATTTAATCCGGAGGGGCCACGAGCTCTTCAACACTTCATGGGTTTGACACCCACGAAGATGTACAAACTGTTCTTCGGATCGCAAGAGATGCGTCCGGAATTGACCGAGGACGCTGGCCTAAGCTGCAATCGCCCGGATACTCAAGTAAGTAGCCCCATGTCCGGACACACCGTCCATTTATTTATCGTGGGTTTGCCTTTTAACCAGCTATCCCTGGACAGGAGTGGATAGCACAAGCAGAACTAATACGGTGTCCGCCCCCCCTCCCCGAGACCACGCAGGATCCCGTGTTAATCAAAATGTTGGAGGTTGCACCTTCGGAGGAGGGCGAAGGGGGGCACAGGGAAACTACCACCTCTGCCAAGGAGGCTTTCAGTAAGGGAGGAATCGAGAGTCCCTCCCTCTAGGGGGTGAAGAGGACCGCTTCCGAAGACCCGGAGGCCAAGGCCTCAAAGCGGGGAAAGAAATCTGTACCGGAAGGTCCTGTGCCGGGTAGAGCCCCGGCCGTACTGTCTCCTCGGCGGAATCAGCCCTCTAGCGAGCCGTAAGTAAAAAAGGGGGGATTTTGTAATATTCGACACCCCTGCTTAATGTCTAAAGGTAACCGAAGTTTTTACCTTGTAGTTCGGATCTCAGCCCATCTCAGCACAGCTCATCTTCGGGAGACCTTCGTCCGGAGATGATGGAGAGCGAAACGCCTCCATCTGCCGCCCCATCATGCGGGGCGGGCGACCCTGAGGTGTCGTCACGGAGGGTCTCCCCGAGTCCGGCGGGGCCGGAGAGTTCGGCACCCATTGGAGGACGGCCGGTGGAGCTGCAGGATTTGCTCAAGAGGGCGTCTATCTCAGAAGATCACCGCACATTAATGAGTATGGTGATTGAGAGGATTTCGTCCGCTGAAAGCGGGTTGATTGAGGCCGTCGGAAGTTTGCTGACGGGGTTTGAGGTACGCAAAAAATTACATACCTTTTGACAGTTTTGCACATGAAGTGCGCGCTGTATAGATACTAGCCCCTTAGACTTGGTATGCTGTCGAAAGCGACAGCATGCCGAGGATCATAATCTCAATTATTAATTGTCGCCTTTCCTATGCAGGTGGCGGAACGTTCGGTGGCCAGCCGGACTGATGGATTTGCCGAGCTGAAGAGGCAACTCGACGTTGCGGATGCGGACATCTCGCTTGTCAATAAACGACTTGATGAGTCACAAGGTATGTGGTTGCTCTGCGGTCGCCTAGTAAGGGAGCTGACGCCCATTCCTTACAATTTGTATGCTTGATGCAGATGGTGCTGCTGCTGTGGAAGGCCTTCGAGCAGAACTCGCTCGGGCCAAGGAGCAAGCCAGAAAAAGCGAGGCCGCTGCCTCGAAGGCAGTGGAAGAGCTAGAAGCCGAGAAGGCTGCTCACTGCCGAAGCAGGGAGGAGATGGCCGGAATGGCCGCGAAACTAAAAGTTGCTACCGACCGCCAGGAGGTTCTTGAAAGAGAACGCCGAGCGGAGCAAGAGGACCTGAAGAAGGCCGACGCCGAAGCCAAGGATGCCCGTAGTGCAATGCGGGCTATGAAGGAGGAACTGCGTCAGGTCGGAGATATTGTGGCTGGAAAGCCCTTTATGCTGCGTAGGAAGTTCATGGATCCGAAGTATGCTCAGCTGGGACGATAGTATGGTGCGGAGGATCCTTATCTGGACTTGGCGGCGAGTGCGGCGGATGCAGTTGTGCACTTCCGAAGCCAGGAGGATCACGAAATGGAAGAGCTTTTCTGGTCTCAATTCCATAGTCCGGAGCATCCACTTCCGTTGAGTGATCGGCTGGTTGAGTGGGCTGAGCTTAATAGATTGTCCGGACTTGCCATGACGGATGTGGTCTCCCATCTATGGCCGGAAAGGCCCAAGCCGAAGAGTTATTTTGGCTTGTTGCAGCAATTCCTTGGGGCGGTGCCGCGTATTGGGGCGATGAAGCGGTCGGCGTGCATAGGAGGTGCACGGATGGCTCTCGCCCGTGGTAAGACATACTGGGCGGAGATGGATGCCACCCCTGTTGCATCCCGGGGTTCAGACAAAAGCCGATTCCCCACCGAGCACTATTTTGAGGAAGTCCCGCAGGGCGCTCGTGTAATAGAGTCGCAGTGCTCGAAAGATGTTATGTTTGAATGACATGTATGATTTCTGAGATCATGTTTATAATGCAATAGCTTTTTATACTTGTGCGTTCAAGTATTGAACTATCTCCTGTGCGGCCGTATATGTATAATCTGAAAGATGGCAGTCTTTGGCTTCAGCCCCTATGCACATGGTGCGGGGGTGTTTGCAAAAAAAAGGTGCTTTTTCACACTTAATCCAACGTCTTGGTCCTTTTAAGGAGGTGATAGCATAGCAAACTAGGCAACCGGACTATAATGCTTTATCACTTTCACTTAGCCATAGGAGCTCGAATGTGGGGCTACTATATAGCCCCTGGCGGCACCACTCTTCTCTGAACTCGGGGCGCGTATGTGCCTGACCGGGAAGCGGTCCTTCGTCAAAGCGGAGGAATTCTAAACATTCCAATGGTCGATCGAGTGGTTGACCAGTCTCTTGCTATATCATGATAGTCAGTTTTCGGCTTTCTCTACTAAGGTGCTCGCCCGGCCGAACCGGGCACAATTGCAGTAGTTCTCCTGGTGCCGCGTTAGCCGATGATGCGGAACGTAAGGAAGCAAAACACAGGAGCCGGGAAAACCCAACATTTGACCAAAGACATGATTCAGAGCTGATGCATATAAGGCCTAACTCGAGACGCCGAACACTCCCTGAGGTGTTCGGTCTTTATGATACCGGGCAGAACAATGCCCTAAGCCCCTAGTGTCCAGGTACAGGCGGGAACTTCTGACGCGGCCGATGCCAAAACGCCAGCCTCCTCCTCGGCTATGGTGGGAAACCGGGGGATGTGTATCAACAAGAGACAGTAAGAAAGGTTTATGCAGGGTCTTAATCTAAAAAGAATCCTTGCAACGGGTCCCTGCTGCACGTCTGCGCTTATGTCTCCGTTGTGCTGTATCCTGGACGGGTGTAGCACGTGCTTCATCTGTAAAAGAGAAGGACTTAGTTTCTGAGAAATATCGTGCAAAAAGTTGTATAAAAATAGAATATAATCTGGAGGATGAAGAAAGTTGAGCTTTATAGGCTCTCATCATTTATACACGCAGCCCCTTATAGAGGGGGTATGCGGCTGGGAAGCCCCTTGTTAAGTTACGCCGGACTCGTCTAACCATGTCCGAGGTCTGAATGGCCTGTTTTTAGGGGCTTTGACCTGCAAGGTCTGATTAGTGTGTGGCTGTCGAGGTAGTCGCGCATTCTCCGTGGTCGAGGAACACTCGGAGTTTACTTTTTAATGAGATTATGCCACGTGGACCGGGCATTTTTAAGCGTAAGAGACGCGTAATATGGTATTGCATTAAAGCGGGCGAAAGCTTCGCGCCCCAGTAGTGCTTAAGGGCTACTGTTAAATGGGGCGATGGAGAGTGAGCTTTTCGCGACGGAGGTTGTCGGATGAACCGAACACAACCTCTAGTGGTACAGAGCCTGTATAATTGGCTTAAAGGCCTGGCGTCACTCCTTTGAAGGAAGTGCTGCTATAGCGAATTTTGATAGGTTCTATCCCTAGTCTGCGGACGGTGTCCTGGTATGGCACGTGCCGCGCTGTGTCTTATCACATGAAGTGAGTTTACTGTTTTGACTTCTAGTGGGAAAGTCTTCTGTTTTCCGGAGTGCTGCTTTTGGGTTTCGTCACTTTCACTTGGTGTGTCGAGCCCCTTGTGTTTGGCGTTAAGTCGGCCGGACTGCTTGAAGACCCAACAATCTCTGTGGGTATGGTTTGTAGGCTTCCCGGAGGTACCATGTATTTGACACAGTCTATCCAGAATCTTATTTAGGTTGGATAGCTCTTCACTTTGTCCTTGAGGGGCAGTGTTTTGTTGTTCGACCGAGAGCTTTTGAATCCAGCGTTGACCGCCGTACTATTTGGGCCATTTTCCTTATTCCGGCGCTGATCTTTTCTGCGTCGTGATTTCCTATTTCCAACCCTGATTTCGGATGCACTCGGGTCGCTGGTGCTGCATCTAGCCAGCCAGCTGTCTTCCCCCGCGCAAAAGCGGGTCATGAGGCTTGTTAGTGCGGCCATTGTTCTTGGTTTTTCCTGGCCGAGGTGTCTGGTGAGCCATTCGTCCTGGACGTTGTGTTTAAAGGCTGCTAAGGCTTCAGCGTCCGGACAGTCGACTATTTGGTTCTTTTTAGTGAGGAACCTGTTCCAGAATTTGCGTGCTGACTCTCCGGGCTGTTGAGTTATGTGACTTAAATCGTCTGCATCCGGAGGCCGGACATAAGTCCCCTGAAAATTTGCTCGAAACGCATCCTCAAGCTCTTCCCAACTTCCAATCGTATTTTCTGGGAGGCTTTTAAGCCAATGCCGAGCTGGCCCTTTGAGCTTGAGGGGTAGGTATTTTATGGCATGGAGATCGTCTCCTCTGGCCATATGTATGTGTAGGATATAATCCTCAATCCAGACTCCGGGGTCTGTTGTTCTGTCATATGCCTCTATGTTTACGGGTTTGAATCCCGCTGGAAATCCATGATCCAGTACCTCGTCGGTGAAACATAGTGGGTGTGCGGCGCCCCTGTATTTGGGTGTGACGTTGTCTTCAAATGCTCGGCGGGTTATGTTGCTTCCTGGAGTCTTCTTTTTTGGCCCATAGATAGACCTGGCTGGGTCATCCTTTTTCCGAGGATCTTTATGCTGATCGTGTGCCGGCTTGTGTGCGGCGCCCCTTGTTGCTCTTGGCCTGTTATCTGGTCGTCTATCCGGCCAGGCGGCTTCTTTCTTTTTTGGCTGCGGGGGCTCTAAGGCCTCCTCGTCAAATTCGGGCAACAACTTGCGCTTTGGGTAGCTCTTTGTCTGGTGACTAGCGCCATATTTATCTGCGGTGTTGAGTACTTTGCTCCATCTCATTCTGAGTGCGTCCTCCGCTGTTTTGAGCTTCCGCTTTTGCTTCTTCAAACTTCTTGCAGTGGCGACGAGCCTTTTATGAAGGTTCGTATGCTCCGGTGATGTGAGATCGTCTTCGCCGGGGATGGGTTGCTTGTCCAGTTCATCATGTTCGGATGGCTGCTTGGTGGCATGTGCGTCGTCAACTGCTTCGCCCTGCTCTAGGGCCGGGTCCGTATGGTTGCCGTTTTTATCGAGGCCAGTCTTCGGGTGGCGCTTGCGTCGCCGTTTTGGTTGTTTGTTGGGGGAGTTATCCTTTGCCACGTCCCGTTTTTCCTCATTATCGCTTCCTTTTGGTGTATCCACCATGTATACGTCGTGAGTTGGGGTGGCTTTCCAGTGCACGGTGGGCGCTGGTTCTTGGTCGTCTCCGGCATCGTCGTCCATGCCGTCGATGTCTTCGGAGTCGTAGTCTAGCATGTCGGTTAGATCGTCGACGGCGGCTACCAAGTGGGTGGTGGGTGGGCTTTGAATTTCTTCGTCGTCCGCATCCCAACCGTCCTGACCGCAGTCCGGCTAGGGCTCTCCTGATAACGAGAGATACTTTAGCGAACTCAAGATGTCGCCGAAAAGTGAGTGTTGAAAGATGTCCGCTGCGGTGAACTCCATGATCGGCGCCCGATCGGATTCGATCGGAGGGGGCACGGGAGGTTCGGAGTCCGGCAAGGAGTCCGGCACCTCGGAGTCACGAGCTTCATGAGGGACAAGGTCAGTGTTCGGCTCTATCGCCGTAGAGGTTGCAGCCCCCGAGGCGGTGTCTAGCCATTCGTCCTCGATCTGCGCAGCCGGCTCCGAATTGAAGATCGGAGCGGGTTCGAGTGCGGCCTCCAGGGTACTGTCTGGCTGCAGAGCTAAATCATGCTCGCCGTGACAGTGCGGCACGCTCAGCTGTGGCTCGAATCCGTCGAGGATCAAGTCCCCGCGGATGTCAGCCGTGAAGTTCAAACTTCCAAATCTGACCTGACGGCCGGGGGCGTAGCTTTTGATCTGCTCCAGACGGCCAAGCAAATTGGCCCGCAGTGCAAAACCGCCGAATATGAAGATCTGTCCAGGGAGAAAGGTCTCGCCCTGGACTGCGTCGTTGATGATGATCGAAGAAGCCATCGAGCCTATCGGTGACGACATAGAGGAACTCTCAATGAAAGCACCAATGTCGGTGTCAAAACCGGCGAATCTCGGGTAGGGGGTCCCGAACTGTGCGTCTAGGCGGATGGTAATAGGAGACAAGGGACACGATGTTTTACCCAGGTTCGGGCCCTCTTGATGGAGATAAAACCCTACGTCCTACTTGATTAATATTGATGATGTGTGTTACAAGAGTGGATCTACCACGAGATCAAGGAGGCTAAACCCTAGAAGCTAGCCTATGGTATGATTGTTGTTCGTCCTATGGACTAAAGCCATCCGGTTTATATAGACACCGGAGAGGGCTAGGGTTACACAGAGTCGGTTACAATGGTAGGAGATCTACATATCCGTATCACCTAGCTTGCCTTCCACGCCAAGGAAAGTCCCATCCGGACACGGGACAAAGTCTTCAATCTTGTATCTTCATAGTCTTGGAGTCCGGCCGATCATGATAGTTCGGCTATCCGGACACCCCCTAGTCCGAAACTCCCTCAACTGCCATCAAAGGTATTGGAATTTTTAAACGCCTTCATGATCATGCAATCTTTCCACAGGTGTGTAGCGGGGTGCTCCCGGGTGCCGTGTTTCGGGCAGGGCTCATTGAGTAGCTGCTCAAGAGATGGGCCTGACCCGCCGGATCGATGCCACTTACCCTTACGTCTCTGATTGTTACCCTGTGCATTAGCGTTGGCTACAAACTCCAGGTTGCCGTCCGCCTTACGCTTATTGCCACTTTGATTCACCGGGTTGTGCTGTTGACCCTTTCCATTGCCGTTTTTCCCTTCCCTGTCTTTTCATCGTCCGACGCGGGATCCTTGGTACTATCAGAATCGGCATATTTGACTAAAGCCGCCATTAGCGTACCCATATCCTTGCAGTCACGTTTAAGGCGCCCTAGTTTCTGCCTCAGCGGCTCAAAGCTGCAATTCTTCTCCAACATAAGGACTGCAGAGCCGGCATCCATCTTATCAGATGAATGAATTATCTCCTTGACCCGGCGTACCCAATGGGTGGTGGATTCACCCTCCCCCTGCTTACAATTCATCAAGTCCACGATCAACATAGATTGCTTACAGGTGTCCTTGAAGTTCTGGATGAAACGGGCTTTCAACTCTTCCCACGAACCAATGGAATTGGGTGGTAAACCTTTTAACCAAGACCGGGCTGTTCCATCTAACATCATGGTGAAATATTTAGCCATTGCCGCGTCACCGACTTCCAACAACTCCATGGCCATCTCATAACTCTTGATCCATGCTCCAGGCTGTAAGTCGGCCGTGTAATTTGGCACCTTTCGAGGTCCCTTGAAGAACTTGGGCAGGCGCACGTTGCGCAAATCTAGTACCAAACAAGGAACACCACCGGTCCTAGTGGCTAGTCCCATCTCAACAAAAGTCGTTGGATACTCTGGAATATCCTGATGAGCCGCCTGTTGAGCCGCCAGCTGAGTCGCCCGCTCGTTCTCCTGACGTACTCGGTCTTGCACCGGGTTATAGCCACCATGTTGGTCACGGTGTTGGGCGTTGCTTGACAAAGCTTCGGACTCCATGTGCCTGCTGTAACTCGGGCTCCAGTTCTGACGAGGCAGTGCTAACCAAGGTGGAGGAGTTGAATGGATCCTGTCTCTACTGTAAGAATAGGTCTCTTGCTGAGCCAGGGCCGTCTGGAGAAGCTCTTTGACCCTCCGGGTCTCCACTGCTGTCGGGTCATCACCGTCCACGGGCAGAGCCGCCAAGCGCGCCGAAGCCGCGATTAAGTTCTCCATGGGGTTGGAAAAGTGACCCTCCGGTATCGGCACATAACGCGGTGGTGCCATGCTCACATGAGGAGGCGACATTTCTCGAGGCTGAGCCGGTCCTCTTGCTCCGGCTGTCATAAACTGATTGGCATCTGGCGGGTTACTTGGGCCGGCTCCGGGTGTAGCGAAAAGAACCCGAGGATCGTGATTCAGAGGTAAACGGGATTGGGTTTTCTGGTGTCTCCTCCTCATTACCTCATTGGATGCGTTTAAGCTCATCGTGAGCTGGTAAGCTTCGGACTACAACCGCTGTGCCCGGGCATCGAGAGCCGCCCGCTCTGTAGCTAGTCTAGTATCCTCAGCTGCCAAGGCCTCCTTGGCCTGAGCTATCTCCTCACGCACCCATGCCACCTCTGCGTCATGCGCATCTTTGTTCGCAGGGATAACCGTGGCGGTTAACAGGGCCGTAAGCTTGTCCATGAGGTCTATCAGTACCTGAGCCGGCGGGCGCACAGGGCCACCTGCCCCGGCTGTCCCTATCCCGGATGTTATTGCTACAACAGCTGTAGAATTAGAACCGGGCTGAGTCCCAGCCATAAAGATTCCTGCCCATCTTGGCGGCTCATAGGGGTCTGGAATACTGATGCCATCGGAACAGCCCCGAGCACGCCATCTTGCACCTGGTATAATGAATCTGTTGAACCGGCGGACGAATCACCGTCTGACCAGACGACCGTCTCACCACCATCTTCAGATCCTTCAGGAAGTTCCTCTCCGTGGATGCAGCCCACGAAAGCACGCTTCATGAAGGGTTGAGCTCGGGTCTTCCTCGCACGCTGAGCCGTCTCGATGAGGTTAGTGCTGCTATCCGGCTCAGGTCCCGGCTCTCCGATCTGGCCGATGAAGACGTGGATTCCGCCAAAGGGGACCCGGTACCCGTACTCGATTGAGCCGGCGTCGGGGCCCCAGCCTTCGTCGTCGATGTAGATCTTGCCGCGACGACTCTTGTTCATCCGGCCCACTACGTATCCCTTGAGCCCTTCGAAGTTGCCCTTAAAGAACTCATATCCACCATGCGCTGGCCCCACGATGGGCGCCAACTGTCCTGGAATTGTCACGTCAGATGTCCTCGTGAAAGGACTTAGTTGTGGAGCCATCGCAACTACGAAGCTTGAAGGGGTTAATCGGGACAAGGGACACGAGAGGTTTTATACTAGTTCGACCCCTTACGGTGAAGGTAAGGCCTACGTCTAGTTGGGTTGGTATTGATGTTTCGTTGACCAGGGAGCGAGATACGCTATGCCCGGCTCTCGATGAGTTGTTTCTTTTTCCTAAGCCGCCAGCAGGTCGTCCCCTTATATACACGGGTTGACGCCCTGCGGCTTACAGAGTCCCGGCCGGCTTATAAACAGTGTCCGGCTCGGTGACTAGTTAAGTCTACCTTATGATACAAGTCATATTACTGTGGCGGTTTACTACAACGGGCCTTAAGTCATCTGTGGGCCTTAAGCCCTCTATGAACTGCCATCTTCATGCTTTGGTCTTGGGCTTCTTTCTGGTGAGTCTTCTTTGCGTAACCCGGCCCCTCCTGGGCGGCTTACACAAATAGTTATATCCCTAACAGGAGGCCCTCATGGTGCAATCGTACATGAAAAAAAAGAAAGCATAGTTTTTAGTGATGTAATTTCATTTTTGAATGTAGAAACTTTAAATCTAAACCTCACAATCTCGTCAAGTATGCTTGTAATTTAGTTACAAGCTGATATGTTTGGTTGGGTAGTCCTCATGACCCAATTCTTGTACATATTAAGGCGCTATTCAGTATCACTCCGCTCCCTGGAATTGGTAGAGCTGCAGTTCAAAATAGCGGAGTTGCAGTTTTCCCGCTCCGCAGATTCCGGAAGAGGATGATTACCGAACAGAGCCTCACATTATTCCAAATCAAGAAAGTTGGCGAGATTTCTAAATTAAAAAAATACTACTAACTCTATCTTTGGATGTCGTAACTCTGTCTAAACTTTTCTTGTGGACACAACTAAACTTGGGCCATGTCAGAGTCTTCGCTAACCGTTCACCCTCTTGGTGAAGAGCTAGCAAGCTAGCTAGCTCGGTGTATTTTGTGACGTGTTTGGTTGCCCGCATGCAGCCCAACCAGGCCCGCGCGAGATGTGCGCGGCCTGTTTGGTTGGCTGGGCTGCATGCGGTTTGAGGGCCGCACAGACCTCAAAGCAGCCCGCAGCCTGGCCCGGCGGAAACTGCCGAATCGGTAGTTTCTCGCGAGCCTGGTCGGGCGCGGCCGCGCGTGCGGGGTAGTTGCACGCCTCAAGCAGCGCGGGAGACAGAGGCGACGTCTCATTACTCGCCCCCACTCTCCTGTCACCGCCTAGGCGCACTGTTCCCACCGCTCCCGGCCTCTTCCTCTCCACTCCTCTTCTCCGGTGGCTCTGCCATGCCCACCGCCGCACCGCCCTCTGACCCCGATCGACCAGCGCATCGCCAGCATCCAGGAGCGCTGGCTGGCCGGGCTCCAGAACTCGGGCCGCGACCTGGCGTCGGCGTTGCGGGCGTCGGTGCTGCGGGCGTCGTCCCCCATCTGCTGCCGGCCTCCACGAGTGCCGGCCAATGCGATGCCGGCCGCTCCTGCTCCGCCGTCGATTCCGGATGTCGTGTTCCTGGGCTCGACGCCGGCGCCGTTGACGGAGCCGCCCCTTCTTGGGACACCATTGGGCTCAGGGGTTTTCTTGACCCCTGTCCAAGGGTTTTCTCTGATCGGCGGGCCGTCCTTCTCGACCTTCAGTGTGGCGTTCAGCACGGGGCCGACGCCACAGGCCGTCGTCGAGGTCGGCTCGTCCTCTGCCCCGCCACCTCTATCCTTACCGCCGGGGTTTTCACCCCGGCCTCGGTTCGCCGCGGCTGCGCATGCTCTGGTGAGTCAAATCCCCTCAAAGCTTGCTCCTAGATGTAGATTAGCGGTTAATTTCTTAGGCATATGCTAGGATTGATAGGATTCTAGCAGATCCGATTGGATGCGATCCCAATCGAATCCAATCGGACTGAT
This sequence comes from Triticum dicoccoides, assembly GCF_002162155.2. Taxonomy (NCBI): domain Eukaryota; kingdom Viridiplantae; phylum Streptophyta; class Magnoliopsida; order Poales; family Poaceae; genus Triticum; species Triticum dicoccoides. Next base: position 616,547,234 of record NC_041389.1, read on the forward strand.
TTGTTCTTGTTTTGTACAGTGTGTGTGCTAGGATAATTTTCTTGTGCTACTGCTTGTGTGTCCTAAGATTTGTGCTACATGCTAGTAGCTGTGTTCATGCTAGAATCATGTTCATGTTGACTGATGAATGTTATACTGATTGTCGTGGAATTGTCAAGTTAGATGTCCTAGTGTGAGGACTTAGTTGTGAGGCCAACGCATCTATGTGGTAGCTTGAGAGGGGTTGAGCGGAATCGAGATATGCAACACAAGACGAGGATTTATATAGCTTCGGGCCCCGGGAAACATCATCCGGTAACAACCCTACATGATGTTTGTGGCTAGGTCTCATTATCATCATGAGGGAGTCGCCGTAAACTGGCTCTCCTCTAGTTGTGTCTAGCCTTATTGATTATCTTCCCTCTCCCCCCTCTTGGGGAGCCCTGCCCCTCCTTATATATGTTAGAGGGGCGGGTTACATGTGGAGTCCTATTAGGATTAGGACTAGTCTATCTTCTAATACAAACCGTATACAAGTCCGGGTCTTAACTCATTTGTAAGGTAAATATTCCTCACGCCTTTCCTCTTAAACCGGCCCGCTATTAACATAAACCGGCCTTCTGGGCCTCGGGCCTTGTCATCCGTCCGCCGCCCGCCGGGTTATTAGTGCATCATAATGTTCAGGCATGTTGCTTCTAAATCTTCTGGTCAGGGCGGGTCGCTAGTGAATTGCCAAGTGTCAACCGGGTCTCAAGTAAACCGCCAAGCCCGACCAGGTCATATTTCTGTCCGGTTCATACCGCGGGGTATAAACCTGCTACGTCTTGAGCTTGCGTTGGTTTTCCTTGAAGAGGAAAGGGTGATGCAGCACGGTAGCGTAAGTATTTCCCTCAGTATTTGAGAACCAAGGTATCAATCCAGTAGGAGGCTTCTCAACAAGTCCCACGAACCTACACAAACAAACAAAGAACTCGCAACCAACGCGACAAAGGGGTTGTCAATCACTTCACGGCCACTTGCGAAAGTGAGATCTGATAGAGATAATATGATACGATAAATATATTTTTGGTATTTCATAATATAGATTCAGAAAATAAAGATGCAAATAAAAGTAGATTGGAAGCAAATATGATAAGAGAGAGACCCGGGGGCCATAGGTTTCACTAGTGGCTTCTCTCAAGAGCATAAGTATTACGGTGGGTGAACAAATTACTGTCAAGCAATTGATAGAAAAGCGAATAATTATGACGTTATCTAAGCATGATCATGTATATAGGCATCACGTCCGCAACAAGTAGACCGACTCCTGCCTGCATCTACTACTATTACTCCACACATCGACTGCTATCCAGCATGCATCTAGAGTATTAAGTTCATAAGAACAGAGTAACGCATTAAGCAAGATGACATGATGTAGAGGGATAAACTCAAGCAATATGATATAAACCCCATCTTTTTATCCTCGATGGCAACAATACAATACGTGTCTTGCAACCCTTTCTGTCACTGGGTAAGAACACCGCAAGATTGAACCCAAAGCTAAGCACTTCTCCCATGGCAAGAAAGATTAATCTAGTAGGCCAAACCAAACCGATAGTTTGAAGAGACTTGCAAAGATAACTCAATCATATAAAAGAATTCAGAGAAGATTCAATTATTATCCATAGATAAATCTGATCATAAACCCACAATTCATCGGATCTTCACAAACACACTGCAAAAAGAGATTACATCGAATAGTTCTCCACAAGAGAGGGGAAGAACATTGTATTGAGATCCAAAAAGAGAGGAGAAGCCATCTAGCTAATAACTATGGACCCGAAGGTCTGTGGTAAACTACTCACAACTCATCGGAAGGGCTATGGTGTTGATGTAGAAGCCCTCCATGGTGGATTCCCCCTCCGGCAGAACACCGGCGATGGCTCCAAGATGGGATCTCGCAGATACAGAAGGTTATGACGGTGGAAATTGTATTGCGGTTGCTCCCTAGATGTTTTCGGGGTACGTAGGCTTATATGGGAGGAAGAAGTACGTCGGTGGACGCCCCAGGGGCCCATGAGACAGGGGG
>NC_041389.1:616549420-616584947 GCF_002162155.2 Triticum dicoccoides
CCTCCTATCTCGTGGAGGCTCCGGCTGTTTCTTGACTTGCACTCCAAGTCCTCCGGATCAGGCCCGTTCCAAAAATCACGCTCCCGAAGGTTTCATTCCGTTTGGACTCCGTTTGATATTCCTTTTCTTCGAAATACTGAAATAGGCAAAAAACAACAATACGGGCTGGGCCTCCGGTTAGTAGGTTAGTCCCAAAAATGATAATAATGTACAAAATAAAGCCCATAAACATCCAAAACAGGTAATATAATAGCATGGAACAATAAAAAACTAAAGATATGTTGTAGACGTATCAATCCCTGACACTGATGGCATGTTCATGTTGAGTGATGAATGCTAGAATCATGTTGACTGATGGCATGTTCATGTTAGGATCATGTCCTTATTTCATGTTGCATGCTGAAGCTAGGGTTTGTGCTCACGCTGCAGGTGGGAGTGGAAATAAGTGGGACTAGACTTTCCATCTCACTTAAAACGCCTTAGTGGGAGCTCATTGGACCAGAAAAAAATGAAGTGGGCTAGCCCCTTTAGCCCACTGGAACCCCACTTTACCCTATTAGCCCATCCCGATAGCTTGGTGCAGGGAGGACGACGCCGTCGCCGATCGATGGCAGCCGCCGCTGCACGGCGCACCTAGCCCCTCCCCTACCTCGCAGCTTCTCCCTGCTCCGCCCCTCCCCTACCTCACAGCTTCTCCCTACCCCACCCCTCCCCTACCTCCCGGCGATGGGCAGGTCGCCGGCAGCACCAACCCCGACCCCCAGGTCGCCGGCATGATCAATCACGACCCCCGGGTCGCCGGCTGTCCCAACCCCGACAGCCAAGGCGCCGGATGCGTCAATCCCGGCGCCCAAGGTGCCGGATGCATCGTCGGCAGCAGCTGATGCATCAATTCAAGATAGTCCCTCAGATTCAAGGAAAAATATTGTCGTCGTTGGCAGGGAAAAATATGCTTTTTTTTCATCTTCTTCTCTGAAAGCCCGTTTTTAGGTATGTAGGTAGGTGCGATTGGTTAGATTTGGGGATTGGATTTCAGAAGATGGGGACCTGGATTGCTACTGCTAATTGGCTGTTCATCATCTATTGTTTATTTAAGAAAATAGGACCTGGATGGGTACCATTTACATAACTACGCCGAACACTAAACATTGGGCCATCTTGCTGTTACATACAGCGTATTTCAGTGATTTGTAGTGATCTGCCACTTAGTTTCTTTCTTATTCTATTGTACCTTTTATTAATGTCTGAACTTAACTCATCATATTTAACTCGGTTGTGAAAATTTTCAGATCTTGAGGAGCACAAGGGTGAGCTCTTGCGTGCCATAAAAATTGAGAAGGCTACTGGCCCGGATCTTGAGGAGCACAAGGGTGCTAGTGAGCTCCATGTGGAACCACCAAAGTGCAAGAAAAGTAAGCGAAGTAGGCAGAGTAGCGGCGAGCTTCATGCGGAACACCAAGAAACGAACAAAGTCTTTATTTATGCATAACTGCCCACTTTATTGATGGCTCATGGACTCTACAAAACAGAATAATCAGATTTTGCCTCTTGGAAACTCTGCACAACGCTCATAACATGTTTGACATGGTGCAAGATAGCTTGAGAGATTGGAAAATTGAAGACAAAATCTTTAGCTTTACCCTAGACAATGCACCAGTTAATACCTCGATGGTTGGCCACTTGAGAAATTTTTTGGCAGATAGGTATCTTCTTGGAATCCTGCCTTTTTTGCCGTCAAATGCTTGTGATCTCTTGAGCTTGCTGTACTACTTGTTATAGTAACCCACATTTCGTGCTTCCATTGATGCCATCCATTGTAGTTTCTTGCTGTACTTATGTATTTGCTCTGTTAATTCAGAATTCAGATAGGATTCAGATAGGCTTCAGTTATGAATTCAGAATTCAGATAGTTTTTTTGGCAGGCAGAAGGTGGAGCCTGAGGACAAGGAGGAGACCCGGGGGGCGAAGCCAGAAGCGGCACCGGCGGCAGCTGAGACTCAGTGAAGGCTTGTCCTGAGCTCGTGATCGTCTTCCATGAACCAACCTGAAGCTTCATTCACTGAGAGTTGCGAGGTCTTATCAGCTTAGAGTTTTTATTTTCTCTTTGTCCTTGTGAGTTCACTGAGATTTTTAATGGGACTACCACTGAGAGTTGTGAGCTTCATTCACTGAGAGTCGCTATAAGTTGAAAATAAGCTTGTATCTGTGGCGGCCGCTTCCACAAAGTTCTATTAATATGTTGATGCACTATTACCTTATTCAAATTCCAATCAAGATTTGCTTGTCCAGTTTATATGTTAAGTGGGATCCCACTTATTCCCACCTAATATGTGCTAGTTTTGATGGGACTACCACTTCTTTTCCACCAAGCCATGTTGGGACTAGGTGGATCAAGGTGGGATTCCCAGGAACCGTCCCACTTGCAGCGCGAGTTTGTGCCATCAGTGGATGTTATACGTGCATGTACACTACTAGGGAAAACCTTATACACAGAATCTTAGCAGCAGCATGGTTCAAAAACAAATGCTACTGCTAATTAGCATGTAGCGAGCTTTAGGTCACCGCGCGCAGTAGCCGTAGCGCTCTAGGTGAAACCAGCGTTACTACTATAATTGCCACGGCGTTGCCTCCAGGCTAGATATAGTAGTAGCGCCCTTCTGCCGGACGCGCTACTGCTAAAGTACTTAGTAGCAGCGTTTTTCTTCAAAACTCGCTGCTGCTAAGTATCACCCCCCTTGCAACTAATTAAGTTTAGTCCCATACTGCTAAGTGAACAAGGTGTTTACCACCTTAAATATGTTACTTGTCAAACTATCTCGAGAACTTGGTCTTCATTGAACTATATGTGTAGGATTTGTGGCTGCAATATGAATCCTCGCCTTTACCTATACAGGTACAGTGAGGATTCATGTTGACTATTTATATTCTACACAAAAAGATCAATGATGACCAATGTATATTTTTGATGTTTTTACATGCTTAGACTTAGCAATAGCGTTGTTTTTAGGACAAAGCGCTACTGATATTGGTCTTAGCAGTAGCGCGCTCCATGTACCCGCGCTACTGCTAAAGCAAAACAAAACGCGCGGCCCGGTGTCAGGACCGGTTTTCCAATAAAATATTTATTAAAAAATCGACCATTTTATCCGACCAGTATAGAAAAATCCTCTTTACTGGTAGACAAATCCTTGATACAGAAATCCAGAAGTACTAAATATTATACAAGGTTGAGCTGAGGCTGCTCAACAATTTATTACAAGCATGCCGATATTATACATAAAGGCGGATATGACACAAGGAGTATGGTGGCATAACTACTGACTCGTAATAAAAGTGGTGGTGGATATGTCACAGTGAAGTGGGTGACATGACTCCTAAATCGTACAGCTCATCGAGCGCCGGAGTGAGGCTCGATGATTTTATTAGGGTAGCGGAAGCGTATATGATACAAGGGACCAACTCCAGGATTGCACGGGACTGACTGGCACTCCTCTAGGCGTCGGACTCACTATCGTACTCTTCATCCATAAGATCGCCTTCGTCAACATCTGGCCAAATCAACAAGCCAGGTGAGTACTTTGAATGTACTCGCAAGACAGTTTGGACATAAGATATAACAAATGCAAATATGATGCACACGAGCAGACTAGTAATGCACACTCAGATAATAAATTTGCATTGCATGTTAAATAAAAAGGAAGTCAGGCGGTAGTCCTCCCGAAATCCCAATAAAATAACTGAAGACCGATCGGGTGTCCAAAGCAACGCCTCGAAAGGTAAAAATAAATTAACATGCCGCAGTCGGGCATCATGGCGACACCACATAAAGGGCTTATATTTAAATATAAATGACAGTGCGTGCCACAGTCGGACGTCTAAGCGACATCTCGAAAACGGCTTATAATGAAAGTAAATAACATGGATGCCACGGTCGGATGTCTGAGCGACATCACATAAAGGGCTTATATCAAAAGTAAATAACGAGAATGCCACAGTCGGATATCTGAGCGACATCACATAAAGGGCTTATATCAAAAGTAAATAACGAGAATGCCACAGTCGGACGTCTGAGCGACATCACATAAAGGGCTTATATCAAAAGTAAATAACAAGAGTGCCACAGTCGGACGTCTGAGCGACATCACATAAAGGGCTTATATTAAAAGTAAATAACAAGAATGCCACAGTCGGACGTCTGAGCAACATCACATAAAGGGCTTATATTTCAACATTCGAATTCAAGTAGCTCATGAATTTAAATCATCCCAAGGAAATACTCAGTACATAATAATAAACGGGTTAGTCCATCCACAGAAATAACAATCAGCCGGGTTTACAACTCATGTTTATTCACCGGATATTGTTACTGAGACTAATGCTGAGATGGACGTTGAGACTGACACTGATACTGACATTGAAATGTTGATCACAGTCCTTGACCATGGACACGGTTACTCGAATGATTTTGATTCTACAGAGTTTGTACTCTTTACCCACAGCCAACGGATTTCCGTAGTCACAAAGGACTAGTTTTGTTTACGGTATTTTAGAAGAAACATATCTAACCAGTACACACCCATTCCACATCCCGCTACCAGGAATCACCCTATGCAACATTCAAGAAAAACTCTAAGACGGGGAGGCCACAACCTCGAGTATCATGGGATCTAATTTATATCGCGTGCTCTAAGGGGTGCCCCCCTCTTGGTCCCAACCGGAAACACCCATGCCCCCTGACCGGATGATGGGCTTTAATCCAGGGCCATGGAACCCTCATCACGTCCCCTCTATTTGGTGTGCACAAGGAAAGAGGTTTGCAACTGACTAGACCGCATTCTTTGCAGAAGACATGTGGCGGCACGAAAAAGGGGACGAACGGGAACATGACTTGATCCACGTTAATACTGGAGTTAAACGGTTGGCATAAGACTGGCATGCTTCAACAATACCAGCTTGCAACCTATCATGCCACCACATGATCAAGTTATCTTACCATCATATAAACACATCAAGTTTCGAAGCTCACTTGTAGCTTGCCTTGCATGCAATATAACATTCACTAATGCTTATATAAACATGCCATGAGAGAACTTCTCAAGTAAACATGCAAGACACTCATCATATCAAAGGTTCAAACATGCTTGCCTGGTTCGGAGTAGTCGGAGTCGAGCTTGGTGAAGTTCGCGGCTCCGTCACCTCCTTTGGTATCTACGTTATAAAAGAAATCGGATACTAACGTAAATACCGTGCGTGCATAAAAATTGTTCCAAATATTTTTCAAATAAATATGATAAAAAACTAGATAGAAAAATAAAGATGACAGAAAAAGAATCAACTCAAAATCATCTTTTGTTTAAAGGTTATAAGGGTTTAGTCCAGGGACTAATCTGTGATGAAACAGAAACTTTCCAGGGGCTAGTTAAAAAAACCAGAAAAACATTTCGCTTAGAAAACGTACTTTGCCCGAAGGCGTTTTAAGAAAATGTTTCGAATAAAAGAGAAAAAGCTGACGAGGGGGTCCCACCCGTCAGGTTAAGAAATCAAAACAAAGTCCCGCCGGCGCCCGAGGCTTGCGGTGGTCACCGGCGTTGATCCACAGCGAGGCAGGGGGAGTGGAGGGTACCTACGGACTCACGGAGCTCTCCCGCGTCTGTGGGTGGTGGAGTTGGTCATCGGTGAGCACCACGTCAATGGCGGCCTCTTCTCTGGCGGACGACGGTTCGGTCGAGGATGGATCTCACCAAGGAGGGCTGCAGACGCCAAATTGAAGCGCGGTTTAGAGGAGTGGGTGTACTAGGAGGCTACTGACGCAGTTTGGGAGGCGGGGGTGCTCTCACCCGAGAGGATCTTGCCGGAGCCCGAAGCGGATCGGGGCGGCCGGAGCTGGGGAAGAAGGCTCTCCCGAGGCCTTCTGATGAGCGTGGCAGGGTTCTGAGGTGAGGAGGGGAAGTGCTGGGTCGAGAACGAGCTTGGGGCCTCCATTTATAGCCGGCCCGAGGCGGTTGCCGAGAACGGGATCACTCCGGCGAGTGATTACGATGAGGCAGAGGTTGGACGGGGGATTTAGGTGACTGGGCAGCTTCGTGTTGGTCCACTGGCACCATTCAACGTCTAAACCTGGTCGGATTTGGCCTGCTCCCATGGTTTCGACGGAACAGAGCTCACGGGCTTGTCGGCGGCAGAGAGCATGCTCTACGCCTCTCAGGCCATGGTGACTGTTCTGCAGCACGCACGGGGAAGAGGATGGCCACGCGGAGGCTCCTGGTGGTGTGGGCGGTGCTGGACGGCGCCGTATGGCAGGGCTGGCCCCTGTTGGCCGCCACAGGCGGTTCTGCCACCGCGGAAGATGTCGGCGTTGGCGAGACACGTCACCACCAACGCTCGCGCCTGTCCAAACGACCGTGTGGCGCACTGGATAAGAAGGGGGAGCAGTGAGCAAGGCGCCAACGCGTGCACTAGCGAGATTGACGTTGCGGTTCTGAAGAAAACGACATTGTCGACTGAACTGAACACTGAACTCTGAATCTTGACAGAAACAATGCCGACCACCTGTTCGACGAAATGATTTAGGCACGTGGAAAATTTTTCTGGAGCTGGGACTTGGTGAAGTGATCTCTTGATGCATCTAGAGGCTGCCTGATTTATCTCAAATTTTTAGGAAAAGAAAAGGAATGAATTTCACCAAAAATGGCAAATCTGGTCCAAACTTGCAGCAAGCACATTTTCAAAAATTTGAACTGTGGACCAGCAGATCTTGATGGATCTAGGTTGAGGGTACTAAGGAGTAACTAGGGTAATTTGCTTGGGCTCAGAAACTTAAGGGATTTGGTACTTCCTTTGTAAATCCCAAGAGTCTAGAATAAATTACAGAAAAATGTTTGAGGATAAAATAAATAGAAATAAAATCTAAAAGAGGTTGAAACTTGCTGGAATTGGATGTTTGATTTGACGCAAAGTAGGGGGGTGGGTTTTGGAAGAAATATTCTACATAGGTCATGGCAAGAGAGAAATCTTTCAGTGGGAAAGAATAAATCCATAATTTATAGGAATTCTTTTTAATAGAAAGAATTGTAAAAACTTTCCAAGGTTATTTGTGTTGAGCCAACACAAGATGAAAAACCCTCAAGACCCAAAATCAAGGTTGAGAAGAACCCAAAAAAATTATTTGTCGTAAAAGAATTTTTTTGAGAAGGAGAGTCTTAAAAAAATTAAATAACCTCCTTCCAATTAATTAAAGAATTTGATAAAAACCAAATCAAATTTTTTGGAGTGTTACAACACCTACCCCCTTAGGAAAAATCTCGTCCCCGAGATTTCAGCTGATCCTCAAATAGGTGTGGGTACTCTGTCCGAAGAAAATCCTCTCTTTCCCATGTTGCTTCACCCTCGGTGTGATTGCTCCACTGAACCTTGAAAAACTTAATTGTTTTCTGTTGGGTCCTTCTTTCAGACTCCTCCAATATTTTTATTGGATGTTCCCTGTAGGTGAGGTCTGGTTGCACGTCAATGCTCTCATGAGATACATGCTTTTCTGGGTTGCTTACACATTTCCTCAACTGTGAGATGTGGAACACATCGTGGACGTCTGGCAGTTCTTTGGGTAGGTCTAGCTGGTAGGCCACTGTGCCTCTTCATGCAATCACACAGAAGGGTCCAATAAACCGTGGTGCTAGCTTTCATTTAACTTTGAACCGTTGCAGGCCCCTCATAGGAGATACGCGTAGATACACGTATTCGCCAGGTTCAAAGCTGACTTCACGATGTTTTTGATCGTAATAACTCTTTTGTCGGCTCTGGGCTGTTTTGAGTCGATCCCTGATTAGTTTAGCTTTCTCCTCAGCTTCCTTGAGCATGTCGGGGCAGAAGATACGTCTGTCTCCTGTTTCTGAACAATTTAATGGGGTACGACATCTTCACCCATACAAGGCTTCAAAAGGTGCCATTTGCAGACTGGCTTGGTAACTTTTGTTGTATGCGAACTCGACATACGGCAAGCTTTCTTCCCAACTAGTTCCATAGGTGAGAACACATGCTCTTAGCATGTCCTCTAGAATTTGGTTCACACGTTCAGTTTGTCCTCCAGTCTGGGGGTGGTATGCTGTACTGAATACTAGTTGAGTTCCCAGAGTTGTTGTAAATGATCCCAAAATCTAGAGACGAATTGAGTGCCTCTGTCGGATATTATAGTCTCTGGAATTCCATGCAGACAAACTATACGGGAGAGATAAAGTTTGGCAAGCTTCTGGGTGGTGTGGGTTGTCTTTACTGGGATGAAATGTGCCACCTTAGTTAATCTATCTATGATGACCCATATGGCATCATTCCCGTGTCGTGACCGAGGCAGTCCGACAATAAAATCCATTCCAATTTCGTCCCATTTCCACTCAGGTATCTTGTTTGGCTGTAATAGTCCTGCTGGTTTTTGGTGCTCGGCTTTAATGCGCTGACATGAATCACAGCAAGCAATGAATGTGGCTATATCCCTCTTCATACCGTGACACCAAATATTTTCCTGAATGTCCTTGTACATTTTGGTTCCTCCAGGATGGATTGAATATGGAGCGGTGTGGCCTTCTGCTAGAATTTGCTGTTTGAGGTCCTCTATGTTTGGTACGCAAAGTCTATCTCCGTACCATAATATTCCCTTATCGTCTATGATGAATTCTGAGGCCTTGCCCGAACTCACTTTTCTTTTTATGACTTCGATGCTGGGGTGTCCATGCTGAGCCTCCTTAATCTGTTCCATTAGGGTGGGTTGTATTTCCAAATTTGACACATTGCCCTCAGTGACTGATACGTCCATTTTGCATCATGCTTTTATATCAATATTTATTGCATTATGGACTGTCATTACACATTATATCTCAATACTTATGGCTATTCTCTCTTATTTTACAAGGTTTAGCATGAAGAGGGGGAATGCTGACAGCTGGAATTCTGGCTGGAAAAGGAGCAAATGTTGGAAACCTATTCTGCACAACTCAAAAAGTCCTGAAACTCCACGAAACAACCTTTTGGATTTATTAAGAATTTATGAGCGAAAGAAATAGGCCTGGGGTCCACACCCTGTCCAGGAGACAGGGGGGCGCGCCCCCCTGTAGGGCGCGGCCCCCTATCTCCTGGGCCCCCTGGTGGGCCTCCGGCATCCATCTTCTGCTATATCATCACTTTTACCCTGGAAAAAATCGTGGGCAAGCTTACGGGACGAAACTCGGCCGCCACGAGGTGGAACCTTGGCGGAATCAATCTAGGGCTGTGGCGAAGCTGTTCTGCCGGGGACACTTCCCTTCGGGAGGGGGAAATCATCACCAATGTCATCACCAACGATCCTCTCATCGGGAGGGGGTCAATCTCCATCAACATCTTCACCAGCACCATCTCCTCTCAAAACCCTAGTTCATCTCTTGTATCCAATCTTGTATCAAAACCACAAATTGGTACCTGTGGGTTGCTAGTAGTGTTGATTACTCCTTGTAGTTGATGCTAATTAGTTTACTTGGTGGAAGATCATATGTTCAGATCCTTTACGCATATTATTACTCCTCTGATTATGAACATGAATATGCTTTGTGAGTAGTTATGTTTGTTCCTGAGGACATGGGTGAAGTCTTGCTATTAGTAGTCATGTGAATTTGGTATTCGTTTGATATTTTGATGAGATGTATGTTGTCTTTCCTCTAGTGGTGTTATGTGAACGTCGACTACATGACACTTCACCATTATTTGGGCCTAGAGGAAGGCATAAGGAAGTAATAAGTAGATGATGGGTTTCTAGAGTGACAGAAGCTTAAACCCTAGTTTATGCATTGCTTCGTTAGGGGTTGATATGGACCCATATGTTTAATGTTGTGGTTAGGTTTACCTTAATACTCCTTTTTGTAGTTGCGGATGCTTGCAATAGGGATTAATCATAAATGGGATGCTTGTCCAAGTTAGGGCAGTACCCAAGTGCCGGTCCACCCACATATCAAATTATCAAAGTACCGAACGTGAATCTTACGAACGTGATGAAAACTAGCTTGACAATAATTCCCAACGTGTCCTCGGGAGCTCCTTCCTCATTATTAGAATTTGTAAAGGCTTATCATTTGCTACATAAAGGATTGGGCCACCTTGCTGCACTTTATTTACTTTATTTACTTTTTGCTCGTTATTATTTATCTTATCACAAAACTATCTATCACCTACTATTTCAGTGCTTGCAGAGAAAACCTTTCTGAAAACCGCTTATCATTTTCTTCTGCTCCTCGTTGGGTTCAACACTCTTACTTATTGAAAGGACTATGATAGATCCCCTACACTTGTGGGTCATCAAGACTCTTTTCTGGCGCCGTTGCCAGGGAGTGTAGAGCTTTTGGTGAGTGGAACTTGGTAAGGAAACAATTATATAGTGTGCTGAAATTTTCTGTTACTTGTCACTATGGAAACTAATCCTTTGAGGGGCTTGTTTGGGGTATCTTCACCCCAACCATAAGAGCAAAGAGATTCTCCTTAACCTACTGAACCTTATGCAAATATTCACTTTGAGATTCCTTCGAGTATGATAGAAAAACTGCTAGCTAATCCCTTTGCAGGAGACGGAACATTGCATCTCGATTTACACCTTATCTTTGTGGATGAAGTTTGTGGATTATTTAAACTTGCAGGTATCCCCGATGATGTTGTAAAAATGAAGGTCTTCCCTTTATCTTTGAAGGGAGATGCAATGACATGGTATAGGCTATGTGATGATACAAGATTTTGGAATTATAAGCGACTGAAGTTGGAATTTCACCAGAAGTTCTATCCTGTGCATCTTGTTCATCGTGATCGTAATTACATATATAATTTCTGGCCTCGCGAAGGAGAAAGCATCGCTCAAGCTTGGGGGAGGCTTAAGTCAATTTTATATTCATGCCCCAATCATGAGCTCTCTCGGGAAATGATTATTCAGAATTTTTATGCTCGGCTTTCTCTTGATAATCGCAACCTGCTCGATACTTCTTGTGCGGGTTCCTATATGCTGAAGACTATTAATTTCAAATGGGACTTATTGGAAAGAATTAAACGAACTCTGAAGATTGGGGTTCCGACGATGGTAAGGAGTCAGGTATGACACTTAAGTTTGATTGTGTTAAATCTTTTATGGATACCGATGCTTTTCATGGATTTAGCTCTAAGTATGGACTTGACTCTGAGATAGTAGCTACTTTTTGTGAAACTTTTGCTACTCACGTTGATCTCCTTAAAGAGAAGTGGTTTATATATAATCCTCCTGTTGAAGTGAAAGTAGTTGCACCTATTACAGTCGAAGAAAAGACTATTACATATAGTGATCCTATTATTCCTACTGCTTATGTCGAAAAACCTCCTTTTCCTGTTAGGATAAAAGATCATGTTAAAACTTCGACTGTTGTTCGTAAGAGTAATACTAGGACTTATACACCTCCTGAGCAAATTAATGTTGAACCTGGTATTGCTATTATTAAAGATCTCTTGGATGAGGACTTAGATGGGCATGTTATCTCTTTCTTGGGTGAAACTGCTAATATTGCTAGACCCGATACTAAGACACGTAGACCTGTTGTAGGCATGCCTGCTATTTCTGTTAAAATAGGAGATCATTGTTATCATGGTTTATGTGATATGGGTGCTAGTGCTAATGCGATACCTTATGATCTTTATAAAGAAATTATGCATGATATTGCACCTGTTGAATTAGAAGACATTGATGTTACTATTAAGCTTGCTAATAGGGACACCATTAAACCTATTGGGATTGTTAGAGATGTTGAAGTCTTGTGTGGGAAGATTAAATACCCTGCTGATTTTCTTGTTCTTGGTTCCCCACAAGATGATTTTTGTCCCATTATTTTTGGTAGACCCTTCTTGAATACTGCTAGTGCTAAGATTAATTGTGAAAAGAATATTGTCACTGTTGGCATAGATGGTATGTCTCATGAGTTTAATTTCGCTAAGTTTAGTAGACAACCTCGTGAAAGGGAAGCACCTAGTAAGGATGAAATTGTTGGTCTTGCTTCCATTGCTATTCCTCCAACTGATCCGTTAGAACAATATTTGTTAGACCATGAAAACGATATGTTTATGAAGGAAAGGGAAGAAATAGATGAAGTGTTCCTTAAACAAGAACCTATGCTAAAACATAACCTTCCCATTGAAATTCTTGGGGATCCCCCTCCACCCAAGGGTGATCCCGTGTTTGAACTCAAACCCTTACCTGATAATCTCAAGTATGCTTATCTTGATGAAAAAGAAATATATCCTGTTATTATTAGTGCTAACCTTTCAGAGAAAGAAGAAGAAAGATTATTGAAAACTCTGAAGAAGCACCAAGCTTCTATTGGATATACTCTGGAAGATCTTAAGGGCATTAGTCCCACATTATGTCAACACAGAATTTCAGTGGAGAAAGATGCCAAACCAGTTAGAGATCCTCAAAGACGATTAAACCCCAAAATGAAGGAAGTGGTGAGAAAGGAGATTCTAAAACTCCTTGAGGTAGGTATTATTTATCCCGTTGCTGATAGTGAATGGGTAAGCCCTGTCCATTGTGTCCCTAAAAAGGGAGGTATTACTGTTGTTCCTAATGATAAAGATGAATTGATCCCGCAAAGAATTATTACAGGCTATAGGATGGTAATTGATTTCCGTAAGTTAAATAAAGCTACTAAGAAAGATCATTACCCTTTACCTTTTATTGATCAAATGCTAGAAAGGCTATCCAAACACACACATTTTTGCTTTCTAGATGGTTATTCTGGCTTCTCTCAAATACCTGTGTCCGTGAAGGATCAATCTAAAACTACTTTTACTTGCCCTTTTGGTACTTTTGCTTATAGACGTATGCCTTTTGGTTTATGTAATGCACCTGCTACCTTTCAAAGATGCATGATGGCTATATTTTTGATTTTTGTGAAAAGATTTGTGAGGTATTCATGGATGAATTCTCCGTCTATGGATCCTCTTTTGATGATTGTTTGAGCAACCTTGATCGAGTTTTGCAGAGATGCGAAGACACTAGTCTCGTCCTGAATTGGGAAAAGTGTCACTTTATGGTTAATGAAGGCATTGTCTTGGGGCACAAGATCTCCGAGAGAGGCATTGAAGATGATAAAGCCAAAGTTGATGCTATTGAAAAGATGCCATGTCCCAAGGACATAAAAGGTATAAGAAGTTTCCTTGGTCATGCAGGCTTTTATAGGAGGTTCATTAAGGACTTTTCTAAAATCTCTGGGCCTCTGACTAATTTATTGCAAAAAGATATTCCTTTTTGTCTTTGATGATGATTGTGTAGAAGCGTTTGAAACACTTAAGAAAGCCTTGATCACTGCACCTATTGTTTAGCCACCTGATTGGAATTTACCTTTTGAAATTATGTGCGATGCTAGTGATTATGTTGTAGGTGCCGTTTTAGGGCAAAGAGTCGATAAGAAATTGAATGTTATCCAGTATGCTAGTAAGACTCTTGATACTGCCTAGAGAAATTATGCTACTACTGAAAAAGAGTTCTTAGCAGTTGTGTTTGCATGTGATAAGTTTAGACCTTATATTGTTGATTCCAAAGTTACTATTCACACTGATCATGCTGATATTAAATATCTTATGGAAACGAAAGATGCTAAGCCTAGACTCATTAGATGGGTTCTCTTGCTCCAAGAATTTGACTTGCATATTATTGATAGAAAGGGAGCTGAGAACCCCGTTGCAAACAACTTGTCTAGGTTAGAGAATGTTCTTGATGACCCACTGTCTATTAATGATAGTTTTCCTAATGAACAATTAGCGGTTGTCAATGCTTCTCGTACCGCTCCTTGGTATGCTGATTATGCTAATTACATTGTTGCTAAATATATACCGCCTAGTTTCACATACAAGCAAAAGAAAAAGTTCTTTTATGATTTAAGACATTACTTCTGGGATGATCCACACCTTTATAAAGAAGGAGTAGATGGTATTATTAGACGTTGTGTGCCTGAGCATGAACAAGAACAAATCCTACGCAAGTGTCACTCTGAATCTTATGGAGGACACCACGCTGGAGATAGAACTGCACACAAGGTACTACAATCTGGTTTTTATTGGCCTACTATTTTCAAAGATGCTCGTAAGTTTGTCTTATCTTGTGATGAATGTCAAAGAATAGGTAACATTAGTAGACGTCAAGAAATGCCTATGAATTATTCTCTTGTTATTAAACCGTTTGATGTTTGGGGCTTTGATTATATGGGACCTTTTCCTGCCTCTAATGGTTATACACATATTTTAGTTGCTGTTGATTACGTTACTAAGTGGGTAGAAGCTATTCCAACTAGTAGTGCTGATCATAACACTTCTATTAAAATGCTTAAAGAAGTTATTTTTCTGAGGTTTGGAGTCCCTAGATATCTTATGACTGATGGAGGTTCACACTTTATTCATGGTGCTTTCCGTAAGATGCTTGCTAAGTATGATGTCAATCATAGAATCGCATCTCCTTATCACACTACAAAAAAATACACTTCCGTGATGATACGTGTTTGTCACAGTAGGTCGCATTTTTTGTCATGCATGTACATCCATGAAAAATTTATGACAGAATCAAGATAGTCATACCTGTGCTGTCGTAGAAGTGTTCCATGACATTACCAAAATTATCATCACGGAAGTGTCCACTTCCATGACAATAAATCACGCGTCACAGAAGTGCTTTCGTCAAGGGTGACCGACACGTGGCATCCACCGTAACGGAACACCGTTAAGCTATCGGGTCGGGTTTTGGATCCGATAACCCGTTAACAGCCCCGACCAATGGGGATTTTCCACGTGTAAAATCATCATTGGCTGGAGGAAACACGTGTCGGCTCACCGTTGGGACAAATGTCATCCCCTCATTGGACAGAAGGCGCCTATGATACGTCAACACGTGGCACGGCCCAATAGAGGCCCATTCCTGTGAAAAGGCTGGCCCATTTGACTTGGTCAAAAGGTGGCGGGCCGGCCCAAATAAAGCCTGTTAACGACCTGTTCGCATATAGCCCATTTACAGCCCGCTAACCCAAGGCCCGTTACGCCCTATCCGAATTAGGCCCAGTAGCGTCATCTGGGCCACCCAATATGATTCCAGCCCGTTTTCACTTCTGGCCCATGTATGGCCCATGATGTCTTTCGGCCCATATGAGGCCCTATGTAACTCTTGGCCTATTAACGGCCCGTGGTGAAACTGGCCTGTAATGAACAGTGTATTACTTTACACCCATTAACGGCCCATGGTGAAACTGGCCCGTAATGAATAGTGTATCACTTTATACCCATTAAGGGCCCGTTATTCCGTTGGGCTGTTTGTAGCCCATGTTATCTTTCGGCCTTCTCAGAGCCCATTTATTCTTGGGCTCATTTCCAGCATTTGTTTACTTACGGCCCGTTACTGTCATTTTCTGCTTATGGGCCAAATTCATCCCGTGGTTACAGTCGGCCCGTTTGTGGTCCGTTAACACGTTGGTCCATTTTCATAGCGTCATGAAATATGGCCTATTAACGATGGCCCGTTATGGTCAGCCCATGAACGGACGATTCCAACTCTAGCCCGTTTACGGCCATAATGCGACCTGTTATTGGCCCATGTTTGGCCAATCGATCATACTACCCGTATAAGGCCCATTGATGATACGACCCGTAGAAGGCCCATTGTTTCTGTGGCCCATAGAAGGCCCATTGTTTCTACGGCCCGTGGAAGGCCCACTGTTTATACGGCCCGTAGAAGGCCAACTGTTTCTACGGCCCATAGGTGCAGTGTCACTACAGTAAATATTAGCCCATGGTTATTGTGGCCTAGTTTTAAAAAATAGGTTGTTGCAGCCACTAGCAAACCGCAGAAAAAGAACTGCACTGATTACAAGCAAACAAATAAACAAGACAACAAGGAAATAAATAAGCAAGCAACTTACACTAGGCTATCACGGCTATTACACATATTACATCCAATGGGCATCAAAGTTCGCCACCAGTGCAAATATAGGGAACACAACAACATATAAACGCCGCAGCAAAACAAGTCCAGAACTGAAACCACTTTAGAAGAGCTCAAGAAACAATATCCTGGGTACCTAGAATGCTGGCAAGATGCTTAGCAAGCTTATTAACTTTCTCTTGTTTGGCGCTTAAGTCCTCCAGCGCCTGCTGTTGCACCAGAAAGTATGCATCTGAATTCCGCAGGGACTTCCTCAGTCCTTCGGCTTCCTCAGTATGCATCTGAAGTTGAGACTCAATAAGCCGAACTGATTCAGGCAATGAGTTCGAAGAGCCGGTGCCAGCAGTGGTAGCCAGTAACTCGAACACTACATCAAGAAAGGACTTTGGGGTTGTCTTAGTGTCCTCAATATAGTTTTTATCAGCTTTCTTGGAGACCAATAGGGATCTCTCACTATCTTGAACCTTATCTGCATTACTTCCTTTACCATTGCATAACAGGGTACTCTTCTCCAATATTTTATCTGCGTTCTAAAAGGGAAACAAACAAGCACATCTCAGGTTTACAATGTAGTATATGAAACTCATTTTGGTAAACCAGTTCAGTAGTAAGGTGGACAGGATAACAACATGAAACAAACATATATCTATGTAGTATGGTCACTGTATGGTCTATATCATTCTAGTTTATGTTGCCAAATCAAGATAGATACAGTTTGAATCATATCTATTTAAGACAAAGCAGCATAGACAGAATATAAGTGTGGGAAACTACACAGCAATAACAACACTTGTAATGTGCATGGCATGAGAACATAACTGTTTATTCAATTGACACTAAAATCAACATAGAGCAAGTTACAACAGCAAACAGCCAAACACGTTGAAGAAACAGGTTTAAAACATACCTGTTGCGCCATTGGAGTTTCAATTGCATCCTTCAAATTTGAAATTGGTTGGTATCGGTAAATACAGTGATGCAAGAGCAAAGTAGTATGAACCATAGCTACGGAACCTGACCTGAGAACAATTCTTCTTATGCTTTAAGCGTTGACTTCGGGTTCGGAGTGGTGGTCCTCGTGATGTGGGCACTGCAGTTGCCTTACTAACTGCTCGTGTTTGGGTGCTTTGTGGTGGAGACGGTGCTGTGTCAACGGGAACTGGGTGTCTATCTGCTGGGGTTGGGGTTAGAAGGGGTGCAGCTGGTTCTCTGTCCAACTGGGTAGGGGTACAATCTGCATGAGTGTGGGTTATGTGTGGTGGGGCTGATTCTTGGGCAAGTACAACCGTGGTTCTATCTGCATCGACAGGTAGCACGATCTTTTCTGAAGACCGTGTTTTTACTCCCACACATACTGCCATCACTCCCTCCAATTGAAATGGCTGATAAACAAGAAAAGTAATTGAATGTACACACATTGTAAGATAGACAGGTGCAATGGATAGTAGGGAAGAAAACAGGGCATGAAATAATTCACATTTATGTTGTCTAAGCAAACAGAATAGCGGGACATAATTTCACGTATATGATGGCTAATTAAACAGGATAGCATGACACAATTTCACATGTATGATGGCTAACTAAATAGGATAGAATAACATACTTCAAAATATGATTACTATGTAAACAGGATGACATGATATAACTATACGATGTGTCTATTAAAGTGGTTGGCATGCCATAAATCACAAACATGCCATCGATGGAAACATGATGGCATGATATAATTCACGGATAGAATGACATAATTTAAAATATGATGACTATGTAAACAGGATGAGATGATATAACTATATTATGTCTTTAGAAAATGGGTTGGCATGCCATAATTCAGATACATGCTGTCTATGTAAACATCATGGCATCACATAATTTAAATATGTGATTTATATACTAAGGAAGTGAGCAGAGGGCAATTGCATATATGATGTGTCAACTAAGAGATGGCATTCAATATTGTGTATATGATGTAAAAAATAAGCATTGCAATACAACATATGCATTATATGAGTAATATAACCCTGCCAAGTTTGGGCATACACCTCAGGGGGATAATAGGACTGGTCATCTGCCTCTGAATCCTCCTCTGAAGAGCTATCTTTAACCAGCAAGATATCTGCTTCAGCTGGTAGCATTGTATGCTCTGAAGACCTTGTTTTCACTCCAGATTTCTCCATCACCAATTCAAATGGCTGATGCACAGGAAGAGTAGTTGAATATACAAACATTGTCGACAAAGGCAATGAGAAATACAAAAAAAGGATGGCATGATATAATTCACATATATGACGCTTGCCTAAAAAGCGTGGCATTGCATAATTCACATACATAATGCCTTGCAACAATATAACATTGCATAATTCACATATATAATGTCTTGCAACAAGATGGCATTGCATAATTCACATAAATGGTAATTAGACACTAAACAGGTGGCATTCACACAAAGCATGTCTAAACTAAGCAAATGACATAGCAATGCAAGATACCATACACACGATATGAGTAACATAACCCTGCCAAGTTAGGGCATGCACCTCAGGGGGGAAATATGACTGGTCATCTGTCTCTGAATCCTCCTCTGAGGATCTATCGGTAACCAGCAAGAAATGCGCTTCGTCAGATAGCATTGTCTGCTCTGAAGACCTTGTTTCCACTCCAGTTTTTTCCATGACCATGCCGAATGGCTGATGCACAGGAAGAGTAATTGAATGTACTAAAATTGTTGACAAATTTAACACATAATAAAAAAATGATGGCATGATATAATTCACATATAAGATGACTGGCTAACCAGGGTGGCATTGCAAATTTCACATATATGATGCCTGGCTAGACAAGATGGCATTGCATGATTCACATATACAATAAAGAAACAAAACAGATGGCATTGACACAAAGCATGTCTAAACTAAGCAGATGACATCTTTAATGTATACAGTAAGCAATGCAAGGCACCATATGCATGATATTACCAACATCAGCATGCCAAGTTAGAGCGAAGACCTCATGGGGTAAATAGGAGTGGTCTTCTCCTTCTGAATCCCCCTCAGAACAATTATCTTCCTCTTGATTATGATCCGAAATGGGTGGAGGGGGGGCTGCCTTTGCGCCCACCATGGAACGACGTCTGCATGAAATTTTATTGCCACGCAAGGCTCGTCTCTTTTGCTCTACATGATCAGTTCCATTGTGTACAATAACTGGCATCCATAGGAATAAAACATAGTGAGATCATGTAAGGACTGTATGCACAAATCCAGAGTGATGGTAGCAAACTGTGGATAGACCCAAAACCAATGATAGCAGGCAGATAATAGCTTTAGTTAAAAAATACAGATAATGGCTCCTTTAATGTTTGTTTGCACACAACATGAAACTCATAGTAGACACCAGAGATTAACCAGATAGTAGACACATAGTACTGATTGCTGCCCCAATATATACCCCACAACCATTTAAAAACTCAAGTTTCAGCATTAGTTTGGACCTGACTCGGAGTCTAATAGGTGAACACGACGATAATGTAGCATGTCATCATATTAAGCAACGCATAACGTAAGCAGACACGGAAGAGTGCGACCTCTCTTGCGGACCCGTGTAGTCCTCAAGGTCATCTTCTCAGTTGATGATGGTAATGCAGTTGTCGTGGCTGCCGGTGGCGGGGAAGAAGATCTGAGGCGGCGGAAGACAGTCTGGAGAGCGGATCCCTGCTGTGGTGAACCCTTCCGTCATTGGAGCAGCTGAGCTGGGGTGGAACACAACACCGCAGGAGCAGGACAAACCACACAAGGTTTTCTTTGACACATATCTGTAACAGAAGTAATTGGGTAAGGGCTTGTTTGAATTTGAGGATTCTAACAATGCAGGGATAGGAAATAGACAGGAATAGGATAGGAATGCACATGCAAAACAGAGAATTTAAAAACACAGGATTTCTGCCAATCTGGGTGTTTGATTCACAACAATTGAAAGATCACAGGATGCAAAAAAGCATGGTGAGATTAAGTCAAACCACAAGAAAATGTATGGTTATAATGCTATTATGCTACTATCTCTTAGTCTTGTGCTTGATGAATAGGAATATGAAAAGGAGGAGAATTGGAAATTAGAATTCCTACGGTTTTTATTTCAAGGAGACACTAAAGGAACAAATCCTATAGTTTTCGTTTGCTCCATTCCTTTGCACCAAATTCATGAAAAGTAGTACCATAGGAAACTTTCCAATTCCTATGTTTTTCATTCACTTTTCCTTTCAAGCACTAGCGATTCTAGTAGGCAGGCTTGAGCAAGGAAAATCCTACACTAAAAAAATGTTTTTGTGCTACTTCTATTACTTTGGACCTAGGCCACTGCCATACTAGCTCAACTCCCAGGCCCATCGACAAATGCACAGCTCAAACGCGCAGAGATAAATAATGATGGCGTTCAAGAGAGTCCATCACGGATAGCTAAGTTGCCTGGTACCTCACTGCTTGTCATATAGTAGGATAAAATAATCGTATTTCCCGTTACTACGAGTGCTTAGTGGATAATATATATAACATGTAGAGTAAAATAGAGATGCAACAAGTGTACAACCTCTTTGGCGAAGCCATGTCGATCTCAGCGTGATTGGGTTGGCCGGTGAGGATGCTCCGGCTGACTTTGCTGTCGGAGGAGGGGAAGAAGATCTTAGGCGTCTGGAGATGGAGCCCGAGGTACTGCTCCACTGTGATGGAGGGTTTCGTCGTTGGAGCAGCTCCGGTGAGTTCTACGACGCCGAGGCTGAAGCAGGACAAGAGAGACAACGAACAACGTTAACCTGAGTGGAATTCTAATAGCATCTCCAATACATGACGTAAAATACATAACCACAAAGTGCTAGATGTAAAATACATCAACTGCTCATCTCTGAACTTAACTGCCGAAACTGAACTTAACTGTCGAAACTGAACCTAACTGTCGCAACTGAATTTTGCTATCGAAACTGAATTTTGCTGTCGAAACTGAACGCACTAGCAAGGTGAGGCTACACGTTGGTCAACTGACTTTTTCATCTCTGGTCAGTCGATTTTGCGGCCGTTGGATACGAAATCAAGGGCCTGCGGTTCATCTTCAACCTCCACCCCCCCGAGCCGCCAGCCACCACCGGCCAAACAGCAGCCCCCGCCATCCGCGGCATGCAGTGCGCCGCCCCGCTCGCCCCGAAAACACTCCCCACCGCCGGTCCGCCGCCGCCCCGGCCATCCCTCTAGCCCCCCCATGCCGAGCTTTTTCTCCGGTGATCCCCACGCCACCGTCCCGCCAACGCCCCGCCACCGCCGGCGATCACCGCCCCCATCCTGAACCCTAAGATAGATAGTGGGGTACCTCTCCGGCAGGCCCCCTCACCGCTGCGGCTGGTTCTTCCTTCACCCCGGCGAGCCCACCCCTTGGAAATCGACTGACCCAAAAGTCGATTCAGTCGACTAAAGTGTAGCCAAATCGGAGCAGCATCGCAAGCAAGAGCAAGAGCGAGAGCAGCAGCGCGAGCAAGAGCAATAGCAAGAGCAGACCAGGCAGGGGACCGAGAGCAAGAGCAGAGCAGTAGCGCGAGCGAGAGCTAAAGCAACAGCAGCTCCTACTGATGTGGATGTCGTCGCCGAGGGAGCGACGCCGTGGAGGAAGTGGCCGGCGACGCCGCCGTGGATGGAGCCGCGCCGTGTCGGCTCGGGACCGAGCGCCAGCAGCACCGTGAGATCGAATCAAGAAGAAAATGCGGCGATTAGTGTACAACCTCTTTGGTGGCGCCGATTAGGCCGCAACTTCATCCGAGGAAACGATGATGATGATGCTCTTCCGGTGGTGTAGGTGAAGACGGCGGTGTGGGAATGGAGGTGGCGTGAAAGACGAGGGGGACATCGGGGCAGCTCCTTGGAGGTGGAGGACGGGGTGGTTGAACCGGCGGGACGATGAGATCGACGACGGATCCTCATCCGGTACGGTGGATGAGGGACGTCGAGGTGTTTCTGTGGACGACGTCATCGGGGAAGAAGCTCCGGCTGGGTGGCGGACGGAGCAGGGTGTGGGGTTTCGTCGCGGGTTTTCACGGCCTCGGTGTACGAATGGGTGGGCGGATGGGATGGCAGTGGGGAACCATGGCTTAGAGATGAGCTTGTCCAAAATGTGGGGTACGTTACGAAAGTACCCCCCACCAATTTGAGGCGGTTCTTTCGGTTCAGGGGTACCACGGGCATTTCGCGTGTCGGGATTTCACAGGAGGTGGGAGTTTTCGCGCACGTTGTAGTTTCGGAATAGCAAGGCGCAGGTTGAGATGGAGGGAGTTGTCGGAGCACAACGAGACAAAGATATATCTTAAATATTTCGGGCTAACAAGGCGCGGGTTGAAGAGGCGGGAGTTTCGTAGCATGATAGACAGAGACGCTAGCTTCAATTTTCGGCATAACAAGGCGCGGCTTGAAATTTTGGAAGAACAAGCTTAACGTGTACCCCAAAAAAGATAATTTGCACCTCAACACGCACAACACACACACAAACACCATTTAGACTAGAGTAAGGTACACGTGCATTGCACGCATGAGATTTGGCAACCAAATTATGAATAAATACCACATTATAGCATGCAAGGTTTGAGTCATATATGCATGATTTAGATGTTCGTTTAATTCTTATAGTTCATTTCATTCAAAATCATCTAATTTTTATAAGAAAGCTAATCTATTTTAAGATTCATGGAATTGTGCGTTGTAAGACATAAAGTAAAAACAAATAATGGCAAATCATGTAGAAAAACATTTGGGCAATTATGATACGGAAGATTCTAGAACAAATAAGAAGTGCTTGTGTTTTGATGTTTCTGCATTATGCTTAAGTTCAACCATGGAGTCTTCTAGATTATACATGTGGCAAAATCTGGTGGAATCTAGATGATATCCAACGGCCAATAGTGCTCAAATTTGCCATCTTTGGACCTTCGGATTCGCCTCATCCAACGACCATCTTTCAAAGTTAAAGTTACCCGCTCACAATATAAATATATATATAATATAATATATATAGGGGTATAGATATAGATATGTGATGCAAAAGCCGCCCATCATCTCCAATTACTTGCACGGATGCGACATGGGCAAATGATGTCTGCCATCGGTATCTCAAATTCAAATGTGTATACATTACAACATGCTCGTTTCCAAAGCACACCGCGCAGATCTCTGTTATATTCATGCATGCATGGGTTTCAAACATCAGGATCTCTTATTCAAATATTTGAATTCAACTTTACATTGATTATGACCTCACCTATTCTTTTACACCCACACAGTAGTCTTCTCTTTATAATTGTACCACTAACTTTGTCTCGTGCATGCATGCACACACACTACCAGTCGGCATTATCTATCGCACGCATGCAATCTTTTTCTTCAAGTCGGTCTCCCATGAAGGCACACACCCACACACATCCCCCTCTCCCTCATACCGGGCATTCTTTATCTCTCACGCGTGCATGCGCAATGATCGATGTTCCTCTATGTATGTGTGTATATAGCTAGGTCTTTCATAGTTTTCCACACAAACCGATCAATCGATATATCCAGTGAGGTCTCACCCTCTTTCCCACGTCCACATCGATCAATCTATACCTCTCCCACGTCCACATCGATCAATCTATACCTCTCTATATAGGATTAACATAAATAACTAATACACCCACATTAATTATATATCCAACGTCCCCCTCTCATCATCCATGCCTTCCACTTCATCTCTCAGATGCGTGCACAATGGCGAAGATAGGGGGCAGTAAGGGCCCCGCCCCCCCTAACATCACTATATATCGAGGCTAATATGAATGTGATCATTAGACAATTGCTGCTAAAAAAGGTTTAATTTCATGAATTGACCCTCCTCGTAAAGGATTAGCAATGCTTGGCCCCCTAGCTCATTTATTTTTCATGGCTCCGCCACTGCGTACAACAGCGCACGTGTTTGCCCCCTCTCTCTAAATAACGATCTCGCACTTGTGCATTCCTTCATAGTCTCCCTCCACTTGGGCCCTCGCACCATCTTCTAACCCCCCACCGGATTTTGCCACATGTACAATCTAGCAGACTCCATGGTTGAACTTAAGCATAATGCACAAACCTCAAAACAACAGTAGTTCTCTTTTGTTCCAGAATCTTCTGTATCATAACTGCCCAAACTTTTTTTCTAGTTGAATTGCCATTATTTGTTTTTACTTTATGCTTTACAACGCACAATTCCATTAATCATAAAATAGATTAAGGGCTTCTTTGATTCAAAGGATTCTCAAAGGAATTTTGGAGGATTCTAATCATTAGGAATTTTTCCTATCTTGGTTGTTTGATTCGTAGGATTGTAAACCATAGGAATTTTTCCATATGATTCATTTGCACTAGATTTCATAGGAAACATCCCATCCACTCAAACTTCTTTGAAAGAATTCTGCATTTTTTCAATGCACAATCAAACACTCGAACAATCCTGTAGGATTCAATACGACATTCCACTATAATCCCATGTTTTTCCTATTCACGCGTTCTTAGCTTTTTTTATAAAAACTAATTTGAGAGATGAACTATAAGAATTAAACGAAGGGCTACATCACGCATATATGACTAAGAGCTTACATGCTATAGTGTGGTATTTATTCATAATTTGGTTGCAAAATATGATGCGTGCAATGCACGTGTAAATTACTAATGGCACTCTACACAGTGTCTCTCTTACTTCGAGTATGTGCAAAACACGTAAATTAGAATACCAATAGCACGCTACACAGTGTCTCTCTTACTGTTCATGAAGCCACGTGGAACATGTGGAGGCGTTGTCGCGACCTCGTTGCGTGGATTGATCACAGTGACGTGCTGTTGGTTCCAGAAGAATGTACTCGTCCTCCTTGAGCCATACTGGCGGTACATGCACGAAGCGAAGATGTGCACGCACGCCACGCACACACTCATTCCCTCGCACGCACACGCGGGTACACGGGCGGACGCAATTTTGTACAAAGATCCACCCCATGTGATAATTTGACGCGTGTAAAGTCATTCACTTCATTGATGGTCAATTAATACAGCGCATGCAAATTGAGTGGATGTGAGGGCGGAAGAAAGACATTATTACTCCACTGCGCGCATGGGAGTAGTTAAATCATGGGCTGCTAGTAGTACTTCCATTGGTCTCCTTCATATTTTGTGCCAATTTTTGATAGTAACATAATATTTACGCATTTGAGCAGTGTAGTCTACTTGAAATTTATGTTCCACTAAACTCATCGGGAGCCGTTTCGGGCCTCGAAACCGAAACCATCAATTAATCTTTACCTTGTTCCCATCACATTCGAAAGCCTGCTCACACCTACTAGTACTACGTACCAAACCTGAACGTGTTCCCACTATGCAGGTATTAGTACTACTAGTGCTAGTACTTAGGTTATAAAAAGGGGAACTACCTAACCGAAAATTACTCTACCTTTCCTCCTCATAAGTGCTTCTTCTTCGTCCGTCGTTGCCATGGCCGGTGAGCAGAGCTCTAGGTCGAGAACTACTCGTAACAAGGGAGCGGCAACCAAGGCCGCGGAAAAAAAAGAGAGGGCTCACCGCCACGCAGAGACCTCGAAAGATCTCTCACGGGCAGGCGATGGCTCCCAGGAGCGCCCTAGCCGCGGAGGCGAACATGCCAAGCCAGTGGAGCTGGAGTCGTTATCCCTCGACGGCATGCCCGATCAGCTCAATAAGCACCTCAATAAGCAAAAGGAGTTCATCCAAGGCTTGACGGAGTTGCTGAAGGAGAGCCTCGACGACATGCCCGCTGAGCTCAATCAGCAGGGGGAGTTGACCGCCGGCTTGGTGATGCTACTGAAGAAGAGCATTGCCTCGGATAAGAAGGTGACCGGTGAAATCCTGCGACTTCAGGAGGACAAGGCGAAGCTCTGCCACGAGATCGACCTGTTGAAGGAGAAGAACGCCGGCTGGAAGAAGCTGCATGAGAATAGTAGTTCCTCGATGAAGATGGTGCAGGCCCTCGTCATGGAACAGAAGGAGGAGTTGGCGATGCTCCGCATCAAGCACCTGGCTGCTATCAAGGTACGTAATGCGGCCGTGGAACAGATGATGAAGGCTCGCGTCAAGAAATCCCGCGTCATGGACAGAATGAAGAAGATGGCGGAGGAGACGCGCCAGGAGATGGAGGTCGTGGAGGCGATGAAGAAGCAGTTACGACTCCGCGGCGAATTAGATCATTTGGGGTGATAATCTTCCTTCTTCTTTTGCTGCTGTGTTTCATCTTTTGCTTCGGGTGTTTCGCCGCACGTGTCACGTTCTCTGCGAGGCATGAATAGAACAATGGTTTTTGTTTTTTGAGGGAATGAATAGAACAATGCTAACAATGAGATGACTAGCAAATTAGATTATTTTTTATCGCCATATGGCACTGGGCTGCCGTGTTTCGTGCTCCTCCGTCGCAGTACTACTCTAGTGGAAAACTTGAGTATACCACATGGTTCTTTGCTCCTCCTCGATCAGGTCGTCGGCGCATTTATACGAGCAGTAAAATCACAAGGCCCCGCCTTCCAGCAGTAATGAGCCATCAAATCACAAAGGCCCTCGCCTCTCATGAAACCGACCAAGCTAGACTGCCCCGCCCTCTAGCCATTTAAAAGATGTATACTTTTGTACAACAGTAGTATCGATGGATTGCGTCATGGAGCAAAACTTGAAATTAAAAAAAGGTGGTACATATAGAGAGCGCTCGTCGCCAAATTATGCATATAGTACTATTAAAAAGGCTAGTCACAATAATGGTGTCCAGCATAACCCACCCCTCAAATAAAACTAAGCACCCTGGAATTCTTTGACAAAACTAAGCACCTTGAAATTCTTTGACAACTAAACTGCTGGCTATATGATGTGGGCCACATATATTGTACGTATATAATGTGAATAAACGAGTGGTAGTACTATACTAACTAAAAGATGAAATGTAAGAAATACTAGTATGTACTTACTGAAGAGTTGAAGAAACAAGAAGAAACATAACATAGTTCTGCTGGGGGCTCAGCACAACACACCCCTCAAATTAAATTAAGCACACCTGAAATTAAACTTTGCAACTATTCCGGTAGACACTGCATTAGAACCACCATGAGCAACGACACTGCCACCTTACTCGGAGTCCTCGTCCACGTCCTCGACTTCGTCCTTGTCCCTCTTCCTCTTGGCCGATACTTCTTTGCTTGAACCGCCAACTTGGCTATTGCTCTTCATCCAACCCTTGTAGATATTGAAACAAAGGTAGCCATCCATTGCAGCGTACTGGATGTGGTCTATATCTAGTACATTCCACTGCCATGCATGACGATGAAACGTGTATGGAGGTTTCTCCAGTCTACCGTACGAAGGATGAACCATGGCTCCTGCCAGGGTCAGCATTGAAGGCTGACGAGAGGACACTAGCCGACTCTTTTGGAGGTCGAAGGTGTTTCCTACAACGAGGCCTATCCGACGCAGGACTTCTTTGTCGTTACCAAAGTATACAGTAACGAATTTGACTAGGTTACTCTCGAGGAAGTCCTTAAAATCCTGGCACTCAACGTCGGCATGGCATATGTGGTAGACCAAGCATAAGTCATGCACGCAAACCTAGATCACGGCGGGCTTCTTCCTCTCTTTGTCCTTTAGATCCTTCTCTCGTCCCACGACCGTGGTGTACTCAACATCTAGCCCAGCGACCCACTCATCATGTGAGTTTTCGAACATGCGTCTGAAGCGAGAAAGGCATCCTTTCAATGTCGCGGAAGTACGGGTGTAGATGACGTCGAAATCATCGCCGGTGATGGTTCTAACCTTGTATTCACCGCCGATCGGGGAGATTTGGGACGCCATGGATTTGGGAGGAGGGTTAGGATTAGTGGAACTGCCGTAATGTGAATGGACGGGACGACTAGGAGCGAACCGCCGTAGTATTAAAGGACGTGCGGGGACGAGTAGGAGCGAACTGCCAGCGTGCGAATGGCAGGGTAGTGGCTTTCCATTCTCCCATGATACGGGCTTCCGAGAGCCCTAGGATCGGAGATCGAACGGTTGCATGGCGTGATTCTAGACCAATGGGCGAATATCCTATCCTGGAGGGTTATTCTGCAAATTTTCAGCAACTGAGCATGCGACCGGTTGATCTCAGATCCAAGGGCTGCCAGCAGCCCCTATCATGGTCGCGCCTACCATGACCGTCGCGTCGCTCGCGCGGTCGCGCCCTTGGAGATTTAACACAGTGCGTTAGGCTATCTGATGTTGGCATGTCATACATAGTCATCACTTAGTCACTCATATTACAACAAGGTTGGCTATAAGTGTATATGTTTTACTCCTCTCTATCTCTTTCTTCGTACTCCCTCCGTCCCATAATATAAGAACGTTTTTTACACTAGCTAGTGTAGTGTCAAAAACGTTCTTATATAATGGGACACAGGGAGTACTAGTATTTATTGCATTTGCCAAGGAGTGACCTCTTCCAATGAAATGGTGTTGCTAAGTTTGCTTCATTTAGTTAGCTATAGACTCAAAATTGTCTTTTCACCTAGGTACACGCGCTTAGCACCGTTTCTTCCTTGGGTCAAGAAACTAGTCTCTCTCTTCTTGATTAACTTGCCACATCAGACTTTATGCCTATGTGGCAAGCTTAAGCACCTGTATGAGCAAGTAAGGTGCCCGTCCGTTGCACGGAAGAGTGAAATGCATTGATCGGGGTGTTGTTTATTTTGACAAAGGATGTGGGGGTCATCTCATGTGCAACCGGGTCGACGTGTCAAGCACCAAATAACAGTGCAGAACAGCAGGGGGGACGCACCCCACTCGTACCGGCCCAGTGTTAGTAATGAGCAATGAGACGTCAAATCACAATGCCGCACCTTCCCAGACGGATGAAGCAACCATTATTTCACACTTCGGTTCGACATCATCTCAAACCACGTACTAGTATTGCTTCTGCCTCAAGAGGGACACGCGCATTGCCTTGGTACATCATGACACGTGGGACCACATGACAGGCCATGCTCCCCCGCTGATCGCTGGGTAAAATCACCTCATTTTTACTATACTTCCTCCGGATCGGTTTACTACATGGCATGCATGTCGTTCTAGGTTGAGAATTTAACTGGCTATATATATATGTGATGAACAGTACGCTAGCCTTCTAAAAAATGTATACTTTTGTACAGTAGTACTCCATTATCGATGGATTGCACCATGGAGCAAAAATTGAATTTTTTTAAAAAGGTGGTACATATAGAGAGCGCTCGTCGCCAAATTATGCATATAGTACTATTAAAAAAAGCTAGTACGTGCTTAATTGGGGTGCTAAATTCTATTAAAGAAATACTAGTACTAGTATGTACATACTGAAGAGTTAAAGTAACGAGAAGAAACATAACATAGTTCTGCTGGGGGCTCAGCACAACACACCCCTCAAATTAAACTAAGCACACCTGAAATTAAACTATGCAACTAATCCGGTAGACACTGCATTAGAAGTTTAGAACCGCCATGAGGAACGACACTGCCACCTTACTCGGAGTACTCGTCCACGTCCTCGACTTCGTCCTTGTCCCTCTTCCTCTTGGCCGATACTTCTTTGCTTGAACCGCCAACTTGGCTGTTGCTCTTCATCCAACCCTTGTAGATATTGAAACAAAGGTAGCCATCCATTGCAGCATAGTGGATGTGGTCTATATCTAGTACATTCCGCTACCATGCATGACGAGGAAACGTGTAATGAGGTTTCTCCAGTTTGCGGTACGAAGGATGAACCATGGCTCCTGCTAGGGTCAGCATTGAGGGCTGACGAGAGGGCACCAGCCGATTCTTCTGGAGGTCGAAGGGGTTTCCTACAATGAGGCCTATCTGACGCATGACTTCTTTGTCGTTCTTAAAGTCTACAGTAACGAATTTGACTATTTTGTCCTCGAGGAAGTTCTTTAAATCCTGGCACTCAACATCGGCATGGCATATGTGGTAGACCAAGCAAACGTTATGTATGCAAACCTGGATCACGGTGGGCTTCTTCCTCTCTTCGTCCTTTAGATCCTTCTCTCGTCCCACGACTGTGGTGTACTCAACATCTAGCCCAGCGACCCACTCATCATGTGAGTTTTCGAACATGCGTCTGAAGCGAGAAAGGCATCCTTTCACCGTCGCGGAAGTACAGGTGAAGATGACGTCGAACTCATCGCCGGTGATGGTTCTAACCTTGTACTCACCGCCGATCGGGGAGATTTGGGATGCCATGGATTTGGGAGGAGGGTTAGGATTAGTGGAACTACCGTAATATGAATGGACGGGGCGACTAGGAGCGAACTGTCGTAGTATTAAAGGACGTGAGGGAAAGAATAGGAGCGAACTGCCAGCATACGAATGGCAGGGTAGTGGCTTTCCATTCTCCCATGATACGGGCTTCCGAGAGCCCTTGGATCTGAGATCGAACGGTTGCATGGCGTGATTCTAGTCCTATGGGTGAATATCCTATCCTGGAGAGTTATTCTTAAAATTTTCAGCAACTTAGCATGCGACTGTTTGATCTCGGATCCAAGGGCTGCCAGCAGCCCGTATCATGCTCGCGCCTACCACGACCGTTGCATCGCTCGCGTGGTCGCGCCCTTGGAGATTTAACACGGTGCGTTAGGCTATCTGATGTTGGCATGTCATACATAGTCATCACTTAGTCACTCATACTACAACAAGGTTGGCTATAAGTGTATTTTTTTACTCCTCTCTATCTCTTTCTTTGTACTCCCTCTGTCCCATAATATAAGAACGTTTTTGACACTAGCTAGTGTAGTGTCAAAAACGTTCTTATATAATGGGACACAGGGAGTACTAGTATTTATTGCATTTGCCAAGGAGTGACCTCTTCCAATGAAATGGTGTTGCTAAGTTTGCTTCATTTAATTAGCTATAGACTCAAAATTGTCTTTTCACCTAGGTACATGTTCTTAGCACCGTTTCTTCCTTGGGTCACGAAACTAGTCTCTCTCTTCTTGATTAACTTGCCTATGTGGCAAGCTTAAGCACTTGTAGGAGCAAGTAAGTACAATAGTGCGCTTTACATGGCATTTTTGCATATGTGGAGGAAAGAGAGGCAAGGAAAAAGTCGAGAAGTCGACTCTCATGCAAGAGCCAGCCTCTACTACTACATGGTGGAGCATTGGGAGAGGCACCTGTATGGAGGTGGTCAGGAATCGGGAGACTCACGCCGGTCGTAGCGCCGCAGTTAAAATGATAATGGGAAGTCAAATCATGGGGCCTCACCTGTCCAGCAGTAACTCGCTGTCAAATCACACAGCCCTACGTTTGCAGCAGCCTACTCCCTCGTCTTCTCGCGTCTCTGTCGAAACGACTAGGAGGAACTGTCCCGCCGCCTACCGGGCAGGAAAAGCCCCGCCCTCGACTTTTAAATAGTATACAGTATACTAATTTTGTATCCATGGATTGCGCCCGCACCATGGAGCAAAGCGTCTAGAAAACGGCGGTACACATGTACGGAGTATACAACACGCACGTTGCATTCGCGTCGCACCCCAGACGGTCGGTCGGTCTGGCACGCTGCTCTCCGAATGGAACGCGCGTCATATTGCATTCGCACACACATGTGGGACGACAATTGAGAACTGACCATAGGCACACTCCCCTGCCCCGCAAATCGGGTGACTTAATAGAAGAGGGAGACGAGCGATAGTACTAGAGAAGTGTTGTACTACGTTGGTGCCTGGACGATCCCTGCAAGACACGGAAGATTAGTTCGTCCATGCATGTGACCAGACTCTAGCAGACACGCCTAGATTGGCTATCGTCTACATATCGTGCAGGCTGTGTTGTACATGGCTGTAGTTGTGGTGAGAAATCTAAAAAAACGTTTCTTGTCATCTCGCAAAATTATGTGTCATGTGCTTTGGATCACTGCGAGGGTTAAACAGCGACAACTGAGTTGGGCTAGTCATTGGGGGCACATGCACGAACAGTGACTACTCGGCTGCCATCTAGGTCAAGCCGGCTATTTTAATTAGACATCTATCGACGGACCCCTTTTCTATGAGTTTATCTTTAATTTGAGCTTGTTCCTCGTCTAGTTTGTCCGCCGGGATTCATGTTGTCTCCTTTGGGCAGTGAGGTTATGATTTCTTGTCATGTGGCATTTTTTCGTGTTATATGTTATAATCTGGCGCTTCAGATCAAAATGACGACAACTGCGCCTCCGGGCCACGTGCATGAAGACTTCTCGACAGTCATTGACGAGGTCAAGCCGGCTCCGGTAGACAAAAGAAAACTAAGTACTACTCCACTATATAGGCAGGAGCCTCCGTGCTTGCTTGCTAGTGTTGCTCTCTTCACACCGTCTCGGCCTCTCCAGATCTAAACACGAAAGCAGTGGCCACACACTCTCTCTCTCTCTGCTCACTGCTGGTCACAAATCCAGTCGGATCCTCTCCACCGGGGAAGGTGAGAAGGTGCAACGTTCACGCGGTCGTCCTCGGCGATGGCTCTTACCCACTGCTGGGCGCGTCCCGATCAGCCTGCCTTGTCGTTCTCTCCCAAGCACCGCTGGTGAGGGAGGGCCTCCGACCTCTTGTTCCTCGCTGCCGTAGTGCAGGCAGATCCGGCCTCCCGCCGCCCACCTAGCGACATCCCGGCGACCATCAGGTATAACTTCCTTCGAAACCGGCCTTTCTCTACTTCCCGAGCTCCTGACGTCGCTGCATTTGTAACTTTTACTATTTCTCAGGCCCCCTCGTAGATATTATCGATCGGCTGTTCGAAAACCACCTTTTTTTTATGTTTAAGAGGTAAAACTAGTTCATGCACTCGAATCTAGTACTACTTGGTTCAAACAAGGAAGAAAGGGGGTGGGGGTGGGGGAGGATTTGTTACCTAAATCTAGGACTTGGTCGAAAGAGGAAATAATGGGGGCGAAAAGTAGCAGAGACTGGCTATCCAACTAGTCTCTAGGTCTAATAGGGAAATAAAGGGAAACACAGTACAAACTCAATATAAACCTGATCTATTGGTTGAAAAAGGAAAGAAAGTGGGGACTGGGGGACAAGTCAACAGAGTAAGTCCAGCACTAGATTTGCTAGCCTCACACAGTATAAGGTGGCTATACCGAACAAAAATGGGACCAACCCAGATATCATGTTCTGATGTTTGTTGCCCCGAGCCACTCTTATGTAATGCCACTCGTAAAAAGTAGCAGTCGCACTGTTAAAATTAAGGACACGTTAAACCAATGTTGTTTTCGAAGTAATGCCTCCAGTAATATGAATCAATGGCACTTCTTTACATGTCCTGCTAAAATTTCCCATTAAGATAAGTTGGTTCTTTTCGTTAGAAATGCAACTGTCCTGGTCCGCCTACTCTCCCGTGCCCAAAGCAATGTCATATTTAACGGTTGTCATAGTTAATCCTAATACCCACACTAATATCTAGCAATGCCACTTCTTTAGAAATTGCTACTGTCCTTGTAGGATTTCCATTCAGATAAGGAACATGCTTCTTTTCATTTGATGCATGTTTCATCACTTGTTACTTGTTAGTCACCCTCCTTTACACCTTTTTTGTGCAAACAGAGATATACATTTCACGCTCGATCTTAGTTGAACTGCACAAATGATATCCAAATTATAGTTGAGCATTCCAGGAGCTTCACGAACAACCTTGATGTTGCTCAATTTTATTGCAACTAATGAAGAAGAAGCTCTGTGGGTTTCGTTTTCTGATGGAAATGGAACCGGGGCTGGAGCCCTTTTCTTAAATTTTTTTTGAAGAAGAAGCTGCTAGCTCACGGGACATTGCTTCATTTTAGGTGAACTGCACTAAAAGGTCCCATGAATTGAATCATCCATGTTGGTGACTGAAAGAGCCAACTTTAGCATCCCAGTCTAAGCACCCCCGGCCTCCATCCTTGCGACGCACGGTACACCTCGTTTGCCACCTTCTCGACCCTAGTGTCACTGATAAAATGAAGTACTAGTACAGTTAAAATAGAGCGAGTGTCATCTCTATCATTTCATTTCCAATGTAGATAAAGAAAGTGCTTCTCTTTGTTAAAGTATGTTTCATCAACTAGTCCCATTGTTAATGTTTAAGCGTTTCTGCAAACTGGGGTGCTTAATTTTAGTTGATATGTACAAAAATAGAGATTTGAATGTCTCAAGGCGCCTCCTTGTACTACTGCTCTACACTGATGTTCATCACTGGCAGAAGGTGTATCTGGGAGACTTGAGACGATGTCCAGTATGAGGCGTACCATATGAGGCATCCCAGGGCCCATCTCGCCCTCGCAGCATGGCATACTATGATACTATCACAATATTTTATTCTATTTATTTTGTGTGTTTCATCAACTAGTGCCACTATAATGTAATCACGCTTTTTCATTATCTGTGCAAACAGGGTTATTCAGCTGCATTTTGGTGCAACTGCACAAATGTACGTATGGAACCGGCATATATGCAGAGTGCGAGGTGTGCCAAGTAAAAATTACCGATACCAACCATGCTGCATGCGCGCATTGGCATCCACCACAACCAGTGGGATGTGTGGCGCTCTATGTGGACGGATCTTTCTCGGCAGCAAATCCTCTAACCAAATACTAGTAGCTTATATTGGCAGTTTTCTAGGGAGTACTCTTTTCTGAAAGAAGCACCAATATTTTTTTCTTTATTTGTACACTGTGTCACAACTTGGACCCAAAGGTCCAGAGCTATTTTAGGGTGATTGGCGTAGTACTCGAAGACTGATTGTAAGCATGATTTTCATTAGCTGTCACACTGATTGTAAGCATGAGCAGGTGGAAGATTAGGTTAGTGCGAAGCTTACCTTAAACCCTACCACCGCCATTGAAACGAGGCGAACGTCGAGGGAACCGTGGAGAACGTCAGGGAAGCGACATCGCGCCATCCGGCCTCCTCTTGCGGTGGGAGAACGAATACTCCCGTGGCTCCGGCTGGCTCTGCACCCTCACGAATGGCACACCATACTCGATCGTCTTGTTATCCTCTGGGTGCTCGACCTTCGACCTGTACGCCCACCACCTCCGCCTGACTATCGCCTCGGGCGAATCTGTCTGTTCCATCACCCATAGGAGATACTCGATGAACTCGGAGGACTGCGGCGTGACTACCGCCGAGGAGTACATGTACATCACCGCCCTCATCGCCGCCGTCTCTCTCTTTCTCATACATTGCCACATGGCCCGCACCGTCCTCGAAATCTCCCACTCATTGTCAAACCAACTAAGGATCTCCTTCAACCTGGCTAACTTTGCCTGGTCGCCGCCGGCGATCTGCATGATTCGCTGCTGCATCCTCTCCATAGATGTCGTTCTGAGTGGTCCGGTGCTAGCTTTGGAAGATGGGAGGAGAGACGGTGGTCTTGCAATAGAGAAGAGGGAGAGGAGAGGAGGTGGTTTTGGAATGGAGATGATGGAGAGGAGAGGAGGTGGTTTTGCAATGGAGAGAAGATTAGAAGAGGGAGAGGCGAGACGGTGGTTTTGGAATGGAGATGATGGAGAGGAGAGGAGGTGGTTTTG
>NC_041389.1:616585048-616589872 GCF_002162155.2 Triticum dicoccoides
AGGGAGAGGAGAGGAGCTGGTTTCGGAATGGAGATGATGGAGAGGAGAGGAGGTGGTTTTGCAATGGAGAGAAGATCAGAAGAGGGAGAGGCGAGACGGTGGTTTTGGAATGGAGATGATGGAGAGGAGAGGAGGTGGTTTTGGAATGGAGATGATGGAGAGGAGAGGAGGTGGTTTTGCAATGGAGAAGATCAGAAGAGGGAGAGGCGAGACAGTGGTTTTGGAATGGAGATGATGGAGAGGAGAGGAGGTGGTTTTGCAATGGAGAAGATCAGAAGAGGGAGAGGCGAGACGGTAGTTTTGGAATGGAGATGATGGAGAGGAGAGGAGGTGGTTTTGTAATGGAGAAGAGGGAGAGGAGCGTGCGGCAGCGATTTAGGATTGGGCGAGAGGGCCGGCGCGCTGTGACTGGATCAAAATCAAAATCAATTTACACTTCAATTAAGAAAGCGACCCCACATTAACTAGTCTCCCTTTTATTCTGGGTCATAATTGACCATGATTTTCGCACATAAAATATATGTTTTACGTTGCAAAAATAATATAATTTGAAAGTACATTCAGATACGAACCAAACTATACAATTTTTGGTGACATGCATTCACATTTTGCTTGTCACATACAGTACGTGGTCAAACTTTGACCCAAAATGCGCAAAACAACAAAAAAATACTTTCAAGACCAGCGCCGCTCTTCTGCTCTTCTCCTGTTCCAATCGAAATCCACCGCCGCTCCTCTCCTGTTCCAATTTAAATCCAGCGCCGCTCCTCTCCTCTTCCATTTCAAATCCACCGCCCCTCCTCTCTTGTTCCAGTCCAAAACCAGCGTCGTTCCTCTCCCGTTCTAATCCAAAACCAGCGCCGCTCCTCTCCTCATCCATTTAAAAACCACCGCCGGCGAGTGAAGGTGCTGTGGAGAAGTAGACCGATGGAGGAGTACAACCGATACGTGAGGATCACAGACGGCGACCCTGTGAAGCTAGCTAGGATGTTGGATATACAGTCTTGGTTTGACAACAAGGACCAACTAGCAGCGACGGCG
Organism: Triticum dicoccoides; assembly: GCF_002162155.2. Lineage (NCBI taxonomy): Eukaryota > Viridiplantae > Streptophyta > Magnoliopsida > Poales > Poaceae > Triticum > Triticum dicoccoides. Next base: position 616,586,090 of record NC_041389.1, read on the forward strand.
ACATCCATGTCCAAATATCTGCAACAGAGCGAAAAGGCAGGGATACTCCCGGAGGGAGTCGCGCTGGAGTACATAGAGCTGCTCCTCTGGGCCATGGAGCAAACAGATTCACCGAATCCGATTGTGAGGGAGCGGTGGTGGGAGTATCAATCCCAGATGGAGCATCCACTAGAGATTGAAGGATTGAGCATCTACAGGGTGCCGTTTGTGAGGGTGTCCTACCAGAGCGAGCCGGTGGAGTCTTCGTCGACCGAACCCAACTGCAAGAGGAGAAAAGCAGTTGACCCGACGACGCTTCCCCGCCATCGTCTCCCTCACTGTTCACATCGTCTCACGGGGTGGCTATCTGCCGCCGAGGAATAGGAGGGGACTGCCCCCCAACCCAATAGTCGGGCAGGTTGTGAATTGTCAGGAGGATCTTAGGGTTGTCAGTATTTGCAGGTTGTGAATTGTGTTTTGTGTTGTGTATTTTGAGAGTACTTTCAGATATGAATGTCTTTTGAATTTCAGATTTGCAGTATTGAGCATATGAAGAATTTTATGAATTCTAGAGATCTATTTTTAGCACTTAAAAAAATGTAGTTTCATAGGAGTATAAAAGTGCAGACGAGAAGAAATTGCAAGTTTCAGTTTCAGATAAGAACCTACAAGTTCAGTTTCAGATAAGAAATTGCAACTTTCAGAGGCAGAGTATTTATATTAACACGGCCTTTTCAAACAGGGCTAACATCATGTTGGAAGTTTTATTCGTGGTCGAAAATGGAACTACCAGCCAGTTAACATCATGCTGATCAACATTCATGCATAGCACATCTTCATATGATGCACAGTCAAAATGCCCGCACAATGTTGAGTGTGCGAAACACAGAGAAAACGAGGGACGGAGTTTTGGCAAGTGTTGGACGTGGTTTTGGGCTGCCCCGTCTAGGCTTTCATTTTTAACATGCGCAGCCCACGACCTCGGATGGGAGGGCCTGTTTGTATTTTCTTAGGGCCGTCATGTATGGACCGGCCTATGGACCTCCCATCCGAGGTTTTATTTTTGGCAGCCCAATTTATGTATTTTTTTGAAGAAAACGCAACGGTCTGTTCTATTTTTCTATATAAGAATTGGAACGCCAGGTACAACTTATGTTTCCCTTTTAACTATATTATATATATTTAAATTATTTTATATGTTATTATATATTATTTTTATCGTCATCATATATTTAATAGATAATTACATATGTAAGAAAACAATATCCCACATCTTATTAACTTATAAAAATAATTTCTTAACAAATAAAATCCTGGATTGTTTTGGCACGAAAATCCTAGTGATTGTGTACAAAAGCTTGGTAAGATTTAAGGACGAATGTGATAATATCACTTATTATTTAAATATATTTATAACAAAATGCTCAGCCCATTTTTATTTTTTGATAACATTGCTGGTCCAACCCAACATTATAATTAGAATCAGCCCAGCAAAATCGTGTATCTAGATAAAGTGCAAATGGCCTGTAATTTTTTAGGAAATAAAATAAATGGGCCGCATGAAAGCTACATTAATTGTTCACCCAGCCCAGCTAATGGGTTGAATACGTGCCACATTCAACCGCGCAAAGAAAAGACTGTAAATTCTGAAAAAATGAGTTGAATACGTGCCACATTTTTGGAGGCTGAAATGTGGGCCAATAGGTCGAAGCCAACGCAAGTCGTTGTAAATTTAGTCAACAAATGATTATGACATGTTAGCTGTTGGATTTACATCCAACGGCCGGCATCCATCTTCAATCTCTCGTCTTCTTCCTCCAGCACCACCGGGACCACCTCCCGCCTCCTGCTGCTAGCAGCTCTGCTTAGCACGCTTTGCTATGAAGCCCTACTCCACCGTTGGCCAGGCCATCCCTCCAACCCTCCACACCTCCTATTCTTCTCCACCGACTGGCGAACCACACCGCACTAGAACTAGTTAACCCTCGTACACCTCTCCGTCTGCGACTCTACTCCCGCGTCTTCCCATCTCCGGCTGTCCGGGGCCTCGCCGTTGTCCACCACCTTGGATGCGCTCGGCGCGGCGTGGTCAACATGGTCAACGAACGACACCATCGGAAGTAGGCTGTGCGTGGAGAGGCTGACAGCTGGGTCCACGGCCGCACACAAGGAAATACCTCCTTATTACGCGCAAAATAATGATTCCTCCACCTGACATCTGGGACCCACCGGAAGGGCCTCTGTATTTCGCGAAAAAAACATGCCCCCCGCTGACTTGTCGGACCCACCAACTATCTTCGCACGCAAGGAAGTGCCTCATTATTACGCACAAAAAAATGAATACTCCCCCTGCCAGCTGGAACCCAGCATACTGGGAGGCTGACTTGTGGGCCTACCAAGTTGACGGGGAGGGAGGGCTTTGTCAACTTAGTCAATATGAACGATTCTAGCTCCTATTACCGTACGATGTTCATCCAACGGTTGTAGTGCTTCTTCAACCTCTGGTCTTCTTGCTCCAGCCGCCCAAACCAGCGCCGGTCGTGCCGCGTGCTCCTGCCTCCCATGGACGGCTGTGATGCCGCGGAGGCCTCACCGCCCCCTACTTCTCCCACCGCTGGCCAGGCCATCCCTCTACTCACCCACACCCCCTGTTAATCTACGGCGATAGCAGCGTCACACCGCAGCCGAACCAGTGAACCCTCGTACTCCTCTTCGCATGGGCATCCACTTCTGCGTCTTCCCCGGCTCCGAGTCGTCCCCTTCCTAGGCCTCACCGTCTTCCACCGCCGTGGTGCTCTCGGTGCAGCGTGGTCAACGTGGTTAAGGAACGACTTCCATCGGACATGGACTATACGTGGAGAGGCTGACAGCTGGGTCCAGGGCCGCAGCAAGGAAGTGCCTCCTTATTACGCGGAAAATAATGATTCCTGCACCTGACAGCGGGGACCCACCGGACGGGCCACCGTATTTTGCGATAAAGAAAGTTTCCCCCTGACTCCTGGGACCCACAAGCTACATCCTCGCACGCAAGGAAGTGCGTCCGGGCAAAAAAAATCGATTCACCCCCCTGACTGCTGGGACCCACCAGCTACATCTTCGCACGCAAGGAAGTGCGTCCGGGCAAAAAAAAACGATTCGCCCCTCTGACTGTTGGGACCCACCAGCTACATTTTCGCACGCAAGGAACTGCGTGACAGTCGGGACCCACCTGGTCGAAGCGTACGTAGCATTGTCATTCTGGTCGCGAACTTGTACGTACATATATACTGGTCGATGTAGAGGCACGCATGTGTCGTAGTAGAGGCGCGTACGTGTCGTAGTAGAGGCGCGCACGTAGCATGTACACGTACGTACAGCGGCCAGTGTGCAAGAAAGAAAATACGGCCATGTATGTCTACATACGGGCGGGGTCTCGAACGCCTAGTCGCGCATACATACGACGAGGGCTCGTGTTCATGGGGAGGCAACGGAATGCGTCGTGTTCATGGGGAGGCAACGGAATGCGTCGTGTTCATGGGGAGGCAACGGAATGCGTCGTGTTCATCAGGGGGCAACGGAACGCGTGGGAGCCAACCGGCTTGGATGGAATAGGCGATGGAAACGAGGCCTGGCGTACCGTAGAACGGAGGAAACGGACCTCCTACGGTCGAAACGGGGGTCCTGTTGATCGGGAGGGGTGTGGCGTACCGCAAAACGGATGAAATGGACCTCCTACAGTCGAAACGGGGGTCCTGTTGATCGGGAGGGGTGTGGCATACTGCAAAACGGACGAAACGGACTTGTGTTGGAGCGCTACGGTCGAAA
>NC_041389.1:616590410-616645300 GCF_002162155.2 Triticum dicoccoides
CTCCTCCAGCCTCCACGGGCTACCGTCGACCTCCTCCAGCCTCCACGGGCTCCTGTTCATCCAGCCTTCACCGCGTGCTACTCCACCGGCTACTGTTCAACCACCCCTCCATGGGCACCCCTCCACCGTCTACTGTTCATCCAACCCTCCACACCACGGGGTCCTGTTCAACCACCCCTCCATGGCCACCCCTCCACCGTCTATTGTTCATCCAGCCCTCCACACCACGGGTTCCTATTCATCCAGAGGCAATGCCACCGCTCATTGTTCATCCACCCCCCGCAACGCTCACTGTTCATCCCAGAGGCAGCATCGATCGGCTTCAGTTAGTTGCAGTAGCAAAGGAATCGCTCCATCGGGTTCAGTTAACAGCCATCGATCGATCGCTCGGGTTTAGTAACGCGTAGCCTGCAGTGCAATCGCTCGGGTTCAGTTAGAGCCCAACACCTCGCACGGCTTCAGTTAGAGCCAACGCCTCGCACACATGCGCGTACGTACGAGAGAAACACGCATCGCTCCGCCCCCGACCTCCCACCGTAACCGGCAACTCCCCGAAATTTTCCTCCCCCTCACTTCTACCATGGTTTTTTCCGTCATGGACAGCCCAAAGAATGTCATGCAGCTGCTTCTCCGGCCCGCCCAGGACGAAAAGCCCATTTTCTGTCATGTTTTTTTGTCATAGAAGCAGGAGCCCACCATATCTATGATGATACCGGGTTTTGTCACAATTATCGTCATAGAAGTGTCATATGTATGATAGAAAAAAAATTCGTTCGACCCAAAATGTCACGGATGTGTCTTTTTTTTGTAGTGTCACCCGCAGTCTAGTGGTCAAGTAGAGTTGAGCAATAGAGAGCTCAAATTAATTTTGCAAAAGACTGTGAATAGATCTAGAAAGAATTGGTCCAAAAAACTTGATGATGCACTATGGGCCTATAGAACTGCATACAAAAATCCTATGGTTATGTCTCCATATAAGATGGTTTATGGAAAAGCATGTCATTTACCTCTTGAACTTGAACATAAAGCATATTGGGCTATTAAAGAGCTCAATTATGACTTCAAACTTGCCGGTGAGAAGAGGTTGTTTCATATTAGCTCACTTGATGAATGGAGAACCCAAGCATATGAGAATGCCAAGCTTTTCAAAGAAAAAGTCAAACGCTGGCATGATAAGAGGATACAAAAGCGTGAGTTTAACGTAGGAGATTATGTGTTATTATTCAACTCTCGTTTAAGATTTTTTGTAGGAAAACTTCTCTCAAAATGGGAAGGTCCCTACGTTATCGAGGAGGTCTATCGTTCTGGTGCTATAAAAATCAACAACTTCGAAGGCACAAATCCGAGGGTGGTTAACGGTCAAAGAATTAAACATTATATTTCAGGTGATCCTATCAATGTTGAAACTAATATTATTGAAACCATAACCCCCGAGGAATACATAAGAGACACTTTCCAGAACGTTCCAGACCTCGAAAAGGCATAGGTCCGTGGTATGGTAAGTAAACCGACTCCAAAACAACTCTAATGGGAATTTTTATCAGTTTTAGATTATTTAAGAATTTTAGGAAGAAAGAAGCAGTCCGAAAGGGACACGAGGCTCCCACGAGAGAGGAGGCCGCCCCCCCCTATAGGGCGTGCCCCTTGTCTTGTGGGCACCTCGTGTGCCTCCCGGACTCCGTTTTCTTGTATGTTACATATTTTGGTTGGCAAAAATTCATTATATATACTCACGAAGGTTTTGACCACCGTATCATGCAAATATCTTCTGTTTTCGTTTCGAGCTGTTCATGTTGCAAAATAAAGCAAGATGTCCTCTCAGGAATCAGTTGGGGAGAGCCGGGTGTCTCACCCAACGCCAGGTCCAGGAGCAAATGCCGATGCCTATCACTTTGGACCATCAACGGAGGATGAGATGGAGGCTGATTTGAAAAGGATAGATGCCATGGAGGAAGATCAAGAAGTTACCTCTCGTCTCTGAGCAGAATTCACTATGGGGGGACTACCTAGCCTGGCTGTCCCTGCTTCGGTCATCCTTACCAACTCTATATTTCTTTCTTAGCAAAATATGAAAAAGAGTTTCACTTGTTCTCCAGAAGCTATGCATCATCCTTGGGTAAAAGGAGCTTTGGCCGTTACGGGCAAGCTCCATAAAGAAATTATGGACCTCAAACAACAAGTCAATAAGCTCGAGGAGGAGAACCGTATCGTGAAGGGCATCATCGCCAAGAAGATCATAAGACCAACCGTGAAGAAGGAGAAATAATCACATGGGTATGGGCACTCCCCTTGGCAACTACCAAGCTTGGGGGAGGTGCCCCGGTATCGTATCACCATCACACTCCTATCTTTACCGCTTTATTTAGTTCGATCCTTTTAGTAGTATCTTGATCTAGTAGATTGAAGTTTTGATATCAAGTAGTTTTGAGTTTTGCATTGTGATCTCTTTATGTAAGCGAGTCCGTGTGCTATCTATAATAAAGATTAGTGTCGAGTCAAGGGCTTTGCTATGTTGCTATGATCTTGAGAAAGTAGAAAGAACAAAAGAGTTCATATTGATCTTATGGATAGTGATAACTTCACACATAGAAAGTATGAGGCATAAAAATTGTTGAGAGTTGATGGACGTAACCTTGGTCATCGTTGCAATTAATAGGAAGTGATAAGGAAAGAGGGGTTCACATATAAATATATTATCTTGGACATCTTTTATGATTGTGAAGCACTCATTAAGTATGACATGCTAAAAGAGTTGATGTTGGACAAGGAAGACAACGTAAAGGTTTATGTTTTCCGACATCTCAGTTAAAGTATATTGTCATTGACCTTCCAAACATGTTGAGCTTGCCTTTCCACCCTCTTGCTAGCCAAATTTCTTGCACCAAGTAGAGATACTACTTGTTCTTCCAAATATCCTCAAACCCAGTTTTAGCATGAGAGACCACCATACCTACCTATGGATTGAGTAAGATCCTTCAAGTAAGTTGTCATCGGTGCAAGCAATAAAAATTGCTCTCTAAATATGTATGACTTATTAGTGCAGAGAAAATAACTTTGTACGAACTTGTTGTGGAAGTAATAAAAGCGACGGATTGCATAATAAAGGTCCACATACAAGGGGCAATATAAAGTGACGTTCTTTTGCATTAAGATTTCGTGCGTCAACCCTAAACGCGCATGACAACCTCTGCTTCCCTCTGCGAAGGGCCTATCTTTTACTTTATGTTTTTACTTTATGCTTGAGTCAAGGTGATCCTCACCTTTCCCCTTTTTCATTTTATCCTTTGGCAAGATCCTCGTGTTTGAAAGATCATGATACATATATCCAATTGGATGTAAGTTGGCATAGGCTATTATTGTTGACATCACCTAAAAGTGAATACGTTGGGAGGCAACACAATAAGCCCCTATCTTTCTTAGTGTCCGGCTGAAACTCTATAACCACAAGTATCGCGTGAGTGTTAGCAATTATGGGAGACTATGAGATAGTTGAGTATGTGAGCTTGTTGAAAATCTCTATTATTGACTCTTTTTGATGTTATGATAAATTGCAATTACTTCAATGACTGAGATTATAGTTTGTTAGTTCCCAATGAAGTTTATGAACCATACTTGACATTGTGAATTGCTTATTACTTGAGCATAGGAAATCATATGACAAAATCTATATATGTTACTGTTATTAGAATGATCATGATGCCCTCATGTCCGTATTTTATTTTTATCGACACCTCTATCTCTAAACATGTGGACATATTTTTTTATTTCAGCTTCCGCTTGAGGACAAGCGAGGTCTAAGCTTGGGGGAGTTGATACATCCATTTTGCATCATGCTTTTATATCAATATTTATTGCATTATGGACTGTCATTACACATTATATCTCAATACTTATAGCTATTCTCTCTTATTTTACAAGGTTTACCATGAAGAGGGGGAACGCCGGCAGCTGGAATTCTGGCTGGAAAAGGAGCAAACATTGGAAACCTATTCTGCACAACTCCAAAAGTCCTGAAACTCCATGAAACAACTTTTTGGATTTATTAAGAATTTATGAGCGAAAGAAATAGGCCAGGGGGCCCACACCCTGTCCAGGAGACAGGGGGCATGCCCCCCCTGTAGGGCGCGCCCCCCTATCTCCTGGGCCCCTTGGTGGGCCTCCGGCGTCCATCTTCTGCTATATCATCACTTTTACCCTGGAAAAAATCATGGGCAAGCTTACGGGACGAAACTCCGCCGCCACGAGGCGGAACCTTGGCGGAATCAATCTAGGGCTCTTGCGGAGCTGTTCTGCCGGGGACACTTCCCTCCAGGAGGGGGAAATCATCACCAACGTCATCACCAACGATCCTCTCATCGGGAGGGGGCCAATCTCCATCAACATCTTCACCAGCACCATCTCCTCTCAAAACCCTAGTTCATCTCTTGTATCCAATCTTGTATCAAAACCACAAATTGGTACCTGTGGGTTGCTAGTAGTGTTGATTACTCCTTGTAGTTGATGCTAATTGGTTTACTTGGTGGAAGATCATATGTTCAGATCCTTTATGCATATTATTACTCCTCTGATTATGAACATGAATATGCTTTGTGAGTAGTTACATTTGTTCCTGAGGACATGGGTGAAGTCTTGCTATTAGTAGTCATGTGAATTTGGTATTCGTTCAATATTTTGATGACATGTATTTTGTCTTTCCTCTAGTGGTGTTATGTGAACATCGACTACATGACACTTCACCATTATTTGGGCCTAGAGGAAGGCATAGGGAAGTAATAAGTAGATGACGGGTTGCTAGAGTGACAGAAGCTTAAACCCTAGTTTATGCGTTGCTTCGTTAGGGGTTGATATGGACCCATATGTTTAATGTTGTGGTTAGGTTTACCATAGTACTCCTTTTTGTAGTTGCAAATGCTTGCAATAGGGGTTAATCATAAGTGGGATGCTTGTCCAAGTTAGGGCAGTACCCAAGTGCCGGTCCACCCACATATCAAATTATCAAAGTACCGAACGCGAATCTTACGAACGTGATGAAAACTAGCTTGACGATAATTCCCAATGTGTCCTCGGGAGCTCCTTCCTCATTGTTAGAATTTGTCCAGGCTTATCCTTTGCTACATAAAGGATTGGGCCACCTTGCTGCACTTTATTTACTTTATTTACTTTTTGCTCGTTATTTTTTATCTTGTCACAAAACTATCTATCACCTACTATTTCAGTGCTTGCACAGAAAACCTTACTGAAAACCGCTTATCATTTCCTTCTGCTCCTCGTTGGGTTCGACACTCTTACTTATCGAAAGGACTACGATAGATCCCCTACACTTGTGGGTCATCAGTGACCATCACCAAGTTGAGTTTGGCGAACTCCTGCTGAAATTCGGGTCTCAAGTTCTGTAGACTATCGTTACCCGAGCTGGGGTTTCGACTAAGAGCATCCGCCACTACATTCACCTTTCCCGGATGGTAGTGAATGCCAACATCATAATCTTTCACTAATTCCAACCAGCGCCATTGTCGTAAATTGAGTTCTGGTTGTGTGAAAATATATTTGAGGCTTTTATGGTCCGTATATATTTCACAACGATTTCCCAGCAAAAAGTGCCTCCACTCTTTGAGTGCATGAATGACTGCTGCCAACTCCAAGTCATGAGTAGGATAATTTTCTTCATGCTTTCATAGTTGCCTGGAAGCGTATGTGACTACTTTGCCTTCTTGCATTAATACGCATCCGAGGCCCTTCCGGGATGCATCACAGTACACTTCAAAACTTTTGTGTATGTCTGGCACAACCAGTACTGGTGCTGTTGTTAATTTCCGTTTGAGTTCTTGGAAACTTTTCTCGCAAGCTTCAGTCCATACAAATTTCTGATCCTTCTTGAGTAACTGTGTCATTGTTCTTGCTATGGTGGAGAACCCCTCAATAAATCTTCAATAATATCCAGCCATTCCTAGGAAACTTCGTACATCTGTTACGTTGGCTAGTGGTTTCCAGCCAAGTACGGCCTTGAATTTTTCTGGGTCTATGGCAACACCTTCTTGGGTCAATACATGGCCTAGAAAACCAACCTGTCTTAACCAAAATTCACATTTGCTGAATTTGACGTATAATTGATGTTTCCTTAATTGTCCCAGTACAATTCTGAGATGTTCAGCATGTTCTTCTGGCGTCTTAGAGTATACCAGAATATCATCAATGAACACCACAACAAATTGTCCATAAATTTCATAAACACTTTGTTCATGAGGTGGACAAAATATGCGGGGGTGTTTGTCAGTCCAAACGGCATTACTATAAATTCATATAATCCGTATCGGGAGGTGAATGTTGTCTTAGGGATGTCTTCTGTCCGTACATTTAATTGATCATACCCCGACCTTAAATCAATTTTTGAGAAAACCTTGGCTTGTGCGAGCTGGTCAAATAAATCATTTATCCGTGGCATCGGATATTTGTTTTTGATGGTGACCATGTTGAGTGCTCGACAGTCTATACATAATCTCAGTGTCCCATCCTTTTTCTTGGCAAATAATACTAGTGAACCCCAAGGTGAGGAGCTGGCTCGTATAAGCCCTTTGTCCAGTAATTCTTTTATTTGCTTCTTTAATTCTACCAAATCGGAGGGTGCCATTCTATAGGGTTTCTTGTAAATGGGGGTGGTTCCAGGTGCTAGTTCAATGATGAACTCTATTTCCCGGTCTGGTGGCATGCCCGGTAGTTCTTCGGGAAATACGTCGGGGAACTCACACACCACTGGAACTTTTCTTAACTCTGAAACGTCCACCTTGTTCAACCTTGGTTGCCTTGACATTGGTCTTTCTTGAGCTGCAATTTTTATCGTCTTCCCGTGATGATGGGTAAGAATTACAGTCCGATTGAAGCAGTCAATAAATCGCTTATTGGTGGTTAACCAGTCCATTCCTAGGATAACATCCAGCCCCTTATTTTCCAATACAATGAGGTTTGCCTGAAACTTTAGTCCCTCAAACTCAATAACCACACCTTGGCAGTAACTCTGAGTGATTTGCTTAATCCCGGGGGACTTGATGATCATGGATTTTTCCAAGGGAAGCATCGAAAAATCATGTTGCAAAGCAAATTTCTTTGAAATGAACGAGTGAGAAGCTCCAGAATCAAACAAAACCGTGGCAGGTATTGTGTTGATAGGGAACGTACCGAGTACGATATCCGGGGCATTCTGTGCTTCCTTCTTGGTCACATGGTTCAAGTGACCCTTCTTGTGATTGTTATTGGGGTTGAAGTTGTTTCGCTTGGGTGTTGAATTATTTCCACTGTTGTTCGGCTTGGGGGCCGAGTTTCTTGGCTTTGGGCACTGTTTGGCATAGTGTCCTCCCTCCCCACAAGCGTAGCAAGTAACACCTGGGCGATATGTAAAATCCTTGTCCCTTGCATGGAAATTTTTGTTTGGGCGTGGAACATTGGTCGTGGATTTGTTTGCTCCACTTTTCTAAAAATCAGTCTTGTTCCGGTTGTTGCGAGCATGAGTAGTCTTGTCCCTTTTGTGCTTGCGAAAATCCTCCAAGCTGTGGCGCTCATTTTCCAATGTAATGGCTTTGTCCACAAGTGTTTTGAAATCCGGAAAGGTGTGTACGACCAACTGGCATTTAAGTGCTGGTGCCAGACCGTCTAGAAATTTTTTCATCTTTTTATTTTCAGTAGTGTGCTCTTCGTTGGCATAACGAGATAGTTGAGTAAACTGACTATTGTACTCAGTCACTATCATGCTTCTCTGCTTGAGGTCATCAAACTCCCTTTTCTTGATCTTCATAATGCTTCTGGGTTGTGCGCCCCACAAAAACCTTCTTTAAATTCTTCCCAGGTGATGTTATTTTCATTGGGGTGCATGTGTAGGAAATTTTCCCACCATGATGCAGCTGCTCCAGTGAGGTAGTGAGGTGCGTAAAGTACCTTGTCACGGTTTGAACATTGTGCAATAATTAACTTCCTTTCAATGTCTCGAAGCCAATCATCGTCCTCAAGAGGTCTATCAGTGTGAGAGAACGTTGGGGGACGTGTCTTTTGTAGCTCAGACAATTTGGAATGCTGCTGATATGGTTCACGGTGATTTCCCATATTGATAACATGGTTCATCATTTCTTGATGTTGTTGCTGGCTTTGCTCATAAAGGCGGCATACTTGAGAAAATGCTGCTTCACTGCCTTGCAGACTTGACTGCCCCTGTGTGAAATTGTTGCTTGTCTGGGTACCATAATTTTCTTCCGGCGGACTTGGCATGGAACGAGTCCAGGGACGAGGCATTTTCCACTCTGGGGTATTTTGCAGAACTCATGAGAAAAACTGAGTGGCAAAAATAAATAATTTTGCAAAGGCGGAATTTTTAAAGACTCCAAGAATTTTTTTCAAGAAAAATACTTGATTGCGCATGGAGAACGACCGCTCAGTGCATATCTTACACGCAAGCCGTAATTATATAGTACATCACTCAGGGTGTGTGTACACATTCCTAACATGTTATTTAGGCTAGTGCACTTCTCCGAGTTCTGACATGATGCGCACACAAACTACTTCTCACCAAACCTATATACGTATAAACATATCATACAAGCTGGTACATCGCACGGCTGCTAGGCGCACTTAGTCGGAGATGGTAAAAACTTCCCTCGGCGTGCCGAGGGTAAGGCCCAGTGACGCTGGAGACTCGACCTCCTCCTCACTAATAGGCTCCAGGCGCGAAGTACTGAGTTGAGGAGCTGGTGCGGGCGCGGCAGGTGGTGCAGCACTAACTGGGGTAGGAGCAATGACTTGGTCAAACTCCTCAGTGGTAGGCAGGCGGCGAGCGGAGGCTAAGATGGCAGGTGTATAGGATGGTGAGGATGAGACGGAAGTCAGTGGTGGTGCTGTATGGAGGAGCTCCCTCCTGTTGGCGGAACAGCCCTGCACGAAGTCCATACGAGCAGCCACAAAGTCGTCCACGAGGTTATCAAAAGCTGCCTCAAGAGCTTTGAATACTCAACCAACATTTCAATAGCCTCATCTCTTTCTCCCCTAGGGCAAACGAATGCATAGTGACAAGTGTATGGCACGTGGCATGGGAGGTAGCGGTAGCGACGAGCCTTGGTCGAAGGAAGAGCATCCCGGAGACGAGCTATCGCCTCACGGGCAGCCATCTGCATGTCATGCCTCTCCGTAGGCATGGCCCTTCCCACAAATCGGAAGTGGCGTGACTCAAAACGTCCTCCCTTGAATTGCACCGCGGCCTGGTGCATAGACACACTGTCGCCGATCTTGTGCTGGTAGAGTGTGAACTCCGGACGAGCCAATGGCCCGATCGCGACCTTGACGATGGAGACGAGAAGCTTGATAAACCCCTCAGGTACATTGACGAACACCTATGACTCACAGTCCCTGCCAGCCATCTACAAAAGTAGACAAAAATTCCGAATAGTCAAATCATAAATTTATGATGACTAGTAGAAAATTGCTACATTTGCAAAATGATAACTAAAAGCACTTATTATGCTAATAACCGATTAGCGATCACACCTAGTGGCTTCCTACAGTCAGCCTTGCTCTGATACCAAGGTTGTCAGGACCGGTTTTCCAATAAAATATTTATTGAAAAATCGACCATTTTATTCGACCAGTATAGAAAAATCCTCCTTACTGGTAGACAAATCCTTGATACAGAAATCCAGAAGTATTAAATATTATACAAGGTTGAGCTGAGGCTGCTCAACAATTTATTACAAGCATGCCGATACTATACATAAAGGCGGATATGGCACAATGAGTATGGTGGCATAACTACTGACTCGTAATAAAAGTGGTGGTGGATACGTCACAGTGAAGTGGGTGACATGACTCCTAAATCTTACAGCTCATCAAGCGCCGGAGTGAGGCTCGATGATTTTATTAGGGTAGCGGAAGCGTATATGATACAAGTGACCAACTCCAGGATCGCACGGGACTGACTGGGATTCCTCTAGGCGTCGGACTCGCTATCGTACTCTTCATCCATAAGATCGCCTTCGTCAACATCTGGCCAAATCAACAAGCCACGTGAGTACTTTGAATGTACTCGCAAGACAGTTTGGACATAAGATATAACAAATGCAAACATGATGCACATGAGTAGACTAGTAATGCACACTCAGATAATAAATTTGCACTGCATGTTAAATAAAAAGGAAGTCAGGCGGTAGTCCTCCCGAAATCCCAATAAAATAACTGAAGACTGATCTGTTGTCAGAAGCGATGCCTCGAAAGGTAAAAATAAATTAACGTGCCGCAGTCGGGCGTCAGGGCGACACCACATAAAGGGCTTATATTGAAATGTAAATGACAGTGCGTGCCACAGTCGGACGTCTAAGCGACATCTCGAAAAGGGCTTATAATGAAAGTAAATAACATGGATGCCACAGTCGGATGTCTGAGCAACATCACATAAAGGGCTTATATCAAAAGTAAATAACGAGAATGCCACAGTCGGATGTCTGAGTGACATCACATAAAGGGTTTATATCAAAAGTAAATAACAAGAATGCCACAGTCGGACGTCTGAGCGACATCACATAAAGGGCTTATATCAAAAGTAAATAACAAGAGTGCCACAGTCGGACGTCTGAGCGACATCACATAAAGGGCTTATATTAAAAGTAAATAACAAGAATGCCACAGTCGGACGTCTGAGCGACATCACATAAAGGGCTTATATTTCACCATTCGAATTCAAGTAGCTCATGAATTTAAATCATCCCAAGGAAATACTTAGTACATAATAATAAACGGGTTAGTCCATCCACAGAAATAACATTCACCCGGGTTTACCACTCATGTTTATTCACCGGAGATTGTCACTGAGACTGACGCTGAGACGGACGTTGAGACTGACAGTGATACTGACATTGAAATGTTGATCACAGTCCTTGACTATGGACACGGTTACTCGAATGGTTTTGATTCTGCACAGTTTGTACTCTTTACCCACAGCCAACGGATTTCCGTAGTCACAAAGGACTAGTTCCGTTTATGGTATTTTAGAAGAAACACATCTAACCAGTACACACCCATTCCACATTCCGCTGCCAGGAATCACCCTATGCAACGTTCAAGAAAAACTCTAAGACGGGGAGGCCACAATCTCGAGTAGCATGGGATCAAATTTATATCGCGCGCTCTAAGGGGTGCCCCCCTCTCGGTCCCAACCGGAAACACCCATGCCCCTTGACCGGATGATGGGCTTTAATCCAGGGCCATGGAACCCTCATCACGGCCCCTCTATTTGGTGTGCACAAGGAAAGAGGTTTGCAACTGACTAGACCGCATTCTTTGCAGAAGACATGTGGCAGCACGAAAAAGGGGACGGACGGGAGCATGACTTGATCCACGTTAATACTGGAGTTAAACGGTTGTCATAAGACTGGCATGCTTCAACAATACCAGCTTGCAACCTACCATGCCACCACATGATCAGGTTATCTTACCATCATATAAACACATCAAATTTAGAAGCTCACTTGTAGCTTGCCTTGCATGCAATATACCATTCACTAATGCTTATATAAACATGCCATGAGAGAACTTCTCAAGTAAACATGCAAGACACTCATCATATCAAAGGTTCAAACATGCTTGCCTGGTTCGGAGTAGTCGGAGTCGAGCTCGGTGAAGTTCGCGGCTCCGTCACCTCCCTCGGTATCTATGTTATAAAATAAATCGGATACTAACATAAATACCGTGCATGCATAAAAATTGTTCCAAATATTTTTCAAATAAATATGATAAAAAATAGATAGAAAAATAAAGATGACAGAAAAAGAATGAACTCAAAATCATCTTTTGTTTAAAAGTTATAAGGTTTTTAGTCCAGGGACTAATCTGTGATGAAACAGAAACTTTCCAGGGGCTAGTTAAAAAAACCATAAAAACGTTTCGCTTAGAGAACGTACTTTGCCCGAAGGCGCTTTCAGAAAACGTTTCAAATAAAAGAGAAAAAGCTGACGAGGGGGTCCCACCCGTCAGGTTTAAAAATCAAAACAGAGTCCCGCCAGCGCCCGAGGCTTGCGGTGGTCGCCGATGTCGATCCACGGCGAGGCAGGGGGAGTGGAGGGTACCTACGGACTCATGGAGCTCTCCCGCGTCTGTGGGTGGTGGAGTTGGTCCTCGGCGAGCACCACGTCGACGGCGGCCTCTTCTCCGGCGAACGGCGATTCGGTCGAGGATGGATCTCATCGAGGAGGGCTGCAGACGCCAAATTGAAGCGCGGGTTAGAGGAGTGGGTGTACTAGGAGGCTACTGACGCAGTTTGGGAGGCGGGGGTGCTCTCACCAGAGAGGATCTTGTCGGAGCCCGAAGCGGATCGGGGCGGCCGGAGCCGGGAAAAAGGCTCTCCCGAGGCCTTCTGATGAGCTTGGCGGTGTTCTGAGGCGAGGAGGGGAAGTGCTGGGTCGAGAACGAGCTCGGGGCCTCCATTTATAGCCGGCCCAAGGCGGTTGCCGAGAACGGGATCACTCCGGCGAGGCAGAGGTTGGACGGGGGATTTAGGTCACTGGGCAGCTTCGTGTTGGTCCATTGGCACCATTCAACGTCTAAACCTGGTCGGATTTGGCCTGCTCCCGTGGTTTCGACGGAACGGAGCTCACGGGCTCGTCGGCGGCAGAGAGCGCGCTCTGCGCCTCTCAGGCCACGGTGACTGTTCTGCAGCATGCACGGGGAAGAGGACGGCCACGCGGAGGCTCCTGGTGGTGTGGGCGATGCTGGACGGCGCCGTATGGCAGGGCTGGCCCCTGTTGGCCGCCACGGGCGGTTCTACCACCGCGGAAGACGCCGGCGTTGGCGAGACATGTCGCCATCGACGCTTGCGCCTGTCCAAACGACCGTGCGGCACACTTAATAAGAAGGGGGAGCAGTGAGCAAGGCGCCAACGCGTGCACTGGCGAGATTGACGCTGCTGTTTTGAAGAAAACGACATTGTTGACTGAACTGAACACTAAACTCTGAATCTTGACAGAAATAGTGCCAGCCACCTGTTCGTCGAAATGATTTAGGCACGTGGAAAAATTTTCTGGAGCTGAGACTTGGTGAAGTGATCTCTTGATGCATCTAGAGGCTGCCTGATTTATCTCAGATTTTTAGGAAAAGAAAAGGAATGAATTTCACCAAAAAATGGCAAATCTGGTCCAAACTTGCAGCAAGCACATTTTGAAAAATTTGAACTGTGGACCATCAGATCTTGATGGATATAGGTTGTGGGTACTAAGGAGTAACTAGGGTAATTTGCTTGGGCTCAGAAACTTAAGGGATCTGGTACTTCCTTTGTAAATCCCAAGAGTCCAGAATAAATTACAGAAAAATGTTTGAGGATAAAATAAATAGAAATAAAATCTAAAAGAGGTTGAAACTTGCTGGAATTGGATGTTTGACTTGACCCAAAGTAGGGGGTGGGTTTTGGAAGAAATATTCTACATAGGTCATGGCAAGAGAGAAATCTGTGAGTGGGAAAGAATAAATCCATAATTTATAGGAATTCTTTTTAATAGAAAGAATTGTAAAAACTTTCCAAGGTTATTTGTGTTGAGCCAACACAAGATGAAAAACCTTCAAGACCCAAAATCAAGGTTGAGAAGAACCCAGAAAAAATATTTGTCATAAAAGAATTTTTTTTGAGAAGGAGTCTTAATTTTTTTTAAATAACCTCCTCCCAATTAATTAAAGAATTTGATAAAAACCAAATCAAAATTTTTGGAGTGTTACACCCGGCCGGCCCCCCGCACGCTCATCTCTCAATCGTCCCCCTCCGCCCGATGCCGGCAGTTGCGGTTAGGGTTTCTCCTCCGCCACCGCCGCCGCAGGTATTGCTCCTCCCCCCTCTCGCCTCCTCTCCGCTGCTCCTCCACCCTCTCGCCGCCCACTCTGTCGTTGCCCACGAGCTCTGGCCAGGCGCCTTTGGCCGACCGCCCTCGATCCCCTTGCCGGCCGCTGTCGTCGCCCCCTCTCATAGGAAAGTCACCGTCCTTCCCCTCGTCAGCACCCCCGACCGAGGTCACCATGCCATCCCCCTTCCTCGACAGCACCCCCCGAGGGCTGCCCTACCTAGATGCAGCGAGGGATTACGAATTTCATATGGATAACTAGATGCTTTTGTTTTTCTGTAATAAGTTACTTTTTGCAAAATGTAGGTGCCAATTTAGTTGAAATGCTTTGGTAGGTGGTACTGTGATCTGCTAGATATTGGTTTTGATACAAGTATTTAATTTGCAAGTGCTAAGTTAATCCCAATTCAATTTGCCACTTGATTTGGTAGATAACTTATTACAGATCTTAGGATTATACCTCTGGTAGGGGCCAAATAGTTTTTTCGGCAATAGGTGCCACTAAAATGCTTTCATAGGTGATACCTTGTCATCTTGTATGTTACTAGATCTTAGGATTATAATTTCCCATCAAATTGCTTCTCGCGGAAGAATCTCTTCATCAAATTGAGAGCTTGTTGTTTACTTTTTGGAATCGGGTTCCACTATGAAAATATAACTGAAGAAGAACCAAAAATATCACATGCTACTGTTTTTCTTTCCTGTGAAGTGGATCGTTAATCCTTTGCTCATATTGCTTTAGGAAAATTGCACCACCACCACCACCATGTCAACTGTGCAAGTCAAGGTGCGCTAGTGGCCTTGCAACTGGCAAGCTGTTCGGCATCTACTTCCAGCCGAGTTTTTGTCATGCGGCGGTAAGAAATTATATGAAATGTAACAACTATTTTATTTTTAGTGTTGGCATTACTGCATTGTGTCATTTTGCTTATTTTACACAGATCGTCCCATGCAATGTGAGGTTGAAATTCAATAAGCTGACAGGAGACACTGTGACATTTGACGCT
The DNA here is from genome assembly GCF_002162155.2 of Triticum dicoccoides. Taxonomy (NCBI): domain Eukaryota; kingdom Viridiplantae; phylum Streptophyta; class Magnoliopsida; order Poales; family Poaceae; genus Triticum; species Triticum dicoccoides. Next base: position 616,605,268 of record NC_041389.1, read on the forward strand.
CCTAGGGAGTCGTACACTATGGAGGTCGAGAAAGGACGCAATATGTCGCGGATTGGAGGAGATGGATGGGCCCGTTTCCTCGCCCGCATGCGTCTTACTGGTGATGAGTTGATCAACTTCTCCTTCAGAGCAGAAAGACCCAAGCTGGCTGTCATTTATATCAACCTGGTGGAAGATGATGAAGATGACGAAGATGATGAGGATGATGAAGATAATGAGGACCCACTCGATGAAGATGATGAGGACCCACTTCATGAAGCCATTGTATTTCAAAGAATGAGACTGAGCGAGGAGGAGGTGTGCAACCTATGGGACATAATTCCGCCACGTGCTGACTTTGTCAGGGTGCCATTCGTGACCTGCCTGACAAGTACCATGGTCGATTGACATGATATGGTATGTTATACTTACAAATGCAAATTATCCGATGATATCCTTAGTGTAGAGTCTAATGATATGTTGTGTGGAATCTAGTCGATGACATGCTTTAGTGTAGAGTTTGATCACATGCTTATTAGAGTGTAGAATCCAAGGAACTATTAATAGTGTAGATAATCCATGTATACCTATTTGCAAGAGTATGTGCGAAGCTATTTATTAATTGATATGTTTTCTTATTCAGAAATTGGCAAAGAGCCAATCTGTGAGTTATGGTATCGAGCCTGATGAAGAAGGCTCAGCTGGACTACGCCTTACCACAAGGGGCTCCGTCACAACCTGTACTTACCACGTGGACACGGACAGTCGCACACACTTAAACTCGGTTGGGTGGAAGAGATTCCTCAATGGCAAAAATCTTCGTGTTGGACAGGCCATCCTAATTACTCCCAGGAACACCCACCGCCCAGGCTTGAGGATGATGATCGTCTTTGATATCATCTAGAACTACATATGTGTGTGTGGCTATATCATCTAGAACTACATATGATGATCGTCGTCGGTATCATCTAGAACTACATATGATGATCGTCGTTGATATCATCTAGAACTACATCTGATGATCGTCGTCGATATGACCTTGTACTGCTTGAAGATGCATGTTGACTATACATGAAATTGCTATCTAGTACTCCCTTCGTTCCAAATTACTCATCGTGGTTTGAACTAAAACCACGACGAGTAATTTGGAACGGAGGGAGTACTACCTAGTACTTATAATGGTTTATGAATTTGATATCTAGTAGTACCTAGTATCTGAAAATTGCAGTTTATTGAAACCGAAAGGGGTAATGATGAAAGATATATCAGTAGCGAGGGACTAGGAAATCGCTACAGCTAACTAATAGTAGCGCGTTCCAGAAAAGCGTTGCTGATATCGTCAACAGTAGTAGCGCGGGTGCGGACCGCGCTACTACTAACAGTTAGCTGTAGCGCCTTATTAGTAGCACGACCTCCCACACTGTTGCTAGCCTCAAAACCCGCGCTACTACTAGGGTTTTCCCTAGTAGTGGTAGTAGGACCATTTTAGGATGGTCCCAAATCTGCATGGCTGCACATGGGTGCTATTGGCACTTGTTGTTGCTATTTTTAGATGTTTCCTTGTTTAGGATAGTGTAGTGATCAGTGCCAGTTGCAGCAAAGAAGATGCCACTGATCAGTGACTTGCCCAACAACAAGATTGATCGGTGCCATTTGCACTACAGCAAGTAGATTAGTGCTCTTGCCCAACACCAAGTGCCACTAATCATTGCCATTTGGCCATGAGCACATGGCACTGATCAGTGGCACTTGCTGTTGGGAAAGTCCATTGATCAGTGGCATTTGCTTGCTTGCTTGCTTGCTTTGTTTGGTACTAATACTTGTCATGTTGCCTGACAAGATACTGAAGACTGACTGGGATGTGGCGGGTGGAGGAGCTCAGGTGGTGGCCCGAGCTGAGCGCGCCGATGATTTCATCCCCACGAACATGTGGCTCAGGACGGTGGGCCTGCCTGGCAGGATCGCCTTCATGAGCGTGCCTCGTTCAAGGGGACGATCTTCGAGGCAGGGCCACGAGGAGGGAGCCAGGGAGCTAATGATATTCTACCAGCAGATCAAGGACAACGAGGACCTCGCCATGCTCGCCGTCCCTCCCAAGTTCATGGAGGTGATGAACACCTGGCTAGTCATCAAGCGACTCCCGTGCGTGGTCAGGCTCTCAGCCAACAAGCGGTGTGTGTTCTGGGTGCAGGTCCAGAATTTCGAGGGCCACATGGTGCTTGGCCGGGGGTGGAACTACTTCTGCCGCCGCCACCGCATCGTCCCCGGCGACCTCGTCGTTGTGCGCATCTCAGGACTCGGACTGAAGGTTAGATCTACAACCACGACTCGTCGGTGATGTGAAGGTATCGTTGCAGCAGGCACAACTGCCTTGGTGGCATCGAGCAGGCTATGTAGTTAAGTTAAGTAAGGTGTTAGTGGAGAACTTTTATAGTGTGTGGCGAGACTTGTGCTGGGAACTTGTTCATATTTTGGCCAGGAGCAGCACCCTGACACGGAGCAGGGGAGGAGGATGCCCCTGCTCATAATCTAGACTTATGCTATCTAGTTAAGTAGTTTGTTGTGTTAAGTTTGCTGTCATTACATTGCTTGCTTTGTTTGATCTTGCTGTTCTGACGATCATGTGTGGTGGTAAGGCCACCATATTTGAATGGGGTGAGCAGAACACAAACGTTGTTTGCAACCAAACAGCTGACGTTTCTGCTCACACCCTAAGCACAAATGCGGGCAACCAAACAGCAGGGGGTAAGTGCCTCTCGATGCGATGCAGGCAACCAAACAGGTTGCATCTGCTGCATATGAGGATGTATTTCAGCAACCAGACTGGTTGAAGATGGACATGCAATGCAACTACTGTTGTAAACTGCAACCAAACACGCTCTTAATGTATTGCTCGTCACAACTTTGGATCTCCTGCCCATGCATGCCAGGCTGGGGTGATCTGATCAGCCAAGTGGTTCTGGTCCGGTTCCTGTCTTGGGATTCGAGTGCATTTGCATCCTATGTGTGCATGCATGCGTAGTAGTACGTTGGTGCAGGTGCTCTTGTTGGACAGATTTGGTGCCGGAACCACAATAACATGATCGTGATGGATGGTGCATGGGCGGAGCAGTTGCTTGCCGGCCGGCTCCAACGATTCCCGGCCCGGCAGACCGATCGGATCAGCGCACAAATAGCAGCTTATAGCAAAACGCCAACCTCGCTAGATCCCTTGCGTCTGCGTGACAGTGTGGATTAACGTACGAACGAGGCAGGGGCCGGTGCGCGGCGCGGCGTACGGGTCTGGCGCGTGCCGGGGCGGGCGGGGGCAAGCGCAGGGGGGCCCTGCCGAAGCCCTAGGAACATGGGATGGATCCCGGACGCATCGTCGCCGCGCGGGGCATGCGCCTCACCTGGCGCGCGCGCGCGTACCTTCGATCTCGATCTCTTTCGCGCCGTACGTACCGCGGCTGGCAGTATAATTAAGTCTTTTTGTTCCGATGTCTTTCCACGATCGATCGGCCGTGGGTGGGTGAACGTGACAAAACGCGGCGGGATGCTCCCACGTCGTACGTGCTGCTCGGCCCGACGGTATCCTATGGTGCCGCGCGTGTGTACGTGCCCCTCTCTCTCTCCGTTCTCACCCGGCCGGACTGGGGTGAGTGATCATGCGTGCACATGCTGACATGCACCTCGACCCATCCTGCTTACTGCCACTCCTCTAGTTAATTACTAGTGTTTCCTACAGATCCTCTCGAACAGAGCTGGAGATGATCGAACTACTTGTTTTTCTTTATGTGCGCTAAGTACGTGCTCCTGCATCTAGCATTACGTGTACCATTACTTACTATAGACTAATAGGAGTACATAGTGGAGAGTGGGGGCACAGGAGTGGCGTTATTATCACGGTATGCCAATCGGCGTGCTACATCATGGCACGTACACGCATGTCCATGCGTGCACGACCACCTGTACTGTAGTACCTATGCCAATCGGAATACTACAGTGCTAGACTAGCACCAGTAGTTAATTAATTATCACTAACATTACTAGTAGCTAGGTAGTTGGCTTTTGCAACTTGCGCATTATTCTTCCACTCCATTTCGCCTGCACTGTGCTTACCTTTCGATCGGCCGAACAAAGTACCGCATCAATCGATCTCAGATACAGCCGCACCTTTGCTGTGTACGTACCCTGATGCGTAGTGATTCTAGCATGTGTAGAGTGGAGTGGAGTAACCTGTTCCCCTCCTTATCCAGAAAATCAATCAGCTCAAAAAAAAATAGATATCAACTCAATTCAATCAGCTCAAACTCAACCATTAGGGCCGGACGGGCTAAAAATGGCCCGTATGTGTGTCGATCGGGCCGGAAGTGTCACTAGATATCGTGGCCCCATCTGGGCCCCAGATCAACTTGATGCCCAAAGCATTGAGATCAAAGCAAGTTCCCCCTCTAAAAAAAATCGAGATCAAAGCAACCGATATGACATGATTGGCATTGTTAGGGCGTCAAATCCATGTCACTGTGCACCATAACGTAGCACAGAGGTACGTGCCTGCCTACCTCTCTAGCTCAACAATGGCGAGTCCAAGATTGCTAGCTAGATGAGGTGATATAGGGCCATCAACCAAGTACCCTAATTATTCCTTAAGGTCCTACCACCAAAATTCTCTTGTGCTGATATAGGGCTTATTTGGTACGTCTTCTTCGACCTGATTAAGGATTTTAGGCGCACGTATGCCATCTTTTGTGGGAGATTAATTAGAAGATGGTTGGTGTGTTGCACTCGCAGCAAAAGATCTAAAACTTGACCACTTTGCTTTGATTTCTAGCATGTCAACATCGTCTATTCAGCTACGTGTGCATACGGGTGATTAATTTTGTTGGTTCCATTCATGTCACATTGCCAACTTTCTTTTTTGCGGGGGACATTGCCACTTTCCTTAACCTCTCTTTGCCATCAACTTTTTCTTATGTGTAAAACAGAACGAGGAGCCTAGTTAACGTTGTGTGAGCATGTTGCTTCAAACAAAGTTATCTGTTGCTAATTTGTGACTGCAATAGACAACCATACCAAGGTTTTGGTCATTTAAATTGGGTCCTTTTATGGTACATCTAATCGACATGAGCTATCCATTTCAGTGGAAATCAACCAATACTAAAACACAGTTCTTTTAGCATATTTAGACTCAAAACAAATCTGGCAACAACAAAGGGTACTACAGGAAGCGAAAGATGTGGAGTTGGGACTACGTACGAAGAAGGAGAATCGAGACTGCAGCGAATCGTCAGAGCAATTTCCCAATTAGACACCATCTCCACTAGTGGCGGAGCTACGGTAAAATCCTTGGGCGGGCCAAACAGGCCAGATTAAAGCTGGCTTTAATAGTTTTTCTACTAAGGGCCCCTTAATCTTCACTATTTGGTGCTACGTTGGGCGGACCACGTCCGGGTTTTGCCCCAACGTAGCTCCGCCACTGATCTCCACCAGTTGCGTCGGCGAGAGATAGGTTGGTTTGCTCATGGTGATAACATGTCAGACATATCTTTTGCACCCTTTGTCCTCCGCCCGGCTGAGACTCTCTCATCCCTTATCGTCCCTTGCTTTGCCCCTAGACCTCCAACGATAAAAGCGCATCAGTATATGAATCCGACGACATATGCTGTTAAGTAGAAGAAGTTAATGCACATTCACACATTCATAGGAGACGAGAAGCCTCTTCTACGAGATTGATTGGCTCAGACACTTCATCCACCATGAATCAAAGAATCATGCCTGAAAGAAATGATCAAACCAGTCATGTTCAAGAATATGATGATTCAAGCTACAACCTTCTCTTAACACTGCAACTAATTGAAAGAAACTGCGTGATTTCAATTATGTGGAATATCGACCAAGTTGTGGAAGGGTAACGACTGGCCGTATATGCACATCATGGCAAAGCAGAAAGTGGGGGAAGGCGATTGCGGCCAACGAGCACAAGGAAGGATGAATAAAAAGAACTCCAAACACCGACTGAACCAACTCAAAATACCTAATTTGCCGTACAAATCAACCGTTATATAAAACTAATACTACATATTGATTCAGTAGAGTAAGATGTTCCATAAAAAAAATCTTGTGTTTAGATGTTTTGCCAAATTACTGGTATGCATGCACCCTATTGCACACTAGTTTAGTTTTCTTGCAAAATATTGGCCCGACCATGGACCGACAAAACATTAACTAAATTTTTGGCTGGCCACACATCTCAGTCATATGACTCAAATTGAGTGAAACTGAATAAATATGGCTCATTTCAGAAACTTTAACTCAAAATGAACTCAATAAAAAAATGACAAAATGGTCTAGGAATCATGCTAGATGGCGCTAGCATGACGCCCCGCGCCAGGGTGTCATGCTAAGTGGCATGGCGCCCCCGCCCCAGGAATCATGCTGAAGTGGGCCATTTTATAAAATGTTTTTGGATTGGATTCATTTTATGTTAAAGTTTCAGAAAAGGATCACACTTGTCCATGTTCACCAAATTGGACACACCCTAATAAAATCTAAATATGCACTCCACATAATTGTGGAAACTTAAAGCAGTGGTCCTTGATGTTTGAGTGGCCCATGCAAGGATTGCTAGATTCCATGATTTCTCTACAAACTGCTACTACATGATAGGACAGGGATTTTTGTAAGATTTAGTATATTAGCGATGCAATCGTGTACAGGGAATAACTCTTTGAAGCTAAGGTTGCATATGGCGCTCTGCACAATCATGGACGTTGATCATGTAATTTGATGACCAAGAGTAAGATTCGTGCAATTCATGGTTAGTGATCTCCCCTCTTACTTCATAGCCAAAAGAAAAGATGATTTAGTTCCATTTAGCTAGGCAGTAGACAAGAACGCACTAACTAGCCTAGTGATCCTAACACAGTCACACCCTCGATCTTCCCAAAGTTAAAAAGAATATTAAAATCACATCCTCGAGACAAAATATTGAGGTCAACTAAATGTTGCGACTCCACGTGTTGGGAGATGACCGAAGCTGACAACACTAGTTAATAGATATGAAAGGTAGACAACACACAAGGGAGCTCTCCCTTCGGTTTGGGAGATAAGGGCGAACGGCAACCCTCAACCTGCCCACATATATTCGGACCGCGGGAGCCATTTCACGTGGGCATGTATCGGTCCGCGGTGTGTTATGGACGTGTTTTTCTCACAAACCGGAGACCGCTTCCATGCCTATGTCTGACCGCTTTGGCCCACCCAAATCCCCCCTGTAGGATCTTGAGAAGAGGTGTCTAGAGGGGGGAGGGTGACAAACCGGAGACCGCTTCCATGCCTATGTCTGACCGCTTTGGCCCACCCAAATCCCCCCTGTAGGATCTTGAGAAGAGGTGTCTAGAGGGGGGAGGGTAATTAGACACTAAGTACCAAAGTTGCAGTTTTTAACTTCTTTAGGTTTAAGTGGAGTTCAGGCACAAATTTAACATTCTCAATACATAACAAGCAAGCCTGCAAAGAGTATGTGAGCAGCGGAAAGTAAAGCATGCAACTTGCAAGAATGTAAAGAGAAGGGTTTTGGAGGATTCAAACTCAATTGGAGACACGGATGTTTTTGTCGTGGTTCCGCTAGGTGGTGCTATCGTACATCCACATTGATGGAGACTTCAACCCATGAAGGGTAACGGTTGCGCAAGTCCACGGAGGGCTCCACCCACGAAGGGTCCACGAAGAAGCAACCTTGTCTATCCCACCATGGCCGTCGCCCACGAAGGACTTGCCTCACTAGCGGTAGATCTTCACGAAGTAGGCGATCTCCTTGCCTTACAAACTCCTTTGTTCAACTCCACAATCTTGTCGGAGGCTCCCAAGTGACACCTAGCCAATCTAGGAGACACCACTCTCCAAGAAGTAACTAATGAGGTGGTGATGATGAACTCCTTGCTCTTGTGCTTCAAATGATAGTCTCCCCAACACTCAACTCTCTCTCATAGGATTTGGATCTGGTGAAACAAAGATTTGAGTGGAAAGCAACTTGGGGAAGGCTAGAGATCAAGATTCATATGGTAGAAATGGAATATCTTGGCCTCAACACATGAGTAGGCGGCTCTCTCTCAAAACTAGGATGCTGGAAGTGTAGGCTTGTTCTGATGGGTCTCTCTACGAATGAACAGGAGGTGGAGGGGTATATATAGCCTCCACACAAAATCTAACCATTACACACAATTTACCAAACTCGGTGGGACCGAATCAACAAACTCGGTCGAACCGATTTAGTAAACCTAGTGACCGTTAGGGTTTTCGGTGGGACCGATATGCAACTCGGTAGGACCGATATGGTTAGGGTTAGGGCATAACTAATCTCGGTGAGACCGATTACACAAACTCGGTGAGACTGAATTTGGTAATTAGCTAACTAGAGAGTTGGTTAGGCAAACTCGGTGGGACCGATTACTCAAACTCGGTGGGACCGATTTTGGTAATAAGTTAACCAGAGAGTTTGCATTGTAATCTCGGTAGTACCAATTACACAAACTCGGTGAGACCGATTTTGGTAATGGACATACACAGAGAGATTACAATCCCATCTCGGTGAGACCGAGATCCCTATCGGTGAAACCGATTTGCCTAGGGTTTGTGGCAGTGGCTATGACATCTGAACTCGGTGGCGCCGGATATAAAGAATCGGTAGGGCCGAGTTTGACTTTAGGTTTAGGTCATATGTGGATGTGAGAAAGTAGTGGAGGGTTTTGGAGCATATCACTAAGCACATGAAGCAAGAGGCTCATTAAGCAACACCTCATCCCTCCTTGATAGTATTGGCTTTTCTATAGACTCAATGTGATCTTGGATCACTAAAATATAAAATGAAGAGTCTTGAGCTTGAAGCTTGAGCCAATCCTTTGTCCTTAGCATCATGAAGGAGTTCCCACATCCTTTAGTCCATGCCACTCCATTATTGAACTTATCTGAAACATACTAGATAAAAGTGTTAGTCCAACAAGAGATATGTTGACATTAATTACCAAAACCACCTAGGGAGCACTTGTGCTTTCAATCTCCCCCTTTTTGGTAATTGATGGCAACATACATCAAAGCTTTAGATAAAGATATAAAGAATAGCAAGTAAAGCTTCGGAAAGACATGTAACAAGCATAGGCTCCCCTATATGTATGCAATCATGTGAATATGGAATATAGAAACATGTGAGAGCATAACCATGATAGAGTAGGCTATGTGTTACATGTATCTTGGCCATATGCATCAGAGCAAAGAATATTAAAGAAAATACCTCCATGCTTATGAGTCCTTCTTGCAAACATTATGTACATCAGCAAGAATTCCTCATACACATGAGTGTGATGCATATACTTACCTTGTAGTCTTGAGTTGGCTTAGGGTGGAATGAACCTACTCAAACAAGGTTAGATAACACAGGTACATCTACTAGCCAGAGCAAACAGAAGAAACCACAAGAATACCAAGACTGGGATGACATGTAGAGAGTGAGTACTAAGTACCACATTGGATTAGACATGTCCCCAAGAGTAAAGATATGCAAAGAATTTAAATGATTCCTTTCCTTTAGATGTATTGCTCCCCCTGAATCTAGCATGGGATACTGGGAGAAGATAGGGAACAGAAAATCAGGGCTGAAAGATATAAATGAACAGAGCTTAAAGCAAATAAGCACATATGAACATGTTTTTCCCCCAAAAAGACATGTGGCATCTCTCCTCTTGAACACCAAGCATCTGGGGTCCTTGAGAAATACTTTCTACTTGAGTATTCTCTCCCCCTGGAGATCTCTTTCTCCCCCTTAATACTTTCTCTCTTTTGGAAGTGATAAGCTTTGATGTGATCTCTCTCTACCCCTTTGACATCAATTTCCAAGAAGGGTCTTCTGGAATTTGTTGTGAATGGGTTTGGTCCTTGAGTCACAACAGAAAGCACTGGATAAAATTGTGATGCTTGTAGAGGACAAGATTCATTGAATGGAGCTGGATTTAGAAGAAACACAGAATAAGTGGCAAACTGTTTTTCCTGTTGGGAAATCGGTGGCACCGAGTGGTATGCTTCGGTTGTACCGAAAGGATTCGGTTGGACCAAAAACAACAAATCGGTGAAACCGAGTTCATCGCAGAGAAAACACTTGTCACCTCAGCTCACTAGACTAGTAAGATCTCACAAAGATTTGCAAGGAATTTACTGAATGATATGCAATGAATTGGATGCAAGAAATGCAGAGCAACAAAAAAGAAAAGAAAGAAATCTAGATGAAGTTTTTTTTGAAAGGGGAAACAAATATGCATGAGACAAATGCAAAAACTCAGAAAAGAACATGAGAGAACTTCATCTAGAGATGGTTGGCGACAAAGTCACCTATGTTAGAGTATATTGACTTAGGAGTCAAGTGAGATCACTTGATCATAGGTCATACTCATCGTTTAAGCTCAAAATGGGGTTACCATTTTTTGTTTAAGCATCTTGATGTATTCACATCTTGTCGAGTTGCTTTAGCTCATGTCTTGGAGTAAAGCTTCTCTAAGATGGAATGACATACCTTGGTTGGTGGTGTTGACCATGTAGTTGAACTTGTGTGGGTTGCTCAAGGTTGATGTAGCTCATCAAGAGTTGGGAGCACCACTTGGAATTTGAGTCCATCTACCTACATGGGTTAGTTCTTGCAAGGAAGAGCACTTGTGTATCCAAAAATGACAATCATGAAGCTCAACATAGAACTTGTCAAAGGATATGTTTGAATGGTTCCGTGCTTCCTTGTCTTCAACCACCATAGTGTAGAGACTTGGTGATGTAGAGATTGCTCAAGATGTGAGTAGGTTACAATCTCATGGAGTTTAATTCAACCAAGTACCTACATGGGTTAGATAACATGCAAGATGCAAATATATCCAAGATATAATATTTTCATCATAAGATAGATATCATGGATTAGTCATAAGCTCATGTCTTGCATGTATCCAATGGAGTTTCTACTCCAAGTTTGAAGTATCAATGATGTTCAATTCTCCTCTCAACCTGCAAAACACTTTCTCATCAAGGGGTTTAATAAATATATCCGCTAATTGCTTTTCGGTGCGAACATGCTTAAGATTAATGTCACCCTTAGCAACATGATCTCGAATGAAGTGATGACGAACTTCAATATGCTTAGTTCGAGAATGTTGTACGGGATTATGACCAATTTTGATAGCACTTCCATTGTCACAAAGCAATGGGACATGTTTCACATATATCCCATAATCTTTAAGAGTTTGGGTCATCCAAAGTAATTGAGCACAACATGAACCAGCGGCAATGTACTCCGCTTCGGCGGTAGATAAGGATACCGAGTTTTGTTTCCTGGAGGACCAAGACACAAGAGATCTACCAAGAAATTGAGAGGTACCCGAAGTGGACTTTCTATCAACCTTGTCTCCGGCATAGTCCGAGTCGGAGTAGCCAACAAGATCGAAAGAGGCCCTCTTAGGATACCAAATGCCAAAATTTGGTGTATGAATTAAGTATCCCACTATCCTTTTTACGGCTTTAAGATGACATTCTTGAGGAGCAGCTTGATATCTTGCACACATGCACACACTTAGCATAATATCGGGACGTGAAGCACATAGGTATAACAATGATCCAATCATAGAGCGATAAACCTTTTGGTCAACTGGTTTACCATCTTTGGTCAAATCAAGATGTCCACTAGTAGGCATGGGTGTAGACATACCTTTGCACTCTTGCATATTGAACTTCTTGAATAAGTCCTTAGTGTACTTCGTTTGAGAGACAAAAGTACCTTCCTTAGTTTGCTTGATTTGCAACCCAAGAAAGAATTTGAGTTCACTCATCATTGACATCTCAAACTTCTCTGACATTAGCTTTCCAAAATTCTCACTAAAATGAGGGTTAGTTGATCCAAATATGATATCATCAACATAAATTTTGCATACAAATAATTCTCCATTAACCCTTTTAGTAAAAAGTGTGGAATCAATTTTCCCAATTTCAAATCCCTTTTCAAGAAGAAACTTGGTCAAGCATTTATACCATGCTCTAGGAGCTTGTTTAAGACCATAAAGGGCTTTGTGAAGTTTGTAAACATGATTTGGTTTCTTAGGATTGACAAAGCCGGGAGGTTGTTTAACATAAACTTCCTCCTCTATTTCACCATTTAGAAAAGCACTTTTAATGTCCATTTGGTACAAGGTGATATCATGATGATTAGCATAGGCAAGTAAGATGCGAATGGACTCAAGTCTAGCAACGGGAGCATAAGTCTCACCATAGTCCATACATTCGACTTGTGTGTAGCCTTGGGTGACGAGACGTGCTTTGTTACGAACTACTTGTCCATCTTCATCTTTCTTGTGGCGAAACACCCATTTGGTACCGATGATGTTGTGGTTGTTGTCGGGCTTCTCAACCAATGTCCAAACTTGGTTTCTCTCAAAGTTGTGTAGCTCTTCATGCATATCATTTATCCAATCCGGATCTTCCAATGCTTCTTCGACCTTCATACGTTCAATGCTAGAGATGAAAGAATAGTTTTCACAAAAGTTAGCTAAACGAGTTTTAGAGCGAGTGATTCTCCCGGTTTGAATATCATTGTAGATTTGCTCCACGGGATGGTCTTTAGCAATTCTTGCTCGAACTCGTGAAAGCTTTTGCTTGGGTCTTGGTTGAACATCTTCTTCATCTTGTTCTTCTTCTTCTTGATCTTCGTCATTGTTGGCGTTGTCGTTTTCTTGTCGTGGTGGAGAAGGAGGTTGTTGACGTTCGTGATGTTCTTCCTCGTTTTCTTCATCTTGGTGTGTTCCACTTGTGGATGCTTCCGTATCAACTCTTGGTTCACCTTGTCGTGAAGTAGAAGCTTCCACTTGGACAGACAAGGTACTCTCCTTCACCTCCGTTGGACGGACCTTGCCAATAGACATGTCTTGGAATGCTTCCGAAGGGTCTTTCTCTCCTACATCAATTGGCAATTGCTCTACTTGCGAGCCGTTAGATTCATCAAACTTCACATCTAACGTCTCTTCAACCTTTCGGGTGAAATTGTTGTAGACACGGTAAGTGTGAGAGTTTGAGCCATAACCTAGTAGGAAACCTTCATGAGACTTAGGAGCAAATTTTGAACGACGATGCTTATCAAGAATGTAGCACTTTGAGCCGAATACTCGAAAGTATCCAACTTGGGGTTTGTTACCGGTGAGGAGATCGTATGCCGTCTTGCCGAGTAGCTTGTGAAGATACAAGCGATTTGTTGCATGACAAGCTGTCTGAACCGCTTCTGCCCAAAAGTGCTTCAGCGTCTTGTACTCATCAAGCATCGTTCTCGCCATTTCGATGAGCGTCCGGTTCTTCCTCTCAACAACTCCATTTTGTTGAGGTGTGTACGTAGCCGAGAACTCGTGTGAAATCCCTTCTTCGTCAAGAAAGGTGTCCACATTTGCGTTCTTGAACTCCGTTCTGTTGTAGCTGCAAACCTTCTTGATCTTCACTTCAAACTGATTTTGGGCCTTCCTGGCGAAGTTTTTGAAGATCTTTTGGACCTGCGATTTATCATCGAGAAAGAACACCCACGTAAATCTCGAAAAATCATCAACTATAACTAGACCAAAAGAGTTTCCACCGAGGCTTTTGTAAGAATTGGGACCAAAAAGGTCCATATGAAGTATCTCGAGTGGTCTCCTTGTGGTCATGATGTTCTTCACGGGATGCCTTCCTCCAACCTGTTTACCTGCCTGACAAGCATTGGAGAGTCTATCCTTATCAAATATGACATCGTTAACTCCAAGGATATGATTTCCTTTAATAATCTTGTCAAGATTTCTCATTCCAACGTGACCTAGTCGTCTATGCCATAACCAACCTTTTGAGGATTTAGCAATGAAGCAAGTTTTAGGTTGTGCCCTTTTAGAGAAATCAACAATGTAAAGATCACCTCTACGTATACCGGTAAAGACCATTTTATGATTGTCTCGACGAAACACTTGGCAATCTACTTCAGTAAATAGGACATTGAAACCGAAATCAGCAAGTCTAGATACTGAAAGTAAGTTGTAGCCAAGAGATTCAACGAGCATGACATTCTGAATGGAGCTATCATGTGAGATGGCCACCTTACCGAGGCCAACCACCTTACCCTTTGAGTTGTCACCGAAAGTGACATACTTTCGAGGACTGTCATTTTCAGCGAGCTCACGAAACATGTCTTTATCTCCGGTCATGTGATCGGTACATCCACTGTCAAGAACCCATTCCTTTCCTCCTGACACATATCCCCGAAGATTTGCCATAAGACCAAAATGTCTCATTGCATCATCAAGATCGAAGTCACCATCATCATCCTCATCATAGTATCCATGTTCAACATCGTCATGTGGTGGATCAATTCCTAGTGAGAGTGATTCATTAGTATGAGTTTGACAATAATCTCCTCTATGAATTCTAGTAGCTTCGGAAATAATATCGCTAATGATTCCAACATTTCCTTTGGCACGCATAAGATTTGTAAGTTCAAATAGACAATTACCAAACATAGGATCATTGGAATTCATCTTAGTCAAGGCGATAGACTTATGAAGAATTCCATCTAGATTTTTCAAGGAATAATTTCGAAAGCGTTCCTCAAGAAATTTCCATATAGTGTAGGCACACTCAAGAGTAGGCAAATTTCCAATCAAGTTTCTAGGCAATCCTCTAGTGATAAGATTAACATTTCTAACATTTCTAATCATGTCAATAGATTCATCAAGGGTAGGATGCATAGGATCAACATGAGGTGCACAAGGGCTAGCAATGTACTTGTTTAAATGATATTGATTGAAAATTACAAGCATCTCATTTTCCACTCATGAAAATACTCTCCATCAAGTATAGGCACTCTATGTCTAAGACTCCCCAAAGTAAACTCATCCATCTTCCTCCAAAGGTGATTAAACCAAGGCAATGGAGGCCAATGCTCTGATACCACTTGTAGGATCTTGAGAAGAGGTGTCTAGAGGGGGGGGGGGTGATTAGACACTAAGTACCAAAGTTACAGTTTTTAACTTCTTTAGGTTTAAGTGGAGTTTAGGCACAAGTTTAACATTCTCAATACATAACAAGCAAGCATGCAAAGAGTATGTGAGCAGCGGAAAGTAAAGCATGCAACTTGCAAGAATGTAAAGAGAAGGGTTTTGGAGGATTCAAACGCAATTGGAGACACGGATGTTTTTGTTGTGGTTCCGATAGGTGGTGCTATCGTACATCCATGATGATGGAGACTTCAACCCACGAAGGGTAACGGTTGCGCGAGTCCACGGAGGGCTCCACCCACGAAGGTTCCACAAAGAAGCAACCTTGTCTATCCCACCATGGTCGTCGCCCACGAAGGACTTGCCTCACTAGCGGTAGATCTTCACGAAGTAGGCGATCTCCTTGCCCTTACAAACTCCTTGGTTCAACTCCACAATCTTGTCGGAGGCTCCCAAGTGACACCTAGCCAATCTAGGAGACACCACTCTCCAAGAAGTAACAAATGAGGTGTTGATGATGAACTCCTTGCTCTTGTGCTTCAAATGATAGTCTCTCCAACACTCAACTCTCTCTCATAGGATTTGGATTCGGTGAAAAGAAGATTTGAGTGGAAAGCAACTTGGGGAAGGCTAGAGATCAAGATTCATATGGTAGGAATGGAATATCTTGGCCTCAACACATGAGTAGGTGGTTCTCTCTCAGAACTAGGATGCTGGAAGTGTAGGCTTGTTCTGATGACTCTCTCTACGAATGAAGAGGAGGTGGAGGTGTATATATAGCCTCCACACAAAATCTAACCATTACAGACAATGTACCAAACTTGGTGGGACCGAATCAACAAACTCGGTCGAACCGATTTAGTAAACCTAGTGACCGTTAGGGTTTTCGGTGGGACCGATATGCAACTCGGTAGGACCGATATGGTTAGGGTTAGGGCATAACGTAATCTCGGTGAGACCGATTACACAAACTCGGTGAGACCGAATTTGGTAATTAGCTAACCAGAGAGTTGGTCAGGCAAACTCGGTGGGACCTATTACTCAAACTCGGTGGGACCGATTTTGGTAATAAGTTAACCAGAGAGTTTGCATTGTAATCTCGGTAGTACCGATTACACAAACTTGGTGAGACCGATTTTGGTAATGGACATACACAGAGAGATTACAATCCCATCTCGGTGAGACCGAGATCCCTATCGGTGAAACCGATTTGCCTAGGGTTTGTGGCAGTGGCTATGACATCCGAACTCGGTGGCGCTGGATAGTAAGAATCGGTAGGGCCGATTTTGACTTTAGGTTTAGGTCATATGTGGATGTGAGAAAGTAGTGGAGGGTTTTGGAGCATATCACTAAGCACATGAAGCAAGAGGCTCATTAAGCAACACCTCATCCCTCCTTGATAGTATTGGCTTTTCCTATAGACTCAAAGTGATCTTGGATCACTAAAATATAAAATGAAGAGTCTTGAGCTTGAAGCTTGAGCCAATCCTTTGTCCTTAGCATCTTGACGGAGTTCCCACATCCTTTAGTCCATGCCACTCCATTGTTGAACTTATCTGAAACATACTAGATAAAAGTGTTAGTCCAACAAGAGATATGTTGACATTAATTACTCAAACCACCTAGGGAGCACTTGTGCTTTCACCCTCCTTCGCCCGCGCGTTTCCTGGTTAAAACGGTCAGCGCTGCTCCAGAGTGTCAGTGCTCGCATTCATGCCCGGCTAGAGTGGACATGACCACTCACTGGGGCCGGCATTGAAGTGGCGCGCCGATCGAGAGAGCACCGTCCATGTCGCTTCTCGGTGCATGCAACTGCTCGACATCGTAAGTATCAAAAACTTACTCATTCAATTATTGCCTAAATTCGCCTTTGTCACAACAAGTCTCTTTCAACTTTTCAGCCCTCTGCGCGAGATCCCGATTCCCTGTTCTTCGGAGGGAAACTCTCAAGCCCCAGGAGAGGGGGAGAGTGATGGTCCATCCCGCGCCTTTTCTCTCCTGCCATGGAGGACACTGAGGTGTCTTCCCAAAGGTCATCTCCTGGCCAGGGAGGGGCGGACAAGAATTTCCAAACTGCGCCCAAGGACAACACCTCGGACGCTGTAAAGTGGGGCAGGGCGACCTCCATGACCACTAAGGGTGGGGTGCCTCAACAGTCCGGACCTCCGCCAAACACCATTCCGGAGACCAGCACGGTTCCGGGTTTGGACCAACACCCCCTTCGAAAGAGGGGGGAGGAGTAGGAGCTCCGTCGGCGGCCTCTGTCAATCCGGAGGCCGCTGACACTCTGCAGGAGGCACTGCAACGTGCCTCCATTTGGAGGAACACTGCACCCTGATGGGTGCGGTCATGGAAAAGTTTCGGTCCTCAAAGAGTGGACTGACTGAAGCCTTGAACAGCCTGCTGATGGGCTTTGAGGTATGCGATGTAATACACCCGTTTTTTGTATATACATATATATGTGAGGCGAAGCCCATGTGTAGACAGTAGCCCCTGAGACTCTGTCCGGGTGAGAACAATCCGAACAGAGAATCACAAACAAGTATATAATGCATTGTATATGTTATTTGTCAGGCTTCTATGCTGGCAGCTACTGCTCAGGTCGTAGAAATTGCCGAGCTCAATCGGAAGCTTTAGCTTTTCGATGAGGAACTCGATCGCATTAACAAGCGGTTCAATGAAACCCAAGGTATGCGGCATTACGGCATATCCAAAAATTATATGCATGTGAGTCATTTTAAACTGACGAAAAATGTTATAAATGTATTTGCAGTTGGCGCAGCCGAGGTCGAGTCCCTCAAGAGCGCCCTTGCCGAAGCCAAAAGGGAGGCGGAGGTGAGCAAGACAGCCGCGGACAAAGCTGACAAGGAGTTAGAGGTGGAGCAAACTGCCCGCCACAAACATGAGGCACGGGTGGAGGAGCTCGAACAGGAGCTCAAGGACGCCATTGCCAAGTGCGAGTCCTTAGAGTAAAAGAGTTCGGAACAGGCCTCCGAGCTCACCAAAGCTCTTGAGAGCATGAAGGAAGCCCGGGTTGATGCCTAGGGCGCTCGCCAGGAAATCCAAGAGGCGAGGCAGATTGCGGCTGGTAAGGCCTTTATCATGCACGGTAGATTTACTAGCAAGAGATATATTTTACTGACCCAAGTTTGGAGTTCTCCATGCGCCTTTGCAGATCTGCCGAGGAGTATTGCGGATGCCGCCGTGTACTTCCGAGCCGAAGAAGGGAGCTCGACGGAGAAGTTGTTCTGGTCGCAGTACCTTGCGCCAGAACTTCCAGTGCCCCTGAGTGACCAGCTGAAGCAACTGTCTGAGCTGCACAGGGTGGCCAGACTAGCCATGAAGGATGTAATAGTCCGTCTGGGGCCGGCAGAGGCCATACCTAGAAGCCACTTCGGCCTCCTGAAACGGCTAGTGGATGCGCTTCCTCGGATCGATATACCCTCAAGCGATTGTCCTGCATAGAAGGTGCCCGGATGGCCTTCGCCCGTGTCAAGGTGCAGTGGGCGAAGATGAAGGCCACCGAGATTGCCACTGCAGGGCCACCTGAAGTCAAGGAGCACCGGCGGCCGGAGAAGTACTTTGACGAGGTCCTCGAGGGAGCTCGCATTATGGAGGGTCAGTGCTCAAAGGACGTCATATTTGAGTAGTTGAGTCCGGTTTGTAAGAGCCGTGTAATGAACTCATGATGTATAATTGTTATTCTTACGCTTTATGATTTGTTTATCCTCCTATTATGATGTTTATATGTTTGAAAGTTTACCAGTCGTCGGCTTCAGCCCCCACGTAAATATTACAGGGGTGTTCAGAAACGCATGACCGCACTTTATCCAACGTCTTGGTTCGATGTAGGAGGCGTCTTGCGAGGTGAACTAGGCAGCAGACTATGTGTCTTTAGTACTTTCACTTAGCCATAAGAGTCCATTGGTGGCGCTAAGTACTAGCCCCTTGTTGCATGAACGGCAATCCGGAGTACGGCGCCTTTGCAACGTGGCTAGTCGAAAGCCCAGCCCCTCGTATAACACGACATAAATCGTGAATGATTTGTAGTATAACACTAACTCACTGGAGTGCTGACCCGCTCACACCTATCATGACAGTCAGTTTTCGGCTTTCTCTACTAAGGTACTTAACCGGCCGAACCAGAAATACAATCGCAGTAGTTCTCCCTGTACTACCTTAGCTGAACTTGCGGAACATAAGGTGGCGAACATAGGAACCGGGCAACCCAACTATGGACAAAAGACATGATTCAAAGCCGATGCATATAATGCAATATCCGGGACGCCGAAGAGTTCCCTATAGGTGTTCGGACTTAAAATTTTTGTGGGGCCGAATACAGCCCCTCGCATGAAGGCCGTGCCAAACCGCATATGTCCGTCGAATGTAAGGGAGAACACAGATGACAAGGTAATACTAGGATCCAATGAAGAAGGTGATAATCATCTGCTTCCTTTATTGATACGTCGATGACAAAAAATGTCGTTCAATGTTAAGGTCATATTACATGCCCAAAGAGAAAAAGAAAAGGTTTTACATAAGGGAAAGTCAAACACAGGGCCTAAGGATTATAGATTGAAAAAGAAACTCCAGCGATGCCCTGCCGCACGTCTGCGCCATTTCTCTTTAGTAATTAGTCCTTTGAGAGGAGTATTTGATGGTTGGGAAGCGCTAGCCTTAAAAGGATCTTCTGCAACAACCATCTCGCAAGTAGGGCTCTTGATGAACCTGCAATAAGAGGAAAAAGATATATTCGGTCCAGATAGGGTCAAGCCGTTCAATGGACCTTGTCGGCAGTGTGCTTCCGGTGCCGCCCAAGGTATTTTTAGTGCGTAGTAATGTACACGCGGTACATAGGCCACAACCTGATAGGGCGATCGGCGGAGGCCGAACCGCTAGTCAAGGTTCGGATCCATTGATTTATCGCTATTAGGCATGGACCAGACTCGTTTGGATACATCGTTGGCTTTATTGGCCGGTGAACTATTCGGCTTGATAAGGCTGCCATATACTTCGGCTGCAAGGGCCGCGGTGTGCTCCTCGGTATGGAGTGAGCGTTACATATTACCATTGACTGTAATAACGCCCCGAGGTCCGGTCATTTTAAGTTTCAAGTAAGCATAGTGTGGGAGTGCATTGAAGCGGGCGAAAGTAGTTCGTCCGAGCAGTGCATGATAGCCACTGTGGAAAGGGATGATATCAAAGACTAACTCCTCGCTGCGGAAGTTATCTGTGGAGCCGAATACTACCTCCAGTGTCAGTGAGCCCGTACAACGGGCCTCAACTCCTGGTATCACACCTTTAAAGGTAGTGTTACTAGGCTTGATTCTTGATGGGTCAATGCCCATCTTATGGACAGTATCTTGATAGATCAAGTTGAGACTGCTTCCTCCGTCCATAAGGACTCTAGTGAGGTGGTATCCATCAATGATTGGATCAAGAACCAGGGCAGCCAAACCCCCGTGACGGATACGAGTTGGGTGATCCCTGTGATCAAAGGTGGTCGAACAGGCTGACTATGGGTTAAACTTGGGGGCAACAAGCTCTACGGCACAAACGTCCCGTAGTGCATGCTTGCGCTCCCTTTTGGGGATGTGAGTGACATATATCATGTTCACTGTCTTCACCTCGGGGGGAAACTGCTTCTGACCCCCGGTGTTTGGCTGATGGGGCTCATCATCGTCTTCGCTTGGAGGTCCTTTTCCCTTGTGTTCGGTATTTATTTTACCGGCCTCTTTGAAAACCCAACAATTCCTTTTGGTGTGGTTCGCAGGCTTATCGGGTGTGCCATGAATCTGACAGGGCCTCTCGAGGATTTTATCCAAGCTGGATGTCCCGTCTTTGTTGCCTTTGAAAGGTTTCTTCCGCTGACCAGACTTAGGACCGGTAAATCCGGCATTGACTGCCGTATCGTCTGCATCGTCATTGTTGTTGTTCTGACGTTTTTTTATTGCGGCGAGGTTTACCATTGCCGTCCCGCA
This sequence comes from Triticum dicoccoides, assembly GCF_002162155.2. Taxonomy (NCBI): domain Eukaryota; kingdom Viridiplantae; phylum Streptophyta; class Magnoliopsida; order Poales; family Poaceae; genus Triticum; species Triticum dicoccoides. Next base: position 616,626,233 of record NC_041389.1, read on the forward strand.
CCTCAGAACTGTCGGGGTCACCCGAGCTGTTGCTTCTATGAGCCAACCAGTTGTCTTCGCCCGCACAGATGCAGGTCATGAGTGTCGCTAAGGCTGCCATGGTCTTCGTCTTTTCCTGCCCAAGGTGTCGGGCGAGCCATTCGTCACGGACGCTGTGTTTAAAGGCCGCTAAGGCTTCGGCGTCTGGACAGTCTACAATCTGGTTCTTTTTAGTTCAGAACCGATTCCAAAGTTTGGAGGCTGATTCGCCTGGCTACTGAATTATGTGACTCAAGTTGTCAGCATCCGGTGGCCGGACATAAGTGCCTCGAAAGTTGGCCCGAAAAGCATCTTCCAAGTCCTCCAAGTTTCCAATTGAGTTTTCTGGTAGGATGTTTAGCCAGTGCCGTGCTGGTCCTTTCAACTTTAGAGGTAGATATTTAACGGCGTGGAGACCGTCTCCGCAAGCCATGTGGATGTGGAGAAGAAAATCTTCAATCCAGACGGCCAGATCCGTCGTTCCATCGTACTATTCAATGTTTACGGGTTTAAACCCTTCTGGAAATTGGTGTTCCATGACCTCATCGGTGAAGCATAAAGGGTGTGCGGCCCCTCTATATCGTGCAATATCGTGGCAGAGATCGGTTGACATCTGAGTTCGGTTCTGATCCCATTTATAGTAATGGTCGTCACACCGGGCTTCATAGCCATTGTATCATGTCGGGGCGCGGCCCCTTGGTCTGTGATTGATGTAGTCTCACTAGCTTTATTGGCTAGGTCATGTTACAAGTCATATGTGTATCCCGCAGCTGCTGTCTCCCAGCCTCTTCGGCAAGAGGGTGCGGGTTGGTGTTCGGCTTGATATGACGCTTTATCCCGTCCATGGGTGGTCGGTCTGGTTGGTCTGCCTGATTGTATTTCGACGGTATTCGCTCAAGGGCTTCGTCGTCGAACTGTGGCGGCATCTTGCACTAAGGTTAACTTTTAGTGGTCGCTCGTGGCTGTATTCCTCAGCGGCCAGGACCTTAGTCCACCTTTCATTAAGCGTATCCTGTTCGGCTTTGAGCTGTTGCTGTTTCTTTTCCAGGTTCCGGGCTGTAGAAATGAGCTGCCTCTAGAAGCACTCTTGATCGAGGGGTTACTTTAGGATGATAAAATCTTCGTCGCCGAGGCTGACCTCCTCTTTAGATTCTGGCATATAGTTGCTATCCTTCGAATCTTCATGGTCAGCATGTTCGGGACTATGTTCACCATCTTTCCTATCATCTTGGTCGGACATGGGCTCGACGGGGTATTCGGGATCTTCTGGCATCATCCGGAGTCTCATTGTCTCCGGTGCCGGTATTACTGTCCTTCGCCCGACACGATCGTGAGCGGCGCCGCTGACGTCGGAGCTTTGGTTGTTTATCGACGGGTTTGTCCTTATCGGGGTCCTAGTTATCCCCGTCATCCTTATTATCAGGAGTGTCCACCATGTATACATCGTAACTTGAAGTGGCCATCCAATGCCCTGTGATGGGTGGGACTTGGCTCGATTCGGCATCTGCATCGTCGTCCATACCGTCGATGTCTTCGGATGCGTAGTCCAGCATTTCGGTTAAATCCTCGAGAGTGGCTACTAAGTGGGTAGTGGGTGCGGCATAAAATTCCCCGCTCTTGGCCTCCAGCCCGAGCTGGGTACAGTTCGGGGTAAGAGCCCTGATGATGGCGAGAGCCTGCATCAATCCCAATGTTTCGTCTATGAACGGAAGTGGGACCGGAAACTGCGGATCAGCTAGGCTGAGTTCGGCTTGGGACACCTGATCGGCCCTACTGAGTGCAGGCCTCGGCAGTTCGAGATGGTTGCCCAGAGCCAAGTCTAAGATTGCATCTGGGTCTTTGGTCGGGAGTTCCACGAGGGGAAGAAGTCCGGCGGAGCTCACGCTCCCTTCTTCAGACAATGAGGATTGCCCCAAATCTAAGGCCGAGGTGGATATGAGTGTTGACCCCTGGACGGGATCTAACAGGGGATCCAAAGAGTGTTCTTGGTGGGGACACGGAGTAACGGCTGAGGCTGCGCACCTGTCAAAGACCAGGTCTCCTCGGATGTCGGCGACATAGTTCAGGTTTCCAAACCTGATCTGGTGGTCGGGGGCATAGCTATCGACCAGCTCGAGGCGGACGGTCGAGTTGGCACGAAGCACAAAGCCACCAAACACAAAAAGCTGTCCAGGGAGAAAGGTTTCCCTGGACGCAGCATCATTGTTGATGAAGATGTGAGCCATCAATCCTTCTGTCGATGATACAACGGAGCTCTAAATGAAAGCACTAATGTCGGTGTCAAAAACGGTTGATCTCGGGTAGGGGGGCCCAAGATGTATGTCTGAGGGTCAATAGTAACTATGCACAAAGGACGTAGTGTTTACCCAGGTTCGGGCCCCTTGATGGAGGTAAAACCCTACTCCTGCTTGATTATATTTGAAGGATACGAGGATTACAAGAGTTGATCTACCTCGAGATCATTGTGGCTAAACCCAAGCTTGGCTAGCCTATTACTGATGATGTGTCCTGCCCCCAATCTACCCTCCAGTTTATATAAACATCGGAGGGGCTTAGGGTTGTACAAAGTCGGTTCCATAGAAAGGAATAACATATCCGGACACCTATGCTTGACATCCACAAATATGGGTGTCCCTACCGGACACGAGAGGTGATCTTCTGTCTTGTATCTTGTCGGCCCATCAGTCCGGCCCACATCCAATAGACCGGACGCCCGAGGACCCCCTAGTCAATGAATCCCACACCTGGTCATTGACGCGATCATCTGCCTTTGATCCCTCTCCACACCACTCTCACCATGGATTCCTCCTGCGCTAAAGCTCTCTGGGATGGGTTGACGTCAGACCAGAAGTAGGAGATTGCCGCCATTGCTGCCGGCAGGCAGCCGGAGGATGGCGATGTCACAGTGGAGGACACGAACGACAACGAGCCGGCGCCACCTGTCGTGGTACTAAGACTGACAGTAAGAGTAGGGGGTAAGTATGAGCAGGCAAGGTCCAAGCTACGGCGAGGATTTACACACGAGTTTACGAGTTCAGGCCCCTCTCAGAGGAGGTAAAAGCCCTATGTCTCGGTGCCGTGAGGTGGTCGACTAGAATTTGGTGTGTGTTACAGGGGGTGCGAACCCTTGCCAGGAGGGGGTGACTTATATAGAGTATGCTAGGACCCCAGCCCACCTCCGTTATAGGGGTTCAATGTACATAAAGGTAGGGCGTTACTGATAACGCCAGCTATAAAGTGTATTCAATGGCCTTAAAGACTACGGAGTGAACGCCTGACCGTTGCTGTCTTTAGTGACTCCTGGTCTTCTTTGGTCGAGTGGTCTTCTATATAGCCGAGTGACTTTAGGAATGAGGGGTATCCGAGTGAGGTGATTGGTCGAGTGGCTTCCACTCGACTACTTCAATTGATACCCTCTGTTTCTCTTTAAATGTCTTTGCTTCTAGGTTAGTGACCTTGGGTGGGGCGTATAGGTCAAGCCTATGACCCTACCCTAGGTCTATGTCATCATCATTAGCCCCCAAATGGATTGAGGTCCGAGTGGAAATAAGGTTGGAGTTGGTCCAGCTCTAGCTCTCGTGCTTCACGAGTATTCATGTTGGGTTGGAGGCTTGTGCTGAAACTTCGGCTTCACTTTAGTCGTCTTGATCTATTCAGGAGTTGTCGAGTGTAATCATGTTGTTACCATGTCGAGTTTTGCTTCGATGCGAGGTCTTCAGCGTGATTGGTTACTGCGGACGCTAGACCTCACGGGATTTGAAAATTTGGGGAAGCGCACGAGGCGGAGTGCGCCGCTGTGAGCATGACAGATAGATAGGGGCGCCTCGATTTCTGTGCCACCTTTTTCGCCATGTACTCCGCGAGCGACTGTTGCGGGATTTGATAGGATTGCGCGGACCCATGTGTCAGACACCCGGAAGTTGGCCTTTAAAAGCATCGGGGTCGAGGCGTCTGCACTGTGCGCCCACGTTCCCCTTTTCTCTCCCTTCTTCTCCACTGCATCTTTCTCCGCCCTTGGCGCCGCCACACTACCAGTGCGCCGCCCCCTAACATGGTGAAGGACAAGACGGCGACGCTGGAGCGTGTGAAGAAGGCGACAGGGGCGGCGAAGGGGAAGAAAACCAGTCGAGGATCGTCGTCGAGGTCCGGGCTGTCGCCTGGTGGATTCAAGGAGATTGGATCCGTTCCACTCTTCGGCAAGAGGATCTGAAGGATATGGCCGCCTCCAGTCTGATCGCTGCCGGGGCCTCAAGGCTGCCGGAGGGTGTGATGGAGCCTCGACCGCGGTCGGGTGAGTGCGTCCTACTTGCTACCCATGTCGATCGTGGGTTTCCCTACCTCCGCATCCTTTTTTCCAGGGATTTCTGAACTTTTTTAGGGCCCAGCTTCACCACGTCTCTCCCAACACCATCACATATCTTGCTGCGTTGGTGTCCATCTGCGAGAACTTCCTGGGCTGTCGACCGCACCTGGTCTTTTCAAACACATTTTCACAATCCGCTCCCAGACCGTAAAGAAAGCGAACCCGAGTGACGAGAGAACACACGTGATCCAGATGTGCGGGGGTCTAGGGATCCAGATGAGGAAGAGGAGCCCTTTTCCCACTATGCCACTTCCTGAGTCGGTCAGGGGCTGGCAGTCGACCTGGTTCTACTGCTAGGATATTGCAACTCCCGGTCACTCAACCAGCCTCCCCCTTTTCCCTAGATCGCGCCCAACAGCCTTCTTCTCTGATCGTGACTGCAGCGGAGAAAGTCGAGACGAACATGTTGGTCGAGAGGGTGGTTCAGTTGGTCCGTCAGGGCATGACTGGTATGGAGAATACGGTGTCCCTATGGTTGAAAGGTATTACTAGGAACAAGGACAACCCCAGGGGAGCCAGGAGGGTCGATCCATTCGACACCGACAACCAACCTGATAAGGTCTGATTTCTGGTATCGAGTGAACTTCAATCTATCTTGAAACTATTTCTGAATCCGAGTGATGTTTGAACAACTTCTTGTCTTGTAGGTTTATATTGAGATGTACTCGATGCCCAACGGTGAGCAAGCTTCGGAGCAAGACCAGGAGGGAGAGGACAGCGGAGGAAAGTGGTGACTGGCAGTCTCCAGAAGATGACAATGAGGAAAGTGACGAGTCAGACGATAACGAGGTGGTCAACTCACCACCATGCTCGGAGCGTCGATCCAAGCAACTTCAAGATCCAGCGGGCGGGCGCGGCAAGACCGCGGGTCCAAGTACTCAACCGCGGAAGCGCACTCGGACTTCGACTCCGGAGCCGACGAAGAAGGTCGCCAAGCAGCCCAAGGTCGCGCCTTCGAAGGCTCGGAAGACCTTTCCCAAGATCAAGATGGACGTTCCTGTTTGCTTTGGGTGAGTGCTCCATCTTTATGTGTTTACTTCTTCCGACTGATACTTTCATTTTGACCGAGTAGATTATGAACTTTCCCAGCCCTGCAACTTCTGCGATTGATATGGACGTTGACAAGGCCCCAGGTGATGAGGAGACCGATGACGCGGCCACTTGTAAAGCTGGTACGTCCTTCCCATCTTGAATTTATTCTGCCGACTGGATTGTTGGTCGATTGAACTCTGAAGGTTACTTTCTGTTGCAGCTCGGCAGGACGTCATTGAGCTTCCGGATGATGACGAGGAAGCGCCTCTGAGAAAGAGGAGAAGGAGGGGTAGGGATTCAAGCGGGAGGATGGCCAAGGGTCAGGTGCCTCAGTCGACATCAGCGCCTGAGGTGGTGGTCCAGCGACACGGAGATCTAGCTCGGGCCAATGTTACCTTTGCCAATCCGTTGTTGACCGACCGTCCTTCAGCGTCGACTGTTCAAGTCTCTGCCGCTCCCGTCCAACTCCATGCCTCAGACCCTGTGACTGCTCTGACTGGACTGCCACAATCACTCTTTGCTGCATACCAAACTCCAGATGACCCGCCGAGTGCCGCTAGGGAGGCTCTTCTCCAGGTGAACCTCGTGATGGAGGAGATGAAGCTGGTGCATGAGGCCAGTCAGGTTGCCTACAACGCCGCTACTGCTTTGCAAGCCAACGTCAAGGTTAGTTGCGCCTGTTGCTTCATTGTCTACACTGTGTACTTGGATGAGCGTTTTGGAACCTATTATGTGCATCTATCATGGCTCTGTATTTCGCATTCAACCACCCACTGGGTGTTTCTGACTTACAGCTGAACAGTTCTTCCACTTGAATCGACCAGGTTGAGTCGAGTGTTTTTCTGAACCAGTGGGGGAACGCAGAGTGCACCCACTGGGTGTAGTTCCCGAGACCGCGGTCGACTGCTGGTAGTCGGCTGGGGTCTGAGAATCTTTCTCTTTTTTTTATACTCATGCTGGGCAGACCATGCCGAGTGTAAAAACTTGACCAGTGGGGGTACGCCAAGTGCACCCACTGGGTGTAGTCCCCGAGACTACTATTGAATGTTTGATTCAGCGGTAATCTTAGAGCAACTTTCATTGTGATTGACTTTTGTTTCTGTTGACTGACATATCTTATTTGCTGACTGCAGAAGTCTTGTGATCTTGGAGCTCAACTTTCTGAACTGAATAATTAGCAAATCAGCCTCGACCTTGACCTGGATTTGGCCAAGAAGAACCTCAAGAAGGCCCAGGACGAGGTAGCTATCAAGGGAGGTAACCACTCATCAACCTCCCACCTTATGATTCTCTCTCTCTCTTTTCAGTCTCTTTGAACCGAGTGATTCCACTAAACAGATGTGCGTAGTGAAAACCGTCAACTTCAAGCTCGTTTGAAGAATGTTATTCTTTAGAGAAAATGAAGCAGGCTCTGGAACAGAAGGATCAGGACCTTGCCGCGGCCCAGAAGGAGGCGCGAGAGAAAACAACACTTGCGGACAAGAAGTTGGCCTCAGTCGGCAAGTTGGAAGAAGAGAACTCCAAGTTGAAGACTGTCATTTCTGAAGCTAACCATGAGGTTGCGCAACTGAAGAAAGACAAGGAAAGTTTGACCGATGAAGTTGAGAGCCTTAAGGCCAAGAAGGGCGAACTGGAGTCTTATTTGGGGCAGCTTGCTGCGAAGTTGGTCGTGAAGCTTGAAGGTATTTCCTCCGGTTCGACTGTTTTGTTGATGTCGACTAACACATCTTGTTTAACTGTTGTCTCACTGCTTTTCCAACTGTGCAGAACTTTGTCCAGACTTTGAAGCTGAAACTAGGCGAGTCGAAATGGGTCTTGACCCCATCAACTCTCCTGTCAAGGATGATGTTGCAATGAACATGCTGCGGTTGGAGTCTCGCCTGGACAGTGTTGTGGATTATCTCGCTCGACTGAAGGCGGCAATGATGCTGATTGATGCTAAACTCCGACCTCAGGCGGAACTCTCACAAGATCTCAAGTCTCTGATGACTCGACTGAATCAAATACCTGGTCAAGTGCAGGAATGGAAGAAGTCATCTGCTTGTTGTGGCGCTGACATCGCTCTATCGTTGGTCCGAGTGCACTGCAAGGACGTCAAAGAAGACAAGCTGGCGGCTCTCAAGGTTACCAACACTAAGAAGCTCAGCTTCCAGTCTTTCATGGACACCTTCCTTGACGTCGCCGCCCGTATCGCAGACAGCATCGACCTCGACAGCTTCGTCAAGCCAGCCAGTCCTCCTCCCGCTGAGTGAACAAACATTATGCCCCACCTTTATTTGCCTCGGAATGCCGACTGGTCATGTAACCGTTAAACTCTTTCAGGCTTGATCCCTAAGTACTTTTGCCCGTTTCGGTTCCGAACTTTTGTGGGATTTATCCGAACTTGGTTTTCCTCAAATATCATGGCTTTTGCTTTTATTGCTTTTGAATGTCTTTCGATTCCGAGTGAATCTTGATCTTTTCACCCTTCGTCGGGTGGGTCCGACGATGTGTTCAATCGACACCTTGTCGTCCTTGCAAATCGAGATGGAGTGCACATTGTACCTGTGACACAGCTCAGATGCGGTGTTCAGTCGACACCTCGTCGTCCTTGCGGATCGAGATGGAGCGTACGTTGTATTTGTGGTGCAGCTCAGACGCGGTGTTCAGTCGACACCTTGTCGTCCTTGCGGATCGAGATGGATCGTACGTTGTATTTGTGGCATAGCTCAAGGAATGTTTTTTAACTTAGGCGAGTACGGGGTCGAAGCTAAGCTCTCGAGTGGGAGGATCGCTTTCCACTTGGAATGTTTTTTAACTTAGGCGAGTACGGGATCACAGCTAAGCCCCCGAGTGGGAGGATCGCTCTCCACTCGGAATGTTCTTTAACTTAGGCGAGTACGGGGTCGCAGCTAAGCCCCTGAGTGGGAGGATCACTCTCCACTCAGAATGTTTTTTAACTTAGGCGAATACAGGGTCGCAACTAAGCCCTCGAGTTGGAGGATCGCTCTCCACTCCTAATGTTTTTTAACTTAGGCGAATACGGGGTTGCAGCTAAGCCCCCGAGTGGGAGGATCGCTCTCCACTCAGAATGTTTTTTAACTTAGGCGAATACGGGGTCGCAGCTAAGCCCCCGAGTGGGAGGATTGCTCTCCACTTAGAATGTTTTTTTAACTTAGGCGAGTACGGGGTCGCAGCTAAGCTCCCGAGTGGGAGGATCGCTCTCCACTCGAAATGTTTTTTAACTTAGGCGAATCAGGTTCGCGGCTAAGCTCCCGAGTGGGAGGGTCGCTCTCCACTCGGAATGTTTTTTAACTTAGGCGAATCAGTTCGCGACTAAGCACCCGAGTGGGAGGGTTGCTCTCCACTCGGAATGTTTTTTAACTTAGGCGAATCAGGTTCGCGACTAAGCACCCGAGTGGGAGGGTCGCTCTCCACTCGGAATGTTTTTTTAACTTAAGCGAATCAGGTTCGCGACTAAGCACCCACTGGGGGATCTGAACACAAGTATATGTGAACACAAACAATTTGTAACTGCGGGCATCATGTCTTTGATAAACAAACCGAAGTACTTTTATTACAACTCATCGATCCGAGTGTTTTATGTGTAGAAATGGCAGAGCAGTTCTGCGTTCCACGCATGTGGCTCGTCTATCTTCTTGGCTACATTGTAGATGTGGTATGCTCCATGGTGAAGCATCTTGGTGATGATAAAGGGACCTTCCCAGGCCGGAGCAAGCTTGTGAGGCCGTTTCTAATCCACTCGGAGCACAAGGTCTCCTTCCTGGAACGCTCGACCTCTGACATTTCGGGCATCGAATCGACATAGATCCTGTTGATAGATGGTCGACCGAATCAAAGCCATCTCACGCTCTTCTTACAGGAGATCAATGGCGTCTTTGCGTGCTTGCTTTGCTTCAGCTTTTGAGAATAATTCCACTCGGGGGGCGGGGGGGGGGGCATTGTGTAGCAGGTCACTCTGAAGCACAACCTCGACACCGTACACCAGGAAGAAAGGGGTTTGATCAGTCGACCGATTCGGTGTTGTTCTCAGCCCCCATAAGACGGATGGTAATTCAGTCACCCAAGCTCCAGCAACGTGCTTGAGGTCGCGCATCAGTCAGGGTTTTAACCCTTGAAGGATCAAACCATTCGCCCTTTCTGCTTGTCCATTCGACTGCGGGTGTGTGATGGACGCATAGTTCATCCGAGTGCCTTGGGATGCACAGAACACCTTGAAGTCGTCAGAATCAAAGTTGGATCCGTTATCTGTGATAATGCTGTGAGGAACTCCATATCTGAAAATCAACTCCTTGATGAAACTGACGGCAGTGCCTGCGCCAAGGTTCTTGATGGGCTTAGCTTCGATCCACTTGGTGAACTTGTTGCCACAAGCAAATGGGTGAAACCACTCGTGTCGGTCTTGAAGGGGCCAACCATACCCAATCCCCAGACTGCAAACAGCCACACGAGTGGTATAGTCTTCAAGGCAGATGCTGGTTTGTGGGACATGTTGGAGTAGAATTGGCAACCTGCGCACTTGTCAACTATATATTTTGCCATCTCGTTTGCTCGAGGCCAATAGAATCCTGCTAGGTATGCTTTGGCCACGATGGTCCGAGAGGACGCATGGTGGCCACAGGTCCCCGAGTGGATATCATTGAGGATCATTCGACCTTCTTCTGGGATGATGCAGCGCTGAGCCACTCCTGTGACACTTTCTCTGTAAAGCTGTCATTTTATCACTGTGAAGGTTTTGGATCGATGGACTATGTGGCGGGCTTCATCTTCATCCTCCGGGAGCTCTTTCCTGAGGATGTAAGCAATGTACGGTACTGTCCATTCAGGTGTGATCACCAAGCGACTTCCATGATCAAATCAACCACAGCTGGAATCTCAATCTTAGTTGGGTCAGTTGAACTTATCGGTTGTAGGGGCTCTTCCTTGAAGGGATCTTCTTGCACTGACGGGGTGTGGAGGTGCTCCAAGAACACATTGTTGGGGACATGCTTCTGAGTGGAACCTATCTTCGCCAGATCATCAGCAGCTTCATTCTTGATTCATGGTATGTGGTGGAGCTCTAACCCCTCATACTTCTTCTCTAGCTTTCTCACTGCATTGCAATAACCGGTCATTGCGGGATTCCTGACATCCCATTCCTTCATTACCTGATTAACCACTAAGTCTGAGTCACCATAAACCATCAAGCGCCGGACGCCGAGTGAAATGGCCATACGCAACCCATACAATAGTGCCTCATACTCAGCTTCATTGTTTGAAGAATCAAAGTGAATCTGGAGGACATAACTAAGCTTGTCTCCTCATGGGGACACTAAAACCACTCCTACACCAGAGCCGTTCAACATCTTGGATCCATTGAAGAACATGGTCCAATGTTCCGACTGAATCTGAGTCGGCTGCTGTTGTTCTGTCCACTCTGCGAGGAAATCTGCAATTGCTTGAGACTTGATGGCCTTCTTTGCCTCAAACTTGATATCTAAAGGAAGAAGTTCAATTGCCCATTTCACCACTCGACCGGTTGCATCTCTGTTATTCAGAATTTCTGACAAAGGAGCATTTCTGACGACTAAAACTGAATGGCCAGAGAAATAATGCGCAACCTTCTTCATGGTTAGGTAAATCACATACACAAGCTTCTAATAATGAGGGTATCTCTGCTTTGACGGGGTCAAGACCTCTGAACTGTAATACACAGGGCGCTGAACTTTGAAGGCTTTGCCTTCTTCTCCCCGCTCGACCGTGAGCACTGTGCCGATAACTTTTCATGTGGCTGCGATGTAAAGCAACAAAGGCTCTTCAAACTGACTGGAGCAGCAAGCACCCGCTGGGTGGAAAGCAGGGCTTTGAGCTCTTCAAACGTTGCTTCATCTTCGTCATTCCACTCGAACTTGTCAGACTTCTTCATCAGTCGGTAAAGAGGTAGTGCCTTTTCACCGAGGCGCGAGATGAATCGACTCAATGCAGCCAAACAACCAGTAAGCTTCTGAACATCATGCACACACACTGGTGCTTCATTCCGAGGATTGTGCCAATTTTCTCTGGATTTGCGTCGATTCCTTGTTCAGAAACGAGAAAACCGAGTAACTTTCCACCGGGAACTCCGAATGTGCATTTTGATGGATTGAGCTTGATATCATACTTTCTTAAATTGGCAAAGGTTTTAGCAAGGTCAGTCAGCAGGTCGGAACCTTACCATGACTTAACCACTATGTCATCCATGTATGCTTCCACATTCCGACTGATTTGAGTGAGCAGGCACTTCTGAATCATGCGCATGAATGTGGCACCAGCATTTTTGAGGCCAAAGGGCATAGTAACATAACAAAAACACCTGAACAGGGGTGATGAAAGCCGTCTTTATCTCATCAGGCCCATACAGTCGGATCTGATGATACCCGAAATAAGCATCCAAAAAGGACAGTCGCTCACATCTCGCAGTTGAGTCGACTATCTGGTCGATGCGGGGCAGAGGAAAATGATCTTTCGGGCAGGCCCGATTATTGTGCTTGAAGTCAATACACATTCGAAGTGATTTGTCTTTCTTGGGAACCATAACGACATTGGCGAGCCACTCGGACTGGTATATCTCGCCGATGAACTCAGCGGCCAGAAGCCGAGCCACCTCCTCGCCAATTGCCTTTCTCTTCTTCGTGGCGGACCGACGAAGATGCTCCTTAACAGGTTTTGCCTTTGGGTCGACTCGCAAACGGTGCTCAGCCAGTCCCCTGGGTACACCTGGCATGTCAGATGGCTTGCATGCAAAGATGTCCCAGTTCTCACGGAGGAACTGGATGAGCGTTTCTTCCTATTTGCTGTCGAGTGTCGTTAAGATATGGGTTGAAGCAGCATTGGGATCGGTCGGGTGAATGTGAACTAGCTTGGTCTCTCTGGCCGACTGAAATGCGGACTCTGAGGCAGGTCTCTTGGCAAGCAGCAAATCACTCAGATCTATAATCTTCCGATACTCTTGAAACTCCACAACTGCCATCTGCTCATCTATTATCTTCGCACCATCCTGAAGACAATCCTCTGCTCTTTTCCGGTTACCGGAGACCGTTATCACGCCTTTGGGGCTAGGCATCTTCATCTGGAGGTACACACATAACAAGGTCGAGCCATAAGCTAGCATAGGCAGGTCTGCCCAAAATGGCATGATAAGCACTCTGGAAATCCACAACCTCAAACGTCAACTTCTCTTTGTGGTAATTCTTCTCATCGCCGAAAACTACATCAAGAGCGATCTGGCAGAGTGAGTCGGCTTTCTTTCCTGGGATGACTCCGTGGAACCTCATATTGCTCTCGCTGAGCTTGGACATCGGAATGCCCATTCCTTTGAGAGCCTCAACATACAGGATATTGAGACCGCTGCCACCATCCATCAGAACCTTGGTCAGTCGGGTGCCCCCAACATGGCGTGGGAAGGGGAGTCCGGCACTATTAGTCCAGCTCCGAACACAACCCCAGATTCTGAACCTTCAGACGATATCGGAGGCTCTGCCACCGAAATAACATCTTCGACCGACGAGATAATGGCTATCATCGCCCCATGGACCGAGCCCTTCTTGGCCTGCCTTAATAGGCAAGAGCTTCCCGAGGACCAAAATGAGGCGCGTTGTATTGTGCGATGCTCTAAAGCCTACAAAGTCCATGAAGGAGAACTCTACAAGAAGAGCCCCACCGGAGTGCTCCAACGATGCATCTCCAAAGAAGAAGGGCGGCAGCTCTTAGCCGAAATCCATTCCGGACTAGGCGAGCACCACGCGGCAGCCCGAGCTCTCGTAAGCAAGGCTTTCCGGACAGGATTCTATTGGCCGACAGCCCGGGCGGACGCACAGGACCTTGTCCAACATTGCGTTGGTTGTCAACTATTTGCCAGTCAGAACCATATGCCCCCTACCGCTTTACAAATGATCCCCATAACTTGGCCCTTCATGGTCTGGGGGCTGGATATGGTGGGACCCCTTAAAGGGGGAAGCCATAAGAAAAAAATACTTATTGGTCATGATGGATAAGTTCACCAAATGGATAGAAGCCAAACCAGTTAAAACGGCCGAATCCGGACCGGCGATAGACTTTATATCGGAGGTTGTACACCGTTACGGCATCCCCCATAGTATCATCACTGACAACGGCTCGAATTTTACAGCCGAGGAGGTGAAAGTCTGGTGTGGCAAAATGGGCATTAAGCTCGACTATGCCTCTGTCTATCACCCCCAAACAAACGGTTAGGTCGAACGTGCAAATGGTCTTATTATGAGTGGCATCAAACCCAGACTAGTGTGATCCTTGAAGGAATCAGACACGCATTGGGTCGAGGAACTCGACTCCGTACCCTGGGGGTTGCGGACCACGCCGAATCACACCACCGGATACACACCATTTTTCATGGTGTACGGCATAGAAGCAGTACTGCCCTGCGATATAATTAATGACTCACCTCGCGTGCGCATGTATGAAGAGAAGGAAGCCGAGCTAGATCGGCAGGACAACTTAGATGCTTTGGAGGAGGAGCGTGATGTCACTAAAGCCCGTTCCGCATTCTATCAGCAACAGGCTTGAAGGTATCAAAGCAGAGAAGTACAGGCCAAAACTTATAACATTGGCGAACTCGTTCTACGCCTACCTGAGAAGAAGAAGGACAAGCTCAAACCCAAGTGGGAGGGTCCCTTCATCATTGATAAAGTTCTCACCGGATGAGCGTACCGTCTGCATAATGCCTCTGACAACAAACTCGAGCCGAACCCATGGAACGCGGCCAGACTCCGGAGATTCTACGCCTAGCACCGAACCCAGTGTTCGTCTCCTCATCTCCGCCTCTTCGATTATGTTCCTTTTCCTCCTTTCTCGCCCCTTTTTATACATACAACCTTAAAATTGTGCGGATGCCCTGAGCACTCCGTCTGCATACGCCTATTCGGAAGCTATATATATAATCACTTTAATGGCTTCTTGCCAAGCCACATATGCATTTTTATTTCCATATGTGCCTTTTCTTCACCATTATATGCATCGATATGACTTAAGTTTTGGCCATGCTGGGTTGCCTGGCTCTTGTATTTATGCCCTACATTCCTGTTAATTCGGCTAGGGCATAAGGGGAGCACCTCTGCGATTGTTACTGCCGGTTGAGCCGAATGTGTACCTCAGACTGGGTGAAGCCGAAAGCTAGCGTTCTTAAGGGAATATTCGATCGGTGAACAAAAGATGTTCTCGTTCCTAACAACGAAAATACCCAGATGTTTTGTTTCCTGCGCTTTTGCTCGCAGTTCGGACATGCACATCGATGCATGCGTACCCAGAGAAAGGAACCCCTAACGGAACTATTCTCTCTGGAAGATGTTTCTTACTATCCATGTAATATAACATACCTAGTTGGGTACTTGTATGTTCACGCACTTATGACCCTACGCCTGGTTTCCACGCATGCCCCGGTTTTTCATAACTGTGTGGGTATTCATATACACCCTGGACTGTCGGATCCGGGGGCTGAAGCGAAAAGGTCCGCCATGACAAATGATTTTCAATCCGGCTAGAAAGTACACGAGCCCATTCAAAATTACATAATCATACTGACTGGCTGTACTCTTCCTCTATACCATCCAACAGGCTGTCTAGCTTACAATCCTGCTGGGAATACTTTGCAGCTAATGCTACTTGATCATACACTAGACTAACGGGTATCTCTTGTCCATCTGGCCCAGCGGGTCCGACTTCGGCCATATGGTTCGGGTCAGCCTTGGCGTATCGCGTCTTCACCATGGCCCAAGCTTCTCTCGCACCTTGCCGGCACGTTGATATCTTCCATAGTCGGAAGCGTCGCCGTGCTCCTTTAAGCATCTCTGCAAGTTCGCCCATGCCTCCTGGCAGGGAAGCGGACGGCCACAAAGCCTGGGCAATACCCTGCATCACCTGCCGAGCTTGTTCGTATAGTTGTGAAAGCTCTTGCAGCATATCGCCTGCAGACCCGGGCATATCCTCTTTAGGGTGTCCCGTCAACATACCTGCAGACATAACTCTGTCAATACGCCTCCTCGCTGAACTATACTACAGTTTGTTCAAGCACTTACTATAAATGTCGCGTCGAAGCCTATGGTTCTCCTTCACGGAATCCACAAGCTGAGCCCGAACATCTTTCAATTCGACGCTCAGTTTGAGATTAGCATCTTGCAGCTTATTCTTCTCCTGGATAGACTGCGTCAGCACGCGTTCGCCCGCCTTTAGCTGACTTCATAGATGCAGCTCATTATCTCCCATAATCTTCGGATTTCCTCTGGTATTGTCTGTCAAATCTTTCGTCAGATTTATAAAACATGCCGAACACACAAACTAGCAGAATGAAATTCTTACCAGAAGAAGCCTTTTCGGATCCCCCTTGTTCGGCTACATTAGCCTTCATTTGGGCCTTACACTCCTCCAGCTCTTGAGACAACTGGGCATTCTTCTCTACAAGAACCTATGCATTTACATGATCCTTAAATCAGTTGTGCCAACTGTTTCAAGTCTCAGGGGCTACTACTACACATACTTATTTATTCTCTTACTCGTATATCCTTGACATACTGGTCCGTTGCTCTGGCAAGTCCATCTTGAGAAGCGCGGATATAGGCGTGTCCGGAATTGAAGGCATTGAATGCCTCTTCGGAAAAAATACCACCACGGAGTATGGCTCGTCGGCGCCGGTGATTCATGGCGCTCTCTACTTCTGAATTTGTGGTGGAAAGCATATCCGTATCCTTCGTAGGAGGACAGTTTGGCACTGTACCCATGTCAGCCTCCGCCCGTGAACCCGGTTCAGGAATCCGGCTGCTGGAGGCATGGCCGGTAGGGTCCCTGGACACAGTCCGGTGTTTCCTGTCGGGGCATAGTTCAAATTGTCACGCCTCGACAAAAAGAACAAATAAACCACAGGGCAAGTTTAATGCATACCTCTGCGTCTGCGTATCGCTCCTAACCGCCTTCCTTTTAAGCCTACCTTGTCTAGGCGCCTCTGACTGAGAGGTCCCTGCGGGATCCGCACGACGTCCCGACCGCCGTTTCTATAAAAAGTGTGGCATGTGGTTCATAAGGTACGGCAAAACAAAGGAATCCTTTTGAAAGGTTGGAACCTCGATATTACTTACATGCGACACAGAAGCAGTCTGGGAAAATCCGCGATGATGGCCACTAAAGAGCCGCCACTGCTTGCCTGATAGAAGGTCCCGTCATCGAATTCCACGGATATGTCCGGATCTTCTTCGAGTCCGGGGTCGAGAGCCTGGCCGGGATCCTCTGGCTGCGGAGAAGGGCTATTGAATTCTTTTACGACCTTCCTCAGTTCCTGATTTTGAGACAGGAAGGTAAATAATGGTGGTCGAGAAGGTAAGAACGAATAGAGTCGAGTAACAAATAACAACTTACCCAGCTTTGGGGGTTGTACATGGAAAATCCATCCCGCGGTTTAATGCGGAGGAACTCCTCTTCTTCTCCCTTGTACAATTCGGATAGTATCTTTGCCAAAGATGTGGCAGAGTTCGGACCTTTGCGACCGCAGCGGGAGGCATCGTCTTCCCCATTGAAGTGCCACATGGGTTTTCCCCTATATTGAAGTGGTTGCGCTCCCCTTATAATGCATATTGACATAACTTCAATTATTGTCAATCCTGATTTGGCCAGGGTTTGTATCCGTCTCATCAGATAGAAGACTTCCCTGTTTTCCTCTTCCTGGGGGCTCCGAGGGCACCAGCTTTGGCGTTTCTTCAGCGGAGTATTGGTGCATGCAGGAAGGCCCGTCCGGACTGGGTCCGGAAGGGGCACGCCATCAACATAAAACCATTCCGAGGGCCACTCTTCGGACGCCTTCTTGGGAGTACCGGACAGGTATCCGGTCTAGGCGACGTGCCATATTTCGGCTCCGCCCACTTGATATATAGATCCCTCCTGGTTGCATGGGACGAGGCAAAATAACCTCTTTCATAGCTTGAAATGAGCTTCGCAGCCTAGGAATAGCTCGCAGAGGGCAACGTAGCCCGCAATGTGCAGTATGGAGGCGGGGGTAAGATTATGCAACTGGAGACCGTAAAACTCCAGGAGCCCGCAGAGGAATGGGTGAATTGGAAATCCGACGCCTCTTAGCAGATACGGGACAAGGCATACCCGCTCCCCCAGAGAAGGGTTGGGGAATCTCTCTGCTTGCTCCCCGCCATTATAGGTGTCTATTCCGGATCGGATAGGGACCATGTATGGCGGAAGGAGAAACCCTTTGGTCTGTAGCTCCATTAGGCGGTTGTGAGAGATGGAACACTTTTCCCAATCCCCTGGTTTCGAGCTAGGAGAGCGGTGAGCAGGACTGCAGCGACTGGTCATGATGGGATGGCCTCTTTTGGGCGCGCTCTGCGGAATGCTTGCTCGGGGGGAAGATGGCGTGATTTGGATCTGAAGATCCCCGTCCCTTCAAATAGATAGCTCACCTACGGGATTAGGGTGTCAAATGCAAAAATGCCCCGGCCCCTCATCTTTGATCGACATGTGGAGGTGGCCATTACTGAAGCACAGAAGCCGAGGAGTACAGCCTTATTGGGAGGCCGGACACTATTCGCTACAACGGGTGCACCGGATCTGGAGAAGAACCCGCCTTGCAATGCCGAAGACAATCTGCGCGTCGGACTCATCGTCATTGAAGCCTAGTTCAGGGGCTACTGAGGGAGTCCAGGATAAGGGGGTATCCGGACAGCCGGACTATATACTTTGGTCGGACTGTTGGACTATGAAGATACAAGATAGAAGACTTCGTACCGTGTCCGGATGGGACTCTCCTTGGCATGGAAGGCAAGCTTGACGATCCGGATGTAGATCTCCTCCTCTGTAAACTGACTCTGTGTAACCCTAGCCCCCTCCGGTGTCTATATAAACCGGAGGGTTTAGTCCGTAGGACTCACAATCATCATCAACAATCATACCATAGGCTAGCTTCTAGGGTTTAGCCTCTCTGATCTCGTGGTAGATCAACTCTTGTAATACTCATATCATCAAGATCAATCAAGTAGGAAGTAGGGTATTACCTCCATCGAGAGGGCCCGAACCTGGGTAAAACATCGTGTCCCCAGTCTCCTGTTACAATTAGCCTTAGACACATAGTTTGGGTCCCCTACCCGAGATCCGTCGGTTTTGACACCGACAACTGGGTCGACCACCAGTGCTTGCCACCCAGGGGTAGCAACTCATGTCGGGTGATCGTATTGGTCGAATGTAATAGGTGTTTTTGACCACTTCAAATATTTTGGTGTTGCCGGGGCAACCATGTTCACCTCTATGTTAATGACTTTCAGTCGACTTCTACTCTCAAGATCAGCAAAAATCACCAAGGTGGCATTAACATTGGGATATCCACCATCCTCCTCTTCTTTGTCCTCTTCCTTATCAGAATCTTTATCCTTCTCGCTAGGTTGGCCTTTCTTCTGGAAGCTCTTAATCAGGAGTGGACACTTTCGAGTGGTATGCTTGGGGAGGATCAGATTCCCCTCTTCATCTTTCTTAGTGTGGATATGACACGGTAAATCCATCACATCATTTCCATCTTGATCTTTTACCTTCTTGGGATTCTAGCGTCCTTTGGGCTTCCCTTTGAACTTCCCTTGATTCAACACTACTGCCTCAGCCTTTCATTTCTGCTTCCGACT
>NC_041389.1:616645695-616661394 GCF_002162155.2 Triticum dicoccoides
CTGACTTGTGTTTGCCGCTCCAGAGTCAGTATTCCTCTTTGCCGTTAGCATATTTTGTGGCAATCTCCATCATCCGAGTCAGGGACATATCTCCGGTCCGAATAAATTTCAGATTGAGCTCCCTGTAACGAACGCCTTCCTTAAAGGCACAGACTGCTTGGTGATCCGACACATTTTCCACTATGTGGTGCAGAGTGATCCATCTTTGGATATAATCTCTCAAGGTTTCATCGGTTTCTGCATGCAATGTTGCAGCTCCGGTAGACCAGCAGGTCTTTTGCAGGTGCCTTCGAATGTTCTGGTAACACTCGGGCCAACTCATCCCAATTCAGAATGCTCCCAGGGGCCAGCTGATTCAGCCAGGCCCTGGCAGAACCTTCAACCATCAGAGGGAGGTGCTTCATAGCCACCTTATCGCTGTCGCCTCCAATGTGTACAGCCAATCGGTAATCTTCAAGCCATGTGTCAGGCTTTGATTCTCCCGTGAACTTGCTGATGCCAATCGCCAATCTGAAGTTGTGAGGAATCTCAGCCGCCCTGATGGCTCTTACGAAACACTTCGGGCCGGAAACATGGACCCTGCTTCCACTGGGCCTGTCTCTGTCCAGCCCTTCTCTGTAAGCTCTGTTCCGGTCGACCAGACCTTGCACAAGGACTGACCTTGCGTCGAAGCCAGGTTCTGTGGGGTCAACTGGAACTCTGTGGTCATTTCCATACGGTCTCCTATCATCATACCGCCGGGGCGCGTATGACCCGTCCCTCAGAAGGGGCGAAGGCACTCGATGGTGGTTGTCGCAGACGTACTCACGATCATAATCTCCATGAGCTCTTCCTAGGTTCCGATCTTGGCGATGATCACGATCTCCCGCAAAGGTGACCTAGGACTGTGTGCTGACTGGATGGTGTCTGCTCTTACTGATCGACTGTGAATTCTGTTCTGCGACTGGGACACGGCGGAGTTCTGGTCTCCTGCTGCTCGGAGCAGTGCCCTGATCTTCTCCAAGCCCCTTCCAGCCTCCGAGCGAGACGGCTGAATGGACTCTGCCATACGTGCAGCAGCTGCAAGATTCTGAATCGGTGTGCAGAATACCTGAGTTTCCGGTGGAAACAATTGCCGTGAACGTCGACTGGATCCGGGGATCAGCCGACGGGCACGCTCATCGAGAGAATGTTGGAGATTCTCCAAACGAGTGCGCTCAGCCAGCATGGCCAGGCGTACTTCCTCCAAGGCCTGAGCCTCGGCGGTTTCCCCTATGATGGGGGTCTGGAGGGCCTCCTCATTGCAGTGGTGCATCCCCTCCCTCTGGTGCGAGCTGAGAGATTGGGGCTGATACTCCTCGTGGCCGAATGACGGGCCGTCGCCATCACTGTTGCTGCCGCAGCGATGAAAACCAGGTGGGCCGCGATGGGAGTCGACCATGAGGACTTCCGTCTTGGGGTCACAACTCCCGCTCTCAAAAAGTGTGTCTGCTAAGTTAGTCGACGGGTCGACTGGACCGCAGTGAAACACGTCGGGCTCGATCGCCATGACTTGGGGGGTGAACGCCTGCCGAGCCACCGCATGCTTCACCCATCGCTGGAGCCGCGGTCGACCAGACCGTTTGTGGCGGCGTCCAGCAGAGTGAGAGGACGATGCGGGGACCGACTGTTACAGGGTCGATGGCTGTCGAAGGAGGACGCTATGGGCACTTGCACGGAAATGCGACGAACCGTGGACTGGCAGAGCCTCGACGTCGAGGGGGGCCTCCTGGAGCCAGGCGGAGTCGTCGGCGACGAAGGTGAGCGCGCCGAGTCGGAACTCGCGGCCCACGACCAAACTGCTGCCGGAAACCATGTTGATGAAGATTGTAGAAAACGCAACCTCGCCGGAAGTCGCTAAGACGCTTTGCCCCATGGTGGGCGTCAACTACTGACAGTAAGATTAGGGGGTAAGTATGAGGAGGCAATGTCCTAGCTACAGCGAGAATGTACACACGAGTTTACGAGTTCAGGCCCTTCTCGGAGGAGGTAAAAGCCTTATGTCTCGGTGCCCTGAGGCGGCCGGCTGGAATATGGTGTGTGTTATAGGGGGTGTGAACCCTTGTCCCGGAGGAGGGGTTGGCTTATATAGAGTGCGCCAGGACCCCACCCCACCTCCGTTACAGGGGTTCAATGTACATGAAGGTAGGGCGTTACTGATAACACCAGCTATAAAGTGTATTCAATGGCCTTAAAGACTACGGAGTGAACGCCTGACCGTTGCTGTCTTTAGTGACTCCTGGTCTTCTTTGGTCGAGTGGTCCTCTATATAGCCGAGTGACTGTAGGAATGAGGGGTATCCGAGTGAGGTGATTGGTCGAGTGGCTTCCACTCGACTACTTCAATTGATACCCTCTGTTGCTCTTTAAATGTCTTTGCTTCTAGGTAGTGACCTTGGGTGGGGCGTATAGGTCAAGCGTACGACCCTACCCTAGGTCTATGTCATCATCACCACCCTCTTCTTTCGTGCCATCCCCGCTGGTGCATTGCACCATGGCCATCGGCGAGGATCGTGCCCATTACATGCACATGGTGCGGAAGGAGCGGTACCTGGAGGCGCAGGCCGATGCCGCCTACAACCACCAACGACTCCTGTGGGAGCACCTTTAGGCGGCGGAGCAGCTCACCGTCAGCAAGGCGATCGCGCCGGACGCGGACCTGGCAGAGTAGGAGGCCTTGCTCAACTCCTACCGCTCCACCCGTGAGATCCGCCTTGCCCACTAGCTGTACTTCCAGCATCAGGCGGCACTTGTGGCAACCTACAAGGAGTTCGACGAGGCAACAGATAAAGTTTGGGGCAAGACCGACGACGAGGAGGACATCGCTGGCGACGCTGAGGCCGAGCCCCGCCGCCACGATCAAGAAGCAGGCACGTCTGCAGGCACCACCGGCAACAGGAAAGAGAAGTACACGGTAGGTCACCGCCGCTCAGGTCCCAAGAAGGCCACCGCTTGTCCCCTCCCGTCGATGCCAAGCTTGGTGGGCTGAGCATTGTCGGCCTATTAGTCGCTTGGCGCGACATGGAGACGGACAACTTCAGTTCCCTGGCCTCCGGAGGTAGAGGTTACGAAGGCGGAGCTGGAGAAGGCGAAGCTTCATTTTTGGGGCTCATGGCCGGTGATGGGGAACGGGCATCGTCAATCTTTTAGATTAGTTGTTATACCTCTAGAGTCAGACGGGCACCTCTTTTAGTTGAACTATGTCCGAAATGTAAGGAATTACGTAATTGTTTATATGAAATCTAAAGGAAATCCGCCTTGTTTGCGTGAACTTCGTCCGGTTTGTATGAAAATCCAGCCAAGTTTGAATGCATGTTGTCCGACTGTTCGGATAGTAGTTCAAATGTATGCGGACATCGTTGGATGGCAGCCTTCCACATCCATGTCCATGCACTGATCTTTTTTCTGCAGATGGATGCGAAAGAAAATTTACGGGTCACCGTTGGAGAGGCCCTAATATAATGCCCCTGCAACAAGACCTTCTGAGAAAGTTATCGGTTAAGATTTCTTATCCATTTTGCATCATGACCTGCATGACTTATGACTACTCATTGTATGGAAACTACTGGCTCAAGAGCTGTTCCTGACACGATACATAAATTGATGTGATAATTCATTCAACCCAAGGCTGACAAGATTGTATTCTAACTCCTATAGTTTGTTCGCTCATTAGGAAATGATAGTTAGGGCAACTCCAACACGGTATATTAAAACGAGCACCATCAAATGTCCGTAGACATGTTCAAATGTGTCCGCGAACAGCCGAGTGGATGCTAGCTGTCAAATCATATTCATCAAATGTCTACTCCTTGTCAAGCGAAAACGGAAGAGATAAGGGAGGGAGAGGAAAAATTGGTCTGTGGTGGTGGGGGTCCAAAGCTTTCAGCGTGCGACTCCCTCAACCTACGTTTGCTACCAGTTTGTTAAATTTTGAATATTTGTCCGTGTCCAGGGACACGTCTGATGACTTTGGTTGGATGGCAAAAAGCGTCCAGTCTACACAATTTAGAATCGATTTGATGTATCACGTTGAGTACTAATTTCTTTAGGAGACGGTTGGTGTGGTTAGGAATCACGAATAGTAGGAGTATTGTAGAATGGTTGCAAGGACAATGTGCTGCACTAATACAGTACAGTTGCAGCGCCCAATCCCATGATTATCGTCCAAATAAAGTGCGCACGGGTGGAAGAATCGGACACTGGTTCTAGATTGGTCTTTTTAATATTGTTTGGAAAGTTTAATTACGATGTAATACGCGGAAAAGGGAGAAATCAACAAAGGAATGCGCACGTACGCCAGCCGCACTAGTTAATTGCGGTGGTGGTGCCGGTCGGCCGCGCCGCGATGATCACGAGTAGACCACACGACGACCCAATAATGCATGCAACCTCCATACGTACACTCGAGAAGATGAGCTAGAACTCAGGGTCCTACGAAGGTTTTGTTTAACAAATCGGGGCTGTCCCCTATCTACCTGATCACGCTTCATGCATATCATGAGCCAGGAGACCACTAATCCATTAAGCGGAATAGTTTGACCGTGATGAATGTGCAAAAATGCTAGACCTACGTAACCGGGTACGTAAAGCTACGTTCCTTCCTTCCTTCTCAACTAAACATCCCTCCTGAGTTTCACGGGTGGGCCTGGGCCAATTTTCCCTTCCAACCAAAACAGGCCAGGTCAGCTTTTACGTAGGTTACGTACAAATCCTTACGTAGGTGTAGCAAAGCTCGTGTGGGCACTATGGCGAGGAGAGGCAAAGTGCAGGTTTTTCGTTGGATTGGATTGTCTAGCGTCCCGACGCATGCATGCATGCATGGGTCGTCTGGTGGTGGCGATCAGCCAAAGGAAGGCAGGGACGTGGCGATTGGCGAAGATAAAGAGGGGACAGCGAGCCGAAGTGCTAGACCACACTCTCGTCTCCTGTGTTGGATCGTTAATAGCTCGTGCTCACAATATCTTAAGACGACGAGTTGAATGGCTGCAAACAATGCTCCCAGTCACATCAGATTTTGGGTTATTTGTTCCCGTCTGTTTGTATTTGTATAAACTGCTCGGTGATGAAACTCGAGAGCGCAAAATTATGCCGAAAGGGCACAAGGGGGAAGAGGCTCGCCCAAAGCATAATCAGTCGATGGACAAGGCCAGAAAAGCAAGCCTTGATCGCCGGTCCCGATCGTAGCTGCTCCAGCACCGTCCAAACTAGTGGCAGTGGGACGGATTCGCTGCCTTCATGGTGGTCTGTATTTTTTGACAGAGAGCCGTGCAGTGCCGAGATGATTCATAGTACCGTCCTCTTTCTTCAACAGTCAAGCGCAATCTGTCGTCGAGTTACGGTGCGCTTTTGAGTATGCTGATTTCCATTTTGCTTTGGAGAAGGAGGAGGATCTCCATTAATTATGCGTTGGAGGCTGTGTAGTCGGGCTACATATACAAAGTGCCGAAGATAGATAAACAGGCCCTGGATGTCCTAGTAGTGGTAAGTACATCTCCTGCTCATGCATGCATGGCTGGGGTCGTTTGATCAGCCAAGTGGTTCTGGTCCGGTTCCTGCGTGGGGATTTGATTCCATTTGCATACATCTGTGCATGCATGCGCATCGTGATGGATCGTGCATGCTCGGTGCAGTTGCTTGCACGCTCCAGCGATTCCCCGCCCAGCGGACCGATCGGATCAGCGGCCGTCAGCCACGACCAAAAAAAAGCAGCGTTATACCGAAAAAGACTTTCGCCCCGTTTTATATATAAAGCAATAACCCACAAGCATCCAGTACAACCACATGCAACGCCACCACAACACACGCACACACCCAGGACATCAGGGGCGGAGCCAGAAAATTTGGACATTGGGTTCACTTCATGACTCCATTGTGAGAACTTAGTACTGATATGTAAAGTGTAAGTCTAATTTTAAATTATCTTACAAAAAATTATAGCACCCAAGAAACATAATGAATAGAAATATGGTATCACATATGACATATTGTGTTGCATTAGGAACTAAAGAGTGCAAGACATACCGGTCCAATAGAATTATAAAATCACTTGTTTCATAGCTTCTCATCTTCCAAGAAAATTGAGAAAAATGACAAGTTAGTTTGACAAGTTTCGAATACTATCAAGCGAAAGAGTCTTGTAAAATCTCTCATGAGTATCTAGTCTGCTTTTCTTGTTCCAACCGTTAATTTCCAAATGCATCACTCCCATCTTGTCCCTCATTCTAATCTCTGAAAAGGTAGCAGCACAAACAGAAGGCCTCGTACACTTTGTCACTACACTCAAGCCAATGATTATATTCATCAAACCAATCTGGATTAAATCTTCATTGAGTATCCCCAATCTCTTCCTCTACGGGTAATCAAAATTAGCCAGTGGCCTGTAAGGTCCCCTAGTTAAATATATGCACCTAATCTCATCTTGCTTCTTTGGATTTTTTGTGTACTCCGGATTTCTCTTTTGATCAGCCAGATCATAAGGCAACTCATCTAAATTAACTTTTGTATGAATAGTAGGCTTCGGGAGACTATTTGCAGTGACATTTGATGCACTTTGTCTACGTCTAATGGATGACTTTGATGTGCCTGTACCATTATCTGGATAAGGTGACTGAGTTCTCTTCAAATAATACCAATCCATTGCCTAGATCAATCAAATTTATGGGGAAAAACAAATTAGAAAACTAAGGCAAAAAAATCATTATCGTACTAGGCTATCAAGCGAGATAAATCATACACAAGAGAAAGAAGATGTTGCCCGGCTCCTGCGAGGGAGGGACGATGACAGCGGCGCACCTTCGGCTCGCTTCAATGCTTATAGTCGTCATTAGGTGGTCTATAGATCTGGATGTAATTTTTATTATTCCTAGTGTTTGTTGTACTATTATGATTGAAGATGAATAGATTAGAATTTTTCTGAAAAAAAGAAAATCTAATTACCTCAAATTTCTAGCTATAATTGTTGGCGTTGTCTATGTGCGGCGGCCTAATTGCCGCTGGCGTGCGGCGGCCGAGGCGTCGAGCAACACGAAGAGATGAGGAGAGATACGAATTGAAAACGAACAGCGAGAGACGAGGCGTGCGTGCGTGTACAAAACTAATCACGATTTAGGCCGGTGTGTCGTGGGCTTTTGGTCCTTTTGTCACGTACCCACGGTTATTTAATGGGGTCAGCAAGGACCTTTTACTGGGTTCACCCGAGGCACATATGTAACTACTAGCACGTACGTGACAAAATTCATTGGGTTCATTTGAACCCAATGCTTGTACGCTGGCTCCGCCGCTGCAGGACATGATACAGAGGCGTTGAGCGCAGCAACACTACTTCTAGCACTACCGTCCCGAAGATATGAAGCTACATATGACGAACCATGCGCTCCTAGGCGGCGCCTTCAGGAAGGAAACGACGCCGGAGCGCCGCCACCGCCCGATCCAAGGATCGAAGTTTCCCCCGGAGCCGCATCACGGGCAATGAGAGCCGCGACGACGCCTTCAAGAAGGGAGCGATCTTCGCCGCCGCCGGTCCCTCTGAAGAAAGAGCAGGTTTTCACCTCGGCCAACATTCACCGCCACCGAACGCCACACCCCGGCAACCACGCCGCCCACACGGCCATGATGAGCGGGCAGCACCAAGGCGCGGGCTTTGTCCAAGAGCACCGCGCCACCACCACCACCAGGGCCGCCGCCCCAGCATCCAAGACCTCGACACCACCTCACTCGTGACCCGGCGCACCCCAACGAAAGAGACGAGCGGAAAGGTCCAACCTTTGGCGCCCCTGGGCAACCCCCAGCGTCGAGACCCAATAGGTCGGCCAGAGCCGGCATCCACCGACCCATCCTGCTACCCCAAGCGCGAGATGAGCTTGGTCCTGCATCAACGTGCGCGAGACGAGCTCGGTCCTGCTGCATCATGCGCGAGATGAGGATGGTCCTGCTGCATCGTGCGCGAGACGAGCCCGGTCCAGCTGCATCGTGTGCGAGACGAGCTCGGTCCTGCTGCATCGTGTGCGAGACGAGCTCTGTCCTGCGGCATCGGGCGCGAGACGAGCGGTGGATCGTAGCTGGTAAAGGACCAGCCCTTTGATGGGAGTAGCGCCCAGGCAACGAGGAGATGGGGTGAAGGACGAGACGGCCCGAACGCAGACAAACCGACGCCGGAGGAGCCGGCCGTTGCCGCGGACAGATCTGTCGAGTCACCGTGAAGCCGCCACGACATTGGTAGGCCACCGAGGCCTACCCAAGTCGCCGCCCACGGCCGAAGCAGCAGCCACGCCCGGCCGCTGCCCTACCCGCGTCGCCCGGCGGGCTCCGAGCGCCGGAGCCGCCGGGCACGCACCACCGGAGCCAGGCGCCACCGGCCGGCCTGAAGGAAATATGCCCTAGAGGCAATAATAAAGTTATTATTTATTTCCTTATATCATGATAAATGTTTATTATTCATGCTAGAATTGTATTAACCCGAAACATAATACATGTGTGAATACATAGACAAACAGTGTGTCACTAGTATGCCTCTACTTGACTAGCTCGTTAATCGAAGATGGTTATGTTTCCTAACCATAGACATGAGTTGTCATTTGATTAACGGGATCACATCATTAGGAGAATGATGTGATTGACATGACCCATTCCGTTAGCCTAGCACTTGATCATTTAGTATGTTGCTATTGCTTTCTTCTTGACTTATACATGTTCCTGTAACTATGAGATTATGCAACTTCCGTTTACCGGAGGAACACTTTGGGTGCTGCCAAACGTCACAACGTAACTGGGTGATTATAAAGGAGTACTACATGTGTCTCCAAAGGTACATGTTGGGTTGGCGTATTTCGAGATTAGGTTTTGTCACTCCGATTGTCGGAGAGGTATCTCTGGGCCCTCTCGGTAATGCACATCACTATAAGCCTTGCAAGCAATGTAGCTAATGAGTTAGTTACGGAATGATGCATTACGTAACGAGTAAAGAGACTTGCCAGTAACGAGATTGAACTAGGTATTGGATACCGACGATCGAATCTCGGGTAAGTAACATACCGATGACAAAGGGAACAAAGTATGTTGTTATGCGGTTTGACCGATAAAGATCTTCGTAGAATATGTAGGAGCCAATATGAGCATCCAGGTTCCGCTATTGGTTATTGACCGAGAATAGTTCTAGGTCATGTCTACATAGTTCTCGAACCCGTAGGGTCCGCACGCTTAACGTTACGATGACAGTTTTATTATGAGTTTATAAGTTTTGATGTACCGAAGGAGTTCGGAGTCCCGGATGAGATCGGGGACATGACGAGGAGTCTCGAAATGGTCGAGACGTAAAGATCGATATATTGGACGACTATATTCGGAGTTCAGAAAGGTTCCGAGTGATTCGGGTATTTTTCGGAGTACCGGAGAGTTACGGGAATTCGCCGGGGAGTATATGGGCCTTATTGGGCCATACGGGAATAGAGGAGACAGGCCGAAAGGAAGGAGGCGCGCAGCCCCCCTCTGGTCCGAATTGGACAAGGGGTGCGGCCCCCCTTTCCTTCCTCCTCTCCCCCTCTTTCCCCCTTTCTCCTACTCCAACAAGGAAGGAGGGAGTAGGACTCCCCTTGGCGCGACCCTCCTAGGCCGGCCGCCCCCTCCCCCTTGCTCCTTTATATACGGGGGCAGGGGGGCACCTCTAGGAACAATAACACAAGTTGATCTAGGGATTGTTCCTTAGCCGTGTGCGGTGCCCCCCTCCACCATATTCCACCTCGGTCATATCGTCGCGGAGTTTAGGCGAAGCCCTGCGCCGGTAGAACATCATCATCGTCACCACGCCGTCGTGCTGACGGAACTCATCCCCGAAGCTTTGCTGGATCGGAGCCCGGGGATCGTCATCGAGCTGAACGTGTGCTGAACTCGGAGGTGCTGTACGTTCGGTGCTTGGATCGGTCGGATCGTGAAGACGTACGACTACATCAACCGCGTTGTCATAATGCTTCCGCTTACGGTCTACGAGGGTACATGGACAACACTCTCCCCTCTCGTTGCTATGTCATCACCATGATCTTGCGTGTACGTAGGAATTTTTTTGAAATTACTATGTTCCCCAACAGTGGCATCCGAGCCTAGGTTTTATGCGTTGATGTTATATGCACGAGTAGAACACAAGTGAGTTGTGGGCGATACAAGTCATACTGCTTACCACCATGTCATACTTTGGTTCGGCGGTATTGTTGGATGAAGCGGCCCGGACCGACATTACGCGTACGCTTACGCGAGACTGGTTCTACCGACGTGCTTTGCACACAGGTGGCTGGCGGGTGTCAGTTTCTCCAAATTTAGTTGAATCGAGTGTGGCTACGTCCGGTCCTTGCGAAGGTTAAAACAGCACTAAATTGACAAACTATCGTTGTGGTTTTGATGCGTAGGTAAGAACGGTTCTTGCTCAGCCCGTAGCAGCCACATAAAATTTGCAACAACAAAGTAGAGGACATCTAACTTGTTTTTGCAGGGCATGTTGTGATGTGATATGGTCAAGACGTGATAAGATATAAGTTGTTGTATGAGATGATCATGTTTTGTTGAAGTTATCGGCAACTGGCAGAAGCCCTATGGATGTCTCTTTGTTGCATAAGATGCAAGTGCCAAATAATTGCTTTACTTTATCGCTATACGATAGCAATAGTTGCAAGAGCAATAGTTGGTGAGACAACCATGTGATGACACATTGATGTAGATCAAGATGATGAAGACCATGGTGTCGTGCCGGTAACGATAGAGATCATGACAGTACTTTGGAGATGGAGATCAAAGGCGCAAGATGATCATGGCCATATCATGTCACATATTTTGATTGCATATGATGTTTATCTGTTATACATCTTATTCTATTTTGTTTGACGGTAGCATTATAAGATGATCTCTCACTAAAATTATCAAGAAGTGTTCTCCCTGAGTATGCACCGTTGCGAAAGTTCTTCGTGCTGAGACACCACGTGATGATCGGGTGTGATAGGCTCTACGTTCAAATACAACGGGTGCAAAACAGTTGCGCACGCGGAATACTCAGGTTAAACTTGACGAGCCTAGCATATACAGATATGGCCTCGGAACACGGAGACCGAAAGGTCGAGCGTGAATCATATAGTAGATATGATCAACATATTGATGTTCACCGTTGAAACTACTCCATCTCACGTGACGATCGGACATGGTGTAGTTGATATGGATCACGTAATCACTTAGAGGATTAGAGGGATGTCTATCTAAGTGGGAGTTCTTAAGTAATATGATTAATTGAACTTAAATTTATCATGAACTTAGTCCTGGTAGTATTTTGCAAATTATGTTGTAGATCAATAGCTTGCGTTGTTGCTTTCATATGTTTATTTTGATATGTTCCTAGAGAAAATTGTGTTGAAAGATGTTAGTAGCAATGATGCGGATTGGATCTGTGATCTGAGGTTTATCCTCATTGCTGCACAGAAGAATTATGTCCTTAATGCACCGCTAGGTGAAAGACCTATTGCAGGAGCAGACGCAAACGTTATGAACGTTTGGCTAGCTCAATATGATGACTACTTGATAGTTTAGTGCACCATGCTTAACGGCTTAGAATCGGGACTTCAAAGATGTTTTGAACGTCATGGACCATATGAGATGTTCCAGGAATTGAAGTTAATATTTCAAGCAAATACCCGAGTTGAGAGATATGAAGTCTCCAACAAGTTCTATAGCTAAAAGATGGAGGAGAATCGCTCAACTAGTAAGCATGTGCTCAGATTGTCTGGGTACTTCAATCACTTGAATCAAGTGGGAGTTAATCTTCCAGATAAGATAGTGATTGACAGAATTCTCTAGTCACCATCACTAAGTTACTAGAACTTCGTGATGAACTATAGTATGCAAGGGATGATGAAAACAATTCCCGAGCTCTTCGTAATGTTGAAATCGACGAAGGTAGAAATCAAGAAAGAGGATCATGTGTTGATGATTGACAAGACCACTAGTTTCAAGAAAAGGGCAAAGGGAAAGAAAGGGAAACTTCAAGTATAATGGCAAACAAGTTGTCACTCCCGTGAAGAAGCCCAAAGCTAGACCTAAGCCTGAAACTGGGTGCTTCTACTGCAAAGAAAATGGTCACTGGAAGTGGAACTACTCCAAATATTTGGTGGATAAGAAGGATGGCCAAGTGAACAAGGGTATATTTGATATACAGGTTATTGATGTGTGCATTACTAGTGTTTATAGTAGCCCATGAGTATTTGATACTTGTTCGGTTACTAAGATTAGTAACTCGAAACAGGAGTTACAGAACAAACAGAGACTAGTTGAAGGGGAAGTGACGATGAGTGTTGGAAGTAGTTCCAAGATTGATATGATCATCATCGCACACTCCCTATACTTTCGGGATTAATGTTAAACCTAAATGAATGTTATTTGGCATTTGCATTGAGCATGAACATGATTTGATCGTGTTTATTGCGATACGGTTATTCATTTAAAGTTAGAGAATAATTGTTATTCTGTTTACATGAATAAGACCTTCGATGGTTATACACCCAATGAAAATAGTTTGTTGGATCTCGATCATAGTGATACACATATTCATAATATTGATGCCAAAAGATGCAAAGTTAATAATGATAGTGCAACTTATTTGTGGCACTGCCGTTTGAGTCATATCGGTGTAAAGCGCATGAAGAAACTCCATAAAGATGGATTTTCGGAATCACTTGGTTATGAATCATTTGATGCTTGCGAACCGTGCCTTTTGGGCAAGATGACTAAAACTCCGTTGTTCGGAACAATGGAACGAGATACTGACTTGTTGGAAATAATACATACCGATGTATGCGGTCCAATGAGTGTTGATGCTCGTGGTAGGTATCGTTATTTTCTGACCTTCACAAGATGATTTGAGCAGATATGAGTATATCTACTTAATAAAGCACAAGTCTGAAACATTTGAAAAGTTCAAAGAATTTCAGAGTGAAGTGGGGAATCATCGTAACAAGAAAACAAAATTTCTACGATCTGATCATGGAGGAGAATATTTGAGTTACGAGTTTGGCCTTCATATAAAACAATGTGGGATAGTTTCACAGCTCACGCCACATGGAACACCATAACGTAATGGTGTGTATGAACGTCATAACCGCACTTTATTTGATATGGTGCGATCAATGATGTCTCTTACCGATTTACCAATATCGTTTTGGGGTTATGCATTAGAGACAGCTGCATTCACGTTAAATAGGGCACCATTAAATCCGTTGAGACGACACCGTATGAACTATGGTTTAGCAGTAAACCTAAGCCATCGTTTCTTAAAGTTTGGAGTTGCGATGCTTATGTGAAAAAGGTTTTCAACCTGATAAGCTCGAACCCAAATCGGAAAAGTGTGTCTTCATAGAATACCCAAAGGAAATTGTTGGGTACTCCTTCTATCACAGATCCAAAGGCAAAACATTCGTTGCTAAGAATGGATCCTTTCTAGAGAAGGAGTTTCTCTCGAAAGAAGTGAGTGGGAGGAAAGTAGAGCTTAATAAGGTAATTTGTACCTTCTCCCGAATTGGAAACTAGTTCATCACTGAAATCAGTTCCAGTGATGCCTACACCAATTAGTGAGGAAGCTAATGATGATGATCATGAAACTTCAAGATCAAGTTACTACCAAAACATCGTAGGTCAACCAGAGTAAGATCCGCACGAGAGTGCTACGGTAATCCTATTCTAGAAGTCATGTTACTAGACCATGATAAACCTACGAACTATGAGGAAGCGATGATGAGCCCAGATTCCGCGAAATGGCTTGAGGCCATAAAATCTGAGATATGATCTATGTATGAGAACAAAGTATGGACTTTGATTGACTTGCTCGATGATCAGCAAGCCATGTTAAATAAATGGATCTTCAAGAGGAAGACAGATGCTGATAGTAGTGTTACTATCTACAAAGCTAGACTTGTCGAAAAAGGTTTTTGACAAAGTTCAAGATGTTGAATACAATGAGATTTTCTCACTCGTATCGATGCTTAAAATTCTGTCCGAATCATGTTAGCAATTGCCACATTTAACTTGTAACGCCCTCGATGCGGCTATAGCTCCCACGTGTCGAGGCACGACTTAGAGACATAACCGCATTGAAAGCAATGCCGCAAGTTAGGCAATCATTACAACATCCCATGTAATACATAATAAAAGGGGGAGATACCATAGTTGGCTTACACTCGCCACGTCACATCAGAGTGCATAAATAACATCCATCAAACAAACACTCATGGCCCGACTACGGCGCCAAAATAGAAAAGAACCCAACATGCGACAAGGTCCTGAATCGATCCCCAACTAGGCACCACTACTGATCATCGGGAAAGGAAACATAATAACGCTGAGAGTCCTCGTCGAACTCCCACTTGAGCTCGTACTCGTCACCTGGAGCGGAATCACCTGGACCTGCATCTGGAGTTGTAGTATCCGTGAGCCACAGGGACTCAGCAATATCGCACCCTCGCGATCAAAACTATTTAAGCTCATAGGAATGGATAAGGCAAATATATGTGGAGCTGCAGCAAGCGACTAGCATATGCGGTGGAAAACTTATACGCAAAAGAGAGCGAGAAGAGAAGGCGAAGCACGAGCGAGAAGCTAAAGGAACATCCTGCGCACGCATAACTCCAACACCGTGTCCACTTCCCGGACTCCGCCGAGAAGGGGCCATCACGGTAACACACACGGTTGATTCATTTTAATTAAGTTTAGTTCAAGTAATCTACAACCGGACATTAACAAATTCCCATCTGCCCATAACCGCGGGCACGACTTTCGAAAGTTCAATCCCTGCAGGGGAGTCCCAACTTAGCCCATGACAAGCTCTCACGGTCAACGAAGGAATAGACCTCCACCCGAGACATTCCGATCAGACTCGGTATCCCGGTACAACAAGACATTTCGACAGGGTAAAACTAAACCGGCAACACCGCCCGAATGTGCCGACAAATCCCGATAGGAGCTGCACATATCTCTTTCTCAGGGCACACTCAGATTGTCCTAGGTACGGGTAGGCCAGCCCAGAGTTGCCCCTGGTAGCCACCGGTAGCTGACGGGTGGACCAACACTCAAAGGAGCACTGGCCCGGGGGGGTAAAATAATGATGACCCTTGAGTCTGCAGAACCCAAGGAAAGAAAAGGCTAGGTGGCAAAAGGTAAAACCAATGTTGGGCATTGCTGGAAGAGCTTTACTTAAGGCGAACTGTCAAGGGGTTCCCATAATAGCCCAACCGTGTAAGGAACGCAAAATCCGGGAACATAACACCGATATGACGGAAACTAGGGCGGCAAGAGTGGAACAAAACACCAGGCATAAGGCCGAGCCTTCCACCCTTTACCAAGTATATAGATGCATTAATTAAGTAAGATATATTGTGATATTCCCAACAAGTAAATAAAAGTTCCAACAAGGAACGGCTCCAATCTTCACCTGCAACTAACAACGCTATAAGAAGGGCTGAGCAAAGCGGTAACATAGCCAATCAACGGTTTGCTAGGACAATGGTGGGTTAGGGGATCAACATGGCAATTGGGAGGCTGACAAGCAAAAGGGTAGGCATCGTAGCAGTGGCAAAGCAAAAGAGCGAGCAAACTAGCATAGCAAAGATAGTAGTGATTTCGAGGGTATGATCATCTTGCCTGCACAGTTGTCAGAGTTGACTGG
>NC_041389.1:616661539-616670485 GCF_002162155.2 Triticum dicoccoides
AAAAGGTAGGCATCGTAGCAGTGGCAAAGCAAAAGAGCGAGCAAACTAGCATAGCAAAGATAGTAGTGATTTCGAGGGTATGATCATCTTGCCTGCACAGTTGTCAGAGTTGACTGGATCCTCGCAAGCAAACTCAACGGGCTCCTCGGTAGCGAACTCGTCTCCCGGCTCTACCCAACAAGACAAACAAGCAACAAGGATACAATCAACCACGGCAAGACCAAGCAATATGATGAAATGACGATATGCTATGCGGGATGCGATGCGGGATGCAAAATGCAAGATATGACAGGAAATGCATGAACCTGGCATCAACTTGGAAAACCAAGTATGCCACTGGATAGAGGGGATGAAATCGCTTGAAAACGATATAAAGATCATTGGAATCGGAGCTACGGTTTGGAAATGGCGAGCGTTTTAAGATATGACACCGGTATGCGATTTACAGCAAGTAGGCATCTAAATGCAACGAAATGACCATGCTACAGCCACCAAACATGAAAACAAAATACATGGCAGTGATGTACACAAGATGGTTGACAAAACACTAGCACTGAGGCATAGGCAAATTCATCCATTAAGAGGTTCAAACAAGCATGGCTAAAACGCAAATGCAAAACAGATTTCAGACTTAGTGAAATTAACACTAGTCTGAAATTTCAGATCACGATGCTCTCTTCGGGGCAGCAAAACAACATGATAGAAAACCTGAACATGACAAGTAAGAACATGGCATGGAGCTACTCAACAAGCTTAAAAAAACACCCAAAGTGACCTGGGGCCAAAAGGGTTCACAAAATACTCTACCGAGCTCACGAACATAGCTCGAACACAATCAGTTTTCAGACTTAGTGAAAACTGAGACACGCTGAAATATAACTCACGAAGGCATGTAAACGAGCTCGATGCACTCACTACGGTGCAAGTCATGGCAAGGAAAGCATCTAACCAGCAAGAAGGCACAAAGTTCTAGCTACACATGGCAAGAACGAAGGCATAGCATGTATGGAACACTAACGGTAGCATCGGCAAAATCGCAAACAAGTTGACGATCTGCCCGGATTAACAACGAAGCAAAAGTTGAGCTCGATTGAGTCAACCTAGAGCACTCCACATATGCAAACAAAGACATGGATGGATAGAGCATGACATAATTATCAAAACTCCCTTACTGATCATCCTCAAAAGAGGCACGGATCACTAGGAAACAAGCTGGACATATAGCATCACGAA
The DNA here is from genome assembly GCF_002162155.2 of Triticum dicoccoides. Lineage (NCBI taxonomy): Eukaryota > Viridiplantae > Streptophyta > Magnoliopsida > Poales > Poaceae > Triticum > Triticum dicoccoides. The sequence continues at coordinate 616,662,773 of NC_041389.1, forward strand.
CTAAAATATCCCAGACTTAGTGAAAATCACTAAGTCTCTGAAATCAGCAATCTCAGGTACCTCTCTTCGCAAGCTTGCACAAGACAACACACACATCCTAAAAATGCATGGGTGGCACCACTGGAAAGAATACAAAATGCTTAACAATTCATCCCAAAGGGGCACAGGCATATCATGCACGAATTAAACATGGCAAAAATGACAAAAGTGCATGATGAACTAACGGATCTGCAATTTAACTCACGAAGCCTCCTACTAACAGCATTTTGGGAATCAAGATGACCTGAAATGCAAATGATGCAATGGAATGAAATGTTGCACATGTCGAGACGAAGATTTTGATATATCATATGCCCAAAACGGAGTTACGGTTACGGAGATACGAGCAGTCAAAGTAGGCACAAAAATCTAGGGTTAGAGGTAAAAAGTCAACCCGAGATCCAGATCTGGATCCGGGGTACTGTTCACCTGCGCGTCTCCCGAGGATGACCAGCGCCGGAGCTCGTCGGTGCCGGCCGGAGTGGGGGAAGAGGAGGCCGGGGTGAGGGAGAGGAGGTCGGGCGGCGCCGGAGGAGGAGGCGGCGACCGCGGGCGGCGGCGTCCGGGGCGGCGCCTGCCGGTAGCGGGCGGCGGCGGCCGGCTTGCGGCGGCCCGGCGAGGCGACGAGCGGCGGCGGGGCAGTGGCCGGAGGAGGAGAAGAAGGGCGGCGGCGTGCGGGCGCCTCTGGCCCGAGCGGTCGGCGGGGAGGGCCGGTCCCGGGCCCTCGCGGGCCGGCGATGTGGGCGCGGGCGCGGTGGCAGGAGGGCCACGTGGCGGTTGGCGGCTAGCTGGGCGCGGCGGCGGACGTTGTCCGGCTCGCCCGGACACGTCCGTCGGCGGCGGATCTGGCGAGGAGATGTTTTTTTTAAAACTAGGGTTTGAGACGAGGGGATCCGGGATTTGGAGGAGGGGGTCTATAAATAGACATAAGTGGAGCTAGGAGAGTCCAAATGAGGTGCGGTTTTCGCCCACACGATCGTGATCGAACGATCTAGGACATGGAGCAGAGTTTGGTGGGTTTTGGGCCAAATTTGGGGGGTTGTTGGGCTGCAACACACACGAGGCCTTTCCGGTCCCTCGGTTAACCGTTGGAGTATCAAACGAAGTCCAGATGACCCGAAACTTGACAGGCGGTCTACCGGTAGTAAACCAAGGCCGCTTGGCAAGTCTTGGTCCAATCCGGAAATGTTTAAACCCCACACACGAAAGAAGACTAGAAATGACCACCGGAGGAGAACGAAGCGCCGGAATGCAAAACGGACAACGGGGAAAAGGCTCGAATGCATGAGATGAACATGTATGCAAATGCAATGCACGTGATGACATGATAAGAGATGCACGAAAAAGAAAAACAACACGCGGAGACAAAAACCCAAACCCGAGAAATAAATATAACTTAGCGCCGGAGACGACAAGAGTTGGACACAAATATGGAAAGTATATCTGGGGCATCGCATTGCTTCATCTTGAGACCGTTTACAAATAGGCATGAAATTGTCTCACAAGTTTTACCTAGTCCTTTAGAAGTTGTCTCTCCCGGTAAGCGCATGCAGGCTAACTCCATCGTTCCGGATGTTTCTATCACTCTGGGTGACTACAAGTTCTTGGCTTCTCCTACGGTTCTTGGCAACTCGGATATCGATCTTATTCTCGGGATGGACTGGCTCTCTAAGCATAAAGCTCAGCTTGATTGTGCAGCCAGGCAGATTCAACTGACTCATTCGTCTGAGGATGTCATTGTCTTTGCCGCTCGGGATAATACCATCCGGTTGTTTTCTCTCAATGAGAAGGGTGAATTGGATGCTATTTCGCAGATTCCGGTTGTTTGTGAGTATCAAGACGTCTTTCCAGAAGAGCTCCCAGGAATGCCTCCGCACCGGCCAGTTGAATTCGTTATTGAACTTGAGCCTGGCACGGAACCTGTGTGCAAACGTCCTTACAAGCTTGGCCCCGAAGAGTTGAAGGAGCTGAAGAAACAACTCGATGAGCAAGAAAGATTGGGTCTCATTCGGCCTAGTACTTCTCCGTGGGGTTGTGGTGTTCTTTTTGTGAAGAAGAAGGATGGATCGAGTCGACTTTGTGTTGATTACCGTCCAGTAAACAAGAAGACCATCAAGAACAAATACCCACTTCCCAACATCAATGAGCTGTTCGAACAACTCAAGGGTGCTCAAGTATTCTCCAAGCTTGATCTCCGTATGGGTTATCATCAGATTCGTATTCGTGAGCAAGATATTCCCAAGACGGCGTTCAGAACAAGCTTTGGTTCATATGAATACACCGTCATGTCTTTTGGCCTCGCAAACGCTCCTCCGACGTTCTCTCGCATGATGAACTTCATCTTCAACCCCTACACCAATGAATTCGTTTTGGTCTATCTCGACGACATTCTGGTTTTCTCGAAGAACAAGGAAGATCATGCTAAGCACTTGCGTTTGGTTCTTGACAAGCTCAGGGAACATCAGTTCTACGCCAAGTTCTCCAAGTGTGAATTTTGGCTCGATGAGGTTCTTTATCTTGGTCATATCATCTCTGCCAAGGGCATTTCCGTGAATCCTGAGAAGGTGTCTGCAATTGTGAATTGGGAACCTCCTCAGAACGTGAAGCAACTCCGCAGTTTCCTCGGTCTCGCAAGCTATTGCAGATGATTCGTTGAAAACTTTTCTAAGATCGCCAAGCCTCTCTCAAATCTTCTTCAGAAGCACGTCAAGTACGTTTGGTCTCCGGAGTGTGATATGGCTTTCAACACTTTGAAAGAGAAATTGATCACTGCTCCAGTTCTGACTCCGCCTGATGAAACCAAGCCGTACGAGGTCTTTTGTGATGCCTCTCTCCAAGGTCTCGGTGCTGTACTGATGCAAGAGAAGAAAGTTGTCGCTTACACCTCTCGCCAGTTGAAACCTAATGAGAAGAACTACCCCACTCATGATCTCGAGTTGGCGGCAGTTGTGCATGCTTTGTTGACTTGGAGACATCTTCTATTGGGAAGGAAAGTGGATATTTTCACTGATCACAAGAGTCTCAAGTACATCTTCACTCAGCCTAATCTCAACCTCAGGCAGACTCGATGGGTCGAAATGATTCAAGAGTACAATCCGAGTATCGAGTATACTCCAGGCAAGGCTAATGTGATTGCTGACGCTTTGAGCAGAAAAGCATATTGCAACAGTCTGATTCTCAAGCCTTATCAACCCGAGCTTTGTGAAGCTTTCCGCAAACTTAATCTGCAAGTTGTTCCTCAGGGTTTCCTCGCCAACCTTCAAGTCTCTCCTACCTTAGAAGACCAGATTCGCCAAGCCCAACTTCTTGATGCTATGGTGAAAAAGGTGAAGATTGGTATTGCAAAGAGTCAGTCCAAGTACAAGTGCTACCGACTTGATGACAATGACACTCTCTTCTTCGAGGATCGAATTGTTGTGCCCAAAGGTGAACTTCGTAAGGTGATCATGAACGAGGCTCACAACTCTCTCCTCTCCATCCACCCTGGTAGTACGAAGATGTATCAGGATCTCAAGCAAACTTATTGGTGGACTCGAATGAAGCGCGAGATCGCTCAATTCGTGAACGAGTGTGATGTCTGCAGAAGAGTGAAGGCAGGACACCAAAGGCCAGCAGGTCTCCTCCAACCTCTTGCCATTCCAGAATGGAAGTTTGACCACATTGAAATGGACTTCGTGACTGGGTTTCCAAAGTCCAAGCGTGGCAATGATGCTATATTTGTTGTCATCGACAAGCTCACCAAAGTGGCTCACTTTCTGCCTATCAAAGAGTCGATCACTGCAGCTCAATTGGCGGAACTCTATACCTCTCGCATTGTCTCTCTGCACGGTATTCCTCAAGTGATATCTTCAGACCGTGGCAGCATCTTTACCTCCAAGTTTTGGGATTCTTTTCAGAAGGCCATGGGCACAAACATCCGCTTCAGCACAGCTTTCCATCCTCAAACGAGCGGTCAAGTCGAGCGTGTCAATCAGATTCTTGAAGACATGCTCAGGGCTTGTGTGATTTCTTTCGGCATGAAGTGGGAGGATTGTCTTCCTTATGCTGAATTCTCTTACAACAACAGCTTTCAAGCAAGTTCGGGCAAGGCCCCCTTTGAAATTCTATATGGCAGGAAGTGCCGTACCCCTCTCAACTGGTCTGAAACCGGTGAACGTCAGCTGCTGGGTAATGACTTAATCACAGAAGCAGAAGAAATGTGCAAAGTCATTCGTGATAACCTCAAAGCAGCTCAATCCCGCCAGAAGTGCTACTATGATAGTAAGCACCATGATCTGGTTTTCAAGATCGGAGATCATGTTTACCTCCGCGTCTCTCCCATGAAAGGTACTCGTCGCTTCGGTATCAAAGGGAAGCTTGCCCCTAGATACGTGGGACCTTTCAAGATTGTCAGCAAGAAGGCGACCTCGCCTATCAACTCGAGCTTCCTTCAAACTGTGCAAATGTTCATGATGTGTTCCATGTCTCTCAGCTTCGAAAGTGCTTCAAGACTCCTGACCGCACCATCAACTTCGAGGACATTAAGCTCCAAGAAGATCTCTCTTATCGTGAGCACCCAGTTGCTATTCTTGAAGAGACTGAACGCAAGACTCGCAACAAGTCAATCAAATTTCTCAAAGTTAAGTGGTCTCACCATTCCGACCGTGAAGCCACCTGGGAACGCGAGGATCACCTCCGTTCTGAGTACCCGGAGTTCTTTCAGTCCTAGATTTCGGGACGAGATCTTTTCGTAGTGGTGGAGTGTTGTAACGCCCCAGATATACTTTCCATATTTGTATCCAACTCTTGCCGTCTCCGGCGCTAAGTTATATTTATTTCTCGGGTTTGGGTTTTTGTCTCCGCGTGTTGTTTTTCTTTTTCGTGCATCTCTTATCATGTCATCACGTGCATTGCATTTGCATACATGTTCATCTCATGCATTCGAGCCTTTTCCCCGTTGTCCGTTTTGCATTCCGGCGCTTCGTTCTCCTCCGGTGGTCATTTCTAGTCTTCTTTCGTGTGTGGGGTTTAAACATTTCCGGATTGGACCAAGACTTGCCAAGCGGCCTTGGTTTACTACCGCTAGACCGCCTGTCAAGTTTCGGGTCATCTGGACTTCGTTTGATACTCCAACGGTTAACCGAGGGACCGGAAAGGCCTCGTGTGTGTTGCAGCCCAACAACCCCCCAAATTTGTCCCAAAACCCACCAAACTCTGCTCCATGTCCTAGAGCGTTCGATCACAATCGTGTGGGCGAAAACCGCATCTCATTTGGACTCTCCTAGCTCCAGTTATGTCTATTTATAGACCCCCTCCTCCAAATCCCGGATCCCCTCGTCTCAAACCCTAGTTTAAAAAAAACATCTCCTCGCCAGATCCGCCGCCGACGGACGTGTCCGGGTGAGAAGGACAACGTCCGCCGCCGCGCCCAGCCAGCCGCCAACCGCCACGTGGCCCTCCTGCCACCGCGCCCGCGCCCACATCGCCGGCCCGCGAGGGCCCGGGACCGGCCCTCCCCGCCGACCGCTCGGGCCAGAGGCGCCCGCACGCCGCCGCCCTTCTTCTCCTCCTCCGGCCGCTGCCCCGCCGCCGCTCGTCGCCTCGCCGGGCCGCCGCAAGCCGGCCGCCGCCGCCCGCTACCGGCAGGCGCCGCCCCGGACGCCGCCGCCCGCGGTCGCCGCCTCCTCCTCCGGCGCCGCCCGACCTCCTCTCCCTCACCCCGGCCTCCTCTTCCCCCACTCCGGCCGGCACCGACGAGCTCCGGCGCTGGTCATCCTCGGGAGACGCGCAGGTGAACAGTACCCCGGATCCAGATCTGGATCTCGGGTTGACTTTTTACCTCTAACCCTAGATTTTTGTGCCTACTTTGACTGCTCGTATCTCCGTAACCGTAGCTCCGTTTTGGGCATATGATATATCAAAATCTTTGTCTCGACATGTACAACATTTCATTCCATTGCATCATTTGCATTTCAGGTCATCTTGATTCCCAAAATGCTGTTAGTAGGAGGCTTCGTGAGTTAAATTGCAGATCCGTTAGTTCATCATGCACTTTTGTCATTTTTGCCATGTTTAATTCGTGCATGATATGCCTGTGCCCCTTTGGGATGAATTGTTAAGCATTTTGTATTCTTTCCAGTGGTGCCACCCATGCATTTTTAGGATGTGTGTGTTGTCTTGTGCAAGCTTGCGAAGAGAGGTACCTGAGATTGCTGATTTCAGAGACTTAGTGATTTTCACTAAGTCTGGGATATTTTAGTTCGTGATGCTATATGTCCAGCTTGTTTCCTAGTGATCCGTGCCTCTTTTGAGGATGATCAGTAAGGGAGTTTTGATAATTATGTTATGCTTTATCCATCCATGTCTTTGTTTGCATATGTGGAGTGCTCTAGGTTGACTCAATCGAGCTCAACTTTTGCTTCGTTGTTAATCCGGGCAGATCGTCAACTTGTTTGCGATTTTGCCGATGCTACCGTTAGTGTTCCATGCATGCTATGCCTTCGTTCTTGCCATGTGTAGCTAGCACTTTGTGCCTTCTTGCTGGTTATATGCTTTCCTTGCCATGACTTGCACCGTAGTGAGTGCATCGAGCTCGTTTACATGCCTTCGTGAGTTATATTTCAGCGTGTCTCAGTTTTCACTAAGTCTGAAAACTGATTGTGTTCGAGCTATGTTCGTGAGCTCGGTAGAGTATTTTGTGAACCCTTTTGGCCCCAGGTCACTTTGGCTGTTTTTTTAAGCTTGTTGAGTAGCTCCATGTCATGTTCTTACTTGTCATGTTCAGGTTTTCTATCATGTTGTTTTGCTGCTCCGAAGAGAGCATCGTGATCTGAAATTTCAGACTAGTGTTAATTTCACTAAGTCTGAAATCTGTTTTGCATTTGCGTTTTAGCCATGCTTGTTTGAACCTCTTAATGGATGAATTTGCCTATGCCTCAGTGCTAGTGTTTTGTCAACCATCTTGTGTACATCACTGCCATGTATTTTGTTTTCATGTTTGGTGGTTGTAGCATGTTCATTTCGTTGCATTTAGATGCCTACTTGCTGTAAATCGCATACCGGTGTCATATCTTAAAACGCTCGCCATTTCCAAACCGTAGCTCCGATTCCAATAATAGCCCAACTCTGACAACTCTGACAACTGTGCAGGCAAGATGATCATACCCTCGAAATCACTACTATCTTTGCTATGCTAGTTTGCTCTCTCTTTTGCTTTGCCACTGCTACGATGCCTACCTTTTGCTTGTCAGCCTCCCAATTGCCATGTGATCCCCTAACCCACCATTGTCCTAGCAAACCGTTGATTGGCTATGTTACCGCTTTGCTCAGCCCTTCTTATAGCGTTGTTAGTTGCAGGTGGAAGATTGGAGCCGTTCCTTGTTGGAACTTTTATTTACTTGTTGGGATATCACAATATACCTTACTTAATTAATGCATCTATATACTTGGTAAAGGGTGGAAGGCTCAGCCTTATGCCTGGTGTTTTGTTCCACTCTTGCCGCCCTAGTTTCCGTCATATCGGTGTTATGTTCCCGGATTTTGCGTTCCTTACACGGTTGGGCTATTATGGGAACCCCTTGACAGTTCGTCTTAAGTAAAGCTCTTCCAGCAATGCCCAACATTGGTTTTACCATTTGCCACCTAGCCTTTTCTTTCCCTTGGGTTCTGCAGACTCAAGGGTCATCGTTATTTTAC
>NC_041389.1:616670495-616678237 GCF_002162155.2 Triticum dicoccoides
CCCCCCGGGCCAGTGCTCCTCTGAGTGTTGGTCCACCTGTCAGCTACCGGTGGCTACCAGGGGCAACTCTGGGCTGGCCTACCCGTACCTAGGACAATCTGAGTGTGCCCTGAGAAAGAGATATGTGCAGCTCCTATCGGGATTTGTCGGCACATTCGGGCGGTGTTGCTGGATTAGTTTTACCCTGTCGAAATGTCTTGTTGTACAGGGATACCGAGTCTGATCGGAATGTCTCGGGTGGAGGTCTATTCCTTCGTTGACCGTGAGAGCTTGTCATGGGCTAAGTTGGGACTCCCCTGCAGGGATTGAACTTTCGAAAGCCGTGCCCGCGGTTATGGGCAGATGGGAATTTGTTAATGTCCGGTTGTAGATTACTTGAACTAAACTTAATTAAAATGAATCAACCGTGTGTGTTACCGTGATGGCCCCTTCTCGGCGGAGTCCAGGAAGTGGACACGGTGTTGGAGTTATGCGTGCGCAGGATGTTCCTTTAGCTTCTCGCTCGTGCTTCGCCTTCTCTTCTCGCTCTCTTTTACGTATAAGTTAGCCACCGCATATGCTAGTCGCTTGCTGCAGCTCCACATATATTTGCCTTATCCATTCCTATGAGCTTAAATAGTTTTGATCGCGAGGGTGCGAGATTGCTGAGTCCCTGTGGCTCACAAATACTACAACTCCAGATGCAGGTCCAGGTGATTCCGCTCCAGGTGACGAGTACGAGCTCAAGTGGGAGTTCGACGAGGACTCTCAGCGTTATTATGTTTCCTTTCCCGATGATCAGTAGTGGTGCCTAGTTGGGGATCGATTCAGGACCTTGTCGCATGTTGGGTTCTTTTCTATTTTGGCGCCGTAGTCGGGCCATGAGTGTTTGTTTGATGGATGTTATTTATGCACTCTGATGTGACGTGGCGAGTGTAAGCCAACTATGGTATCTCCCCCTTTTATTATGTATTACATGGGATGTTGTAATGATTGCCTAACTTGCGACATTGCTTTCAATGCGGTTATGTCTCTAAGTCGTGCCTCGACACGTGGGAGCTATAGCCGCATCGAGGGCGTTACAAGTTGGTAATCAGAGCCATCCCCGACCTTAGGAGCCCCCATTGCTTGATCGTTTTTAGCAGCCGAGTTGTGTCTAGAAAAAATGTTTTGAGTCCTTAGGAATTATATATCGGAGAGCTTAGGAATTCTTTTACTTCCCAGTCTCCTCATCGCTCTGGTAAGGCATCCTGGCGTAGAGTTTTGACTCTTCTCTTCTCAAATTTCACTAAAAAAAATTTAGGATCACGCGAGTATTTTGGTTTTGTTCCGATGGTTTTGTGACGAGAACATTGTTCTTGGTGCCTCCTGTCTTTAGGGGTTGTGGCAGTGTCCCGGGGAGTTGAGCTCCGAGGTGTTGTCGTCACAATTTTATCGTTGCAATTCTGGTATACTTGAGATATGTGCGCGACATCGGAAATCTCTTTTATGCAGTTCGTTGGTGAGATAACCTCGACGCCACCCAGTACTGGGGCGGGAGTTCGGGAGTATTGCCATGACTTGTATAACGGATGCTTTTCGAAGGTTGAGATAGATGGTTTCCGAAGTTTTCCTGGTTATGTGTTGAAGGATGGATACAGCTGGATGTAGGATTTGCTAGTTTTGGGTGAGATATTATGCTTCCCCTGTATCCCCAACACCTGATTGCATAACCTGAAAGTTTCGGGAGATTCATAGGTGGGAATTCAAGTAGCTCTTAGGATATCTTTCTGACGGATGTATGATATGAAATTGGGGTTCGACGTCTAGTGGTCCGCCTATTCACGGTCGATTTTACAGTGGTCTCGTTGTGTCTTAAAGAGTCCTTGGCTATGCCGACTCGGGGACGCTTCGTATGTCATGTGCACTGCCTTGTACATGATGGTGCTGTACACTCGAGCCCGTGTAGGCCCCACCACGAAAACTTCGGACAAAATCTCTATCATATGTTTGTTCTGGCTTATTTTGCAAGCCAATCCTTTGTTTTGTTTTATTTGTGGTATTCGAGTTGCTTCGAAGTCAAATGTTGATTCCATACCTTTTCCAAATGGTGTTCTCATATTCCTATGTGAATACTAATCCTTCTTGATCATCGAGTCTGTCTTGTCAATCTTTTTTTTAACCGGTGTGTCTCTCCTCAAGTGGATCTGTTCACGTCAACATTTGCAAGATCATTTATCACTTCTTCTCAACGGTGTTTGTTTCATCCGTCTCCAAGTTGCCTTTGTTTTTCCCACCCTCCCTCCCTTTTGTTTTTCTTCAAGGACAAAGATTTCTTCTTCAAGTATCCATTTTATTGGTGGAAATCTCTCCATTCTTTTCCGTCGATATTCTTATCCGGTGATTCTCATGAAGATCGTAACGGAGCTTCAAGTTATCATTCTTTGTCTTTTCTCTTCTCCGGTGGATTCAAGTCAAGATTTGTCGATTATATCCCCGTTTTCTCGTTTCAAATACCTTCTCTTGACGGTGCTCCTCATATTTATTCATTTCTCGCTATTCTATTGTTCCGGAGTGCTCAAGATATCTCGAAGATTCGTGTTTCCACTCTACTTTCGTTCAAGTTCTTTCGAGGATGTTCCCTCATTCAAGCCATTTAACTCAACCGGTGCAGCCTCTCTTTTAAATCGTTCAACGGTGTTTTCTTTTGAGTGGGCCCTAACCCACAGGTCTTTTCCCAGGATCTTACCTGACTCTTCTATTTTCCCAGAGCTATCCTAAATTCTTCTCCAAGTTTGACGTAAGAATGAGTTATCATCAGTTAAATGCTTTTCTCCAAGATCTTTCAAATTCTTTTCATAGTTGGCTCAACCTCTTCGCTTTTGATTCTTCCGGTGTGCCTCAATAATTCTTGGTGGTGATTCTCGTTGTCATTCTCATCATTTGAAGACCGAAGAAGAGTTTCTCTTTAATCTTGCTCTATTCTCTTCTAGATTCATGGTGCTAGCTTGTTGCCATCCTCTCATAATTGTTTTCGATTGTGAGAATCTTTTTCACCCATCAGGAGATATTCAAGAGTCTTCTCAGTTTGTCATCCGGAGTCCACCAATTCAGGTTTATTCATTCTCAGCCGTCAGTTGTCATTCTCCTATCTTGCCGGTGCATCTATCGAATATCCTCTAATCAGTTCTTGATCTCTTTGTTCTCATGTATCTAGTTTGTCTCAAGCACCTTCGTTCATTTGCTAATTCTTACCGGTGATGCACCCCTACTTCGATCATTTTCAATTCTTATGGTGGTTCTTTCAAGATCTCTCTTCCTTGTTCATCATATCAATTCATTTGTTGTTCCAATCCTACCGGTGGTTCGTTGAAGACCTTCTCAAGTTTTGATATATCCCTTTTAATCCTTTCTACGAGAATAAGTAGTATGCCAAATCCGTTGATTGTCGTCAATTTAATTGGTGAAGGATAAGCATAACATAATTCTTATTCTTGTTCATCCAAGTGATTAATTCTTTATTCCGGAGGCCCTTAAAATTCTCGGTTTCATTTGTTTCATCTTCTCTTTTTCCCGGAGTTCCAAGCTCTAATTATCACGGAGATCCATCTAAATCATTGCAAGGATTCACCTTGTGTTTTCAATTTCTCTTTCTTTTTTTTATTCCTTTTGTTTACCGGAGTTCTTCATGGAGGTTCTACATGATGGTTCATCAAGGATTTAATTCCCTTCTCAAAGTTTTCATCGAGATTCTTTCTTAAGGAGCTCAAGCTTTCTTTATATGGTAATCCGGAGTGCAATTCTTTCTACCATATTTTGGAGGTGGTATTATGTCATTCTTGATAATTTGAGTTCATGTTCCATGATTCACATGTTGTTAAGAATGAGTTATTTTTTAAATCCATCAACCTCGTTGTTGGAGTTATCTTGTGTCGTATTTCACCTAAAAGCCTTCCATTGGAATGTTGCTATTTGTGGTGCTTGCCAATGATCCAAGTTATCTCTTTATCATCTTGGTGGAAGAAGTTTTCATCTCTTCGTTGATCTCAAGCAAGCAATTGTTTCCGTTAGTGGCCGGTTGTCACCTCATAATTTTGAGATGTTTTCCATAAGCCCACTACAAGCTTGTGCTTTTCGTTGTTGATTTTCCAACAACTCCGTTCAATTATTTTTTTGCAAGGATGCTTTCCAAACTCATTTGTGGCAGAAGTTGGCATTTTCTTCTCCATTCTGTTATTCCAATGATATATCTTCTATTATTTCTTTCGGAGGCATTGTGACATTGCTCTTTTCACTCACCATCTCGATTCGTGAGGATCGTGTTCTTTTCTTGCTTATCCATTTAATCGGAGTGGTTTCGAATTCTATCTTGTCCATTAAACTCTTGATTCATGTCTTTGCAACCTTCAAGTTCTCGTAATGTTCCTTGTTCCTCTTTCTAACGGATTGTTTGCAATCTCGTTCATCTCCTTTGTATTCTTTCTTTCAATTTGTTCAACCTCTCAAGGTTCTTTCGTTTCACTCATTGGTCAAAGAAGCAACTTAGTTTTACCGTTTCTCTTCCTTTTCCGTTTTCCCTCCGGTGCCATTCTAGATCTCGGGTCGAGATCTTTTCGTAGTGGTGGAGTGTTGTAACGCCCCAGATATAATTTCCATATTTGTATCCAACTCTTGCCGTCTCCGGCGCTAAGTTATTTTTATTTCTCGGGTTCGGGTTTTTGTCTCCGTGTGTTGTCTTCGTTTTCATGCATCTCATACCATGTCATCATGTGCATTGCATTTGCATACGTGTTCATCTCTTGCATTCGAGCATTTTCCCCGTTGTCCGTTTTGCATTCCGGCGCTTCGTTCTCCTCCGGTGGTCATCTCTAGCTTTCTTTCGTGTTTGGGAATTAAACATTTCCGGATTGGACCGAGACTTGCCAAGCGGCCTTGGTTTACTACCGGTAGACCGCCTGTCAAGTTTCGTGTCATCTGGACTTCGTTTGATACTCCAACGGTTAACCGAGGGACCGGAAAGGCCTCGTGTGTGTTGCAGCCCAACAACCCCCCAAATTTGGCCCAAAACCCACCAAACTCTGCTCCATGTCCTAGAGCGTTCGATCACGATCGTGTGGGCGAAAACCGCACCTCATTTGGACTCTCCTAGCTCCCTCTATGCCTATATATAGACCCCCTCCTCCAAATCCCCGATCCCCTCGTCTCAAACCCTAGCTAAAAAAAAGCTCCCAGCCACCGACGGACATGTCCGCCGCCTGACCGGACACGTCCGCCGCCGCGCCCAGCCAGCCGCCAACCGCCACGTGGCCCTCCTGCCACCGCGCCCGCGCCCACATCGCCGGCCCGCGAGGGCCCGGGACCGGCCCTCCCCGCCGACCGCTCGGGCCAGAGGCGCCCGCACGCCGCCGCCCTTCTTCTCCTCCTCCGGCCGCTGCCCCGCCGCCGCTCGTCGCCTTGCCGGGCCGCCGCAAGCCGGCCGCCGCCGCCCGCTACCGGCAGGCGCCGCCCCGGACGCCGCCGCCCGCGGTCGCCGCCTCCTCCTCCGGCGCCGCCCGACCTCCTCTCCCTCACCCCGGCCTCCTCTTCCCCCACTCCGGCCGGCACCGACGAGCTCCGGCGCTGGTCATCCTCGGGAGACGCGCAGGTGAACAGTACCCCGGATCCAGATCTGGATCTCGGGTTGACTTTTTTACCTCTAACCCGAGATTTTTGTGCCTACTTTGACTGCTCGTATCTCCGTAACTGTAGCTCCGTTTTGGGCATATGATATATCATAATCTTCGCCTCGACATGTACATCATTTCATTCCATTGCATCATTTGCATTTGAGGTCATCTTGATGCCCAAAATGCTGTTAGAAGGAGGCTTCGTGAGTTAAATTGCAGATCCGTTAGTTCATCATGCGCTTTTGTCATTTTTGCCATGTTTAATTCGTGCATGATATGCCTGTGCCCCTTTGGGATGAATTGTTAGGCATTTTGTCTTCTTTCCAGTGGTGCCACCCATGCATTTTTAGGATGTGTGTGTTGTCTTGTGCAAGCTTGCGAAGAGAGGTACCTGAGATTGCTGATTTCAGAGACTTAGTGATTTTCACTAAGTCTGGGATATTTTAGTTCGTGATGCTATATGTCCAGCTTGTTTCCTAGTGATCCGTGCCTCTTTTGAGGATGTTCAGTAAGGGAGTTTTGATATTTATGTTATGCTCTATCCATCCATGTCTTTGTTTACATATGTGGAGTGCTCTAGGTTGACTCAATCGAGCTCAACTTTTGCTTCGTTGTTAATCCGGGCAGATCATCAACTTGTTTGCGATTTTGCCGATGCTACCGTTAGTGTTCCATACATGCTATGCCTTCGTTCTTGCCATGTGTAGCTAGCACTTTGTGCCTTCTTGCTGGTTATATGCTTTTCTTGCCATGACTTGCACCGTAGTGAGTGCATCGAGCTCGTTTACATGCCTTCGTGAGTTATATTTCAGCGTGTCTCAGTTTTCACTAAGTCTGAAAACTGATTGTGTTCGAGCTATGTTCGTGAGCTCGGTAGAGTATTTTGTGAACCCTTTTGGCCCCAGGTCACTTTGGGTGTTTTTTTAAGCTTGTTGAGTAGCTCCATGCCATGTTCTTACTTGTCATGTTCAGGTTTTCTATCATGTTGTTTTGCTGCTCCGGAGAGAGCATCGTGATCTGAAATTTCAGACTAGTGTTAATTTCACTAAGTCTGAAATCTGTTTTGCATTTGCGTTTTAGCCATGCTTGTTTGAACCTCTTAATGGATGAATTTGCCTATGGCTCAGTGCTACTGTTTTGTCAACCATCTTGTGTACATCACTGCCATGTATTTTGTTTTCATGTTTGGTGGCTGTAGCATGTTCATTTCGTTGCATTTAGATGCCTACTTGCTGTAAATCGCATACCGGTGTCATATCTTAAAACGCTCGCCATTTCCAAACCGTAGCTCCGATTCCAATGATCTTTATATCGTTTTCAAGCGATTTCATCCCCTCTATCCAGTGGCACACTTGGTTTTCCAAGTTTATGCCAGGTTCATGCATTTCCTGTCATATCTTGCATTTTGCATCCCGCATCGCATCCCGCATAGCATATCGTCATTTCATCATATTGCTTGGTCTTGCCGTGGTTGATTGTATCCTTGTTGCTTGTTTGTCTTGTTGGGTAGAGCCGGGAGACGAGTTCGCTACCGAGGAGCCCGTTGAGTTTGCTTGCGAGGATCCAGTCAACTCTGACAACTGTGCAGGCAAGATGATCATACCCTCGAAATCACTACTATCTTTGTTATGCTAGTTTGCTCGCTCTTTTGCTTTGCCACTGCTACGATGCCTACCTTTTGCTTGTCAGCCTCCCAATTGCCATGTGATCCCCTAACCCACCATTGTCCTAGCAAACCGTTGATTGGCTATGTTACCGCTTTGCTCAGCCCTTCTTATAGCGTTGTTAGTTGCAGGTGGAAGATTGGAGCCGTTCCTTGTTGGAACTTTTATTTACTTGTTGGGATATCACAATATACCTTACTTAATTAATGCATCTATATACTTGGTAAAGGATGGAAGGCTCGGCCTTATGCCTGGTGTTTTGTTCCACTCTTGCCGCCCTAGTTTCCGTCATATCGGTGTTATGTTCCCGGATTTTGCGTTCCTTACACGGTTGGGCTATTATGGGAACCCCTTGACAGTTCGTCTTAAGTAAAGCTCTTCCAGCAATGCCCAACATTGGTTTTACCATTTGTCACCTAGCCTTTTCTTTCCCTTGGGTTCTGCAGACTCAAGG